>NW_004524595.1:2251338-2289472 GCF_000260255.1 Octodon degus | reverse complement strand
AGAGGAGAAAGGAGAGGAGAGGAAAAGAGAGGAGATGGGATTTCTCAGAACCTGCTGATTATGCTGTGAGGGGAAACAGGCTTTAGTAAGGCAGAAAAGTTTTCAGTCCTGCATCCAGAAGCTGATGGACCTGCAGGTCTATTCCCTTCTCTATACCTAATTTCTTATATTTGAAAACTGGGAGGAAAGAAGCACTCACCCCATGGGGTGCTTTCCATCCGTGGAGGTCAGGGACTCATAAGCTCCTAAAGGGCTAACACAGTCACTTTCACTCTTTCCGCCTCCACTGGAAAGCTGCCATCCCTAAGCAAGGGCTGGCAATGTCAGGAGCCAAATATCCCATGACAGGAGGCTGAATATACATCACAGTCAAAGGGGACTCAGTTTCCCTCCAGATTCTTAATCAAAAAAGCCAAGTCAGACAAGTGATAGGTGATTGCTTCACAATGAATGAGAGTGAGTAGGAGACAGAAACAGAGACAGACAGACAGACAGACAGACAGACAGACAGACAGACAGACAGATACATACAAAGAGACGGGGGAGAGAGAGAGAGAGAGAGAGAGAGAGAGAGAGAGAGAGAGAGAGAGAGAGATCTCATCAGTATATACCTAGAGCCTACAACTTTCCACAGAATGCCTCACACAATCTGAATGTATTAACATGTAGCACAAGATATTGCTTTAGTGTATAATAGCCATTCAGGAGGATGCTGTGGACACTGACAAGAGACGCTCTGTGGCAACCTGCCCAAACAGATGTGTGGTCTCCTTATCTATCTCTTGGCTGTGGAGGAAGTGGTAATGAGCACCCACCTGGAATACTCAGAACGTGGGGAGGAGACCTGGTCTCTAGGAATGAATGAGACCACTAATACCAAAGCAGCCATGCCAGAGGGCATGCCTCCGAAGCCAGTATCAGCTTTTCAGTGATAGAGACTTCCCAGTCAAAGCCATATGCCAGGCTCAGACACTCAAGAGATCGTATGAGTTTCAGATTTGGTCCACATCCCACAGGGAGGGCACAAAGAGAAGTTATGTGCTCTGGTCATGTGAGTCCCCCCTTGGGTGGACTTAGAAAGTCCAATAATCCTTTGTCTTTAGACTGGCCAGAGGCTCTCCAACTCATCCTCTGTGTACTTTCATCCTTAACCAGAGAACTCAGAGACTTGCCACAAGTTTTCCAAGTCAGCTTGAGTCAATTTCAAGGGGAGAAGCAGCCACTTTTAGTTTTTGAGATAGCTCAAGATCAGTTGTGCATGCTCCAGGCAATCCTGGGATGGCAGGGGAACTGTATTCAGAATCAGTAGCTCCTGCTGGGGGTTCCCTGGGTCAGATTGGATGCCAGGCCATTTGCACCATTTTTCTTCCTGGATCTCCATGACGTGTATGGGATTCTTGTCCCCATTTATCAGTATGGAGACCTTGGGACTCAGAGGGGTGAAGTCACATGTGAGGTCATCCAGCTAGGAAGTGACTGAATGGGTTTTCTGTGATAGGCTACTTCCTATGACTCCCGAGGCATGATTTCTAGATCCTACAAACAGAATTTGGGGTTATTTTAGTGGCAGGCCACTCACCTAACAATGTTTGAGGTTCTGGATTTGATTCCCAGTTACACACTCACACACACACACACACACACACACACACACACTCATACTGACACACATACATACATATACACACACACACACACACACACACACACACACGTAGGTGAATACCCCACAAATAGAGGATGATGATCTGAAAAGGTAGCAGAAACAGCTTCCCTGATTCAGATGCACAAACATGAATAGGAGTCAAGATTTGAAGAACAAGCACCACCAAGGTAGAGGCAGGGCAAGATCCAGGACATCTTGGCTATCTCTGAAGGTCCTAGTACCATCTCTACAAAGCCAGACCCAGGATGCCCCAGGTGAAGACTGAGTCAGAGGACACACTGTCACGATCAAGTCCCAATCCCAAGAAGCGTATGACTCAGGCAGCCGTGGCCACACACAATGAAGCCTAGGGCTCGATGCTCCTAGCCAGCTTTCTTTGTATTTTTCAGGTACCTGCTGTGCCTCCTCGGTTAGATAAGTGGTCCCAGTGAGAAAAGTGAAGGTGAACTGGGTAAGATTTCTACGGCCAAAGATAATGTTGTTGTTTAGAAGGGGCCCCCAAGAGTCATTAAACTGCATCATCAGATCTGCATGTGTGACAACCATCAGGCTTGCTACTAGTTTAAAATTGGAGAATATGATTGTAACTCTGCATTGGGGTTACTTTCCCGCTAAAACTGCTTATTTAGCATTTGATTTGTAGTTATCTAGACACAATGTTTAACTGCTTGGGTGCAGGCAGCCTAAAATTGTGTCCGACTGTCTTCATTTGTTCAGTGGTTGTCTTTTGTGGCCCCCAAATGCCCTATAATCTTTTCCCTGTACAGTGGTACCCCAGTTCACAAACTCGATTCTTTCCATGGGTCTGTTCCCAAACTGAGCCCGATAGGAGCTGAACCACATTCAATGACTTGTTTCAATGCTGAGCATGTGGGGAAATCTGATTCTTATCCAGTCCAGTTTGTGACCAGAACTATGGAGAGAACTGAGCTCATGAACTGAGGTACTCCTGTATTTCTATACCCATATTTCTTATTCATTAATATGTATTAACTTTAATATCATCATAATTGTTTCATAGGAATAGAGCACAAGATTTGAGATTTGGCTCCTGTCTCTTGTCAGCTTTGTCAAGACTGGGGAAGTCAGAGCTGGTGGCTCAGTGAATGTGACACACAGCCTGGTTAGATGCTGTGTAATGTGAGGCACTCATTTCTTCCAAGTGTTAGTCAGCTCAGTGACAACACTGACACCCCAGAATTGCTGAAAGGGCATATGGGATGAAGCAATTCTCAACTGGCATCAGCTGATGCAGAATTTGCATATTTTATCAAAATCTTGAGTTTTCCATGAGAATTAGCCTTATGTGGTATACTCCACCTGCCAGCCTGAAGGAAGGGATGCTAGATGCCCATTTCTTTAGTATTTGTTGTCCCTTAGAAAGGATGGTATCCTTAGCTGATATTTCTAGAGTCAGAGTCTATTAGAACTTTTAGTAACATTAAGGTCAACTACTCCCCTAGACAGGAAAAAAAACCTAAGACCCAGCAAAGGGAAAAGACTCACCCTGAGTCTGATCAGAGTCTGTGTAGCACATGGTGTACAGTGCATTTCTGTTGGCTGAGAAGGACTTTCCAAGTGCCACCACTCCAGGGAGAACCAGGCCTCAGTCAGGGCAAATGTCACAGTCACTGAACAACCAGCTCTCACTTCCTCAGGCTCAGTGTACTGGAACATACAGCTACAGAGTCTTGTTTTGTGACCTACACAAATGCCAGCATATTCCTGACAAGCCTACTTTGTATATTCAAGAATCACATGAAGTGTCAGGCCCATGTGGCGATTTTCTTACAGTTGGCCTTTAGAGGCTTCTGTATTTGAAATTATAGTTCATTAAACAGAGCAGGAGAAACCAGAATTTTCAAAACACTCTCAGCCATTTAGGACTGTACCCTACCCAAGGGAATGTCCTCTATAGCCAATAATACTGAGTCACAGGCCAGGGTCTCCTTTTCTCAAGGGGTTTGTCAGAACTTCACAACATCACAGTCATAAGGGACGCTGCACACTACATGAGATGAAAAGACTGAGGTCAGAGACATGATAGGGCTTGCTGAAAGATACACAGTGTGTGGGTTGCAGAATCAGTCCTAAAGTCTAGTTCCTACCCCTGTGGCTATTACTATTATTATTATTTAAGCTTGGGGTTGCAAGCAAAGCAATAACTTCAACAGTTAGAAAATTTCTCCAAAATTCAGACTTTGTTTCTTTCTGGAACAGCCCAGAAAAAACATTTACGTGTAGGTTTCAAATATCTCCCAGCAACTAAATGGTTCAAATAATCTCTAATAAGGCTTTCTGCATTCCCTCTTCCTAGAAGCACTCATCTGCCAATGAAAACTGCACTTTGATGGTTGCTGGAAGCTCCCTGCCATTGAGCAGCTCTGTTCACAGGCCAGAAGCTAAACTGAGAGAAAGCCTTCAGCCAGGAGCAAAGGTAAAAGATCATGAGAGAATTGGAAAGCCTTCTGGCTCAGGGCCCACCGGCCTTGTGCTGGGGGCCATTCGTTTAACCACCTAAGTCTTGATTTTTTCATATTTAAATTAGGAAGAACTTTAATATTGATGATGATGATGATGATGATGATGATGATGATGATGATGATTGTAATGTTCATACAAAGTGAGGAATATGGATCTGCTTGCTCAGATCTATGTATGGATCCTCTTACTATCCTGGCCCTTTGGTGCAGACTCATCACTTTCTCTACCCATGACTTAGATGTATCAACAGAAACCTAGGGATAAGTGAACTGCTTCAACCAAGGAGGACTTGAGATGGTGGCTAGAGCCTTTCCTTGTTTTATATCCAAATATTTAGGAATAGGGGGCACCAGAGTATCTGGGGAGGCAGCACAGGAAATAATGTGAACTATATATCTTGCATGAGATCAGGCTACACAAGTTGGAACCTGAATTCAGCCAATTTCCAACTGCACCTCAGGGTACATTGTTTGATGTCCCCATGCCTCAATCTTTTCATCTACAAAATGGGAATAAAAGTACAGACTCCCTGTAGCATTGTCATGTGAAAGAATAATTAATGGTGTATATATTGTGTGCCCAGTGTCAGGCTGCACACACAGCTTGGCCTTACTTACTACAGCTGTCACCACTACTATTTTTAAAATTAGTGCAGGGGTCAGCGGTGGCAAAGGACACATTAGGGTGTGGATGTCCAGCAGTGAAGGCTGGACTGTTTCAAACATTATTGCATTGTATGGATGAAAGCAAAGGGAATGGGAGCTTCTTATTCAATCCCTCCCTTGTGGCATACTAGTTGGCTTCCCTGTGCAAGGCCTCAAATGAGGCAGCCTGGTTCTAATCCTGCCTCTGTGATGTGACTTCATGCAAGTCAGTTGGCCTTTATAGATTTCAGTTTTCCCTGCTAAAAAATAAAGTGATAGAATAAAATGATTCTCAGGCCTCCATCTCTACTATTAGAAGATGAATTGACCCTGTCTGGACAAGTGGTTGAAACCTGTGCTGTAGCTCAGCTCCAGCCAGGAGGTCAGCAGGAGCCCAAGAGGCCTGACTTCTGGCTCAGGCTTGGATGGTGAAAGACTGTTACCCCTTTCTGGATAACCACTTTGAGGGGGCATTTCACCCAGTAGGTGACTGCCTTTAAGTTAATGCACCAGCCACCATCATCATGTAGTCACTAACTTCAGAACAATGAATGTTCAATATGGCCCCACTCCACGCCCAATCACAGCCACTCTTCATTTCTCATGGGGTCCCAGAACTGAAATCAGTTCGCTTCCTTCCCATCACCCAACTCCCTGCAAGGCATCTGGAGACTGATCCCCCAATTCAAGACATCTGTTTCATTCACTTACAATCAAGCTGCAGTAAAGAAGGGCCAAGTCTCCTGTAATCAATCAATTACATAAGCACAGCCTCAGGAGGGAGAGCTCGGTGCGTATAAGTGGGCATGATGGTGAGAGATGGGCATGAGAAGCTTGATTTTCATTTCTCTTATTTGTGGCCATTACAATAGAAAAATAAGATGTGTTTTTAATCTGAAAGCAGAATATTGAAGGTGATTAAAATCTTAAGAATTTCTGAAGTAAACTGGCTCAGAATCTTCATTTTACAGATGGGAAAACTGAGTCTCAGGCAGGTGATGTAACTTGGCCAGATGTAGAAGTGTTTAATAAAGTAAAGCAAGCTCCCATGGCCATGGCAAACATGAGCACTTTGTACCACTGCTCAGTACATCTACCTAAATGGATTTTGTGTAATTGGGATTCCTGGAGCTCAAATGCTAGAGAAGAGTTCTGAGCCATATGGTGTCCACGACAATCACAGGGGGAGCCCGAGGGAAGGGAAACAACAGAATACGCAAAATGGATCCTCTCCCCTTACTCCTCTGGGTCTATATGCACATGGGGCTGCTAGCTGGAAATATTCTTTTTTTTTTAATAATCCTAAGGATTGAACCTAGAGCCTTCATACTGAACTAAATACCCAGGCCTTTTTTATTTGGAGATAGAGTCTCAGTATGCCACTTAGGATGAGTTTAAACTTGTGATCTTCCTGCCTCAGTTTCCTAGAGTGCTGGGATTACAGACATGTTCCACCTCATTCAGCTTAGTGTTGATGACAGAATTTAACACTGGAGGATACCAGGTTTTCCTAGCATGGACTCTGTACCAATTAGGGACTCCAAGTCCAACAGGGGAGATGGACTTGCCCAAACCCAACTCTTAGGACAGGTGCACCTAGCGAAGCCACAGGGACACATGACAAAGGAGATTCTTTCTGCCTGGGATTACCAGAGGCTCATAGAAGAGGCAATTTCTGTACTTCACCCTAGAGTACCATTTCACAGATGGTAAAGGTTTAGCTAGAAAGTTTTTTTGAGAATAGAGGAGGGAATGAGATTATTTAAGACAGGCAAGGAACTGACCATTGCTTAATTTAGTTTAATTGTATGGATTTTGAAATTGGACTGCATAGAATAGTGTTATAACCTGACCAAAGTGCCGTCATCCTGTTCTGTATGCGCCATATTAGTGAACCACGTCTGCTGCTGTAAAATGTGCCTATCTCACAGAACTTCTGTTTCTGCAAGCCCTCACTCCACCCCTTGAGTTCCAAAAATGTTCACTGCTGTTCCTACACCCTTAAATTCCAAGAACCTCTCCAGACCCCTAACCATATCTAGTCTCAACAGCTGCCATATCTCCTTGAACTCCCTGAGTTGTACCTTGCCTGCTTTGCGGTTTTAAGCTTTATAAGCCCCACGCTCCCTGCCTTCGGTGTGCACTTAGGCACTTTGTGCCAGGTGTTACCGCTGGTTACCAGCTAAAATAAAGCACTTTTTAAACTTTTGAGCCTACCTCATTTTTGAGTTACAACAAATAATACCATGATTAGAGACAAAAATACTTTCATGTTCTAGGACACAAAAGGCCAAAGTCATGACATCAGAACCAAGGCTACTGGCCTCTCAATGTAACAGATTGCATTCTTTCAAAAGCACCAGGGAACCACCTAGGCTCTGGGAATATTCAAATCAGTCCTCAGAGTCTTCACAACCATGCTGTTCAGAGACAAGGTCCTTCCCTGTTTATAGGTGATGAGATAGTATCTGAGGAAATGAAACAATATTCCAAGCTGGGATTCTCAGTTGTGTCTTGTCCCCATTGCTCTGTGCCTTGCCTTCCCAGAGAGCCTGGTGGGCTATGAATGTGGCTACTACGGAGGACATCCGAGTAGGTAGTACATAGGTGAGCTACAGGCCTGTGATTCTGAACCCAAGTCCTACAGCTCAGTGACCCTCAGAATCTAGTTTTAAAGAAACTCTCCTGATGACTGGGGAGGCTTGTTTATTGCGCCCGCCAGTGGGCTCATCCACACCATGAATGGACTGCCCCACAGTCCTTGGGCCAGCACAACAGAGACTGGTACTCAGGTCATGAGATTCATAAAGCAATTGATCAGAACAAACTGTGAAAAAATACTTTGTGAGTCCAGGTATTAAAAAAAAAAAAAAAAAGCAAAACTCAGGAACAATCATGCATAGCTCTCCTGCAGACAGGTCAGCTGTAAGCTCTGCCAAGTAGATGGCCTGGGCTGGAATCTCTATTTTGCCGCTGTTCCTAGGGAAAATTCTGGTCCTTCTAGGGCTTAGTTTCCTCATCTGTAAGATAAGCTATTTGATTAGACAGCTGTGGGCCCTGACAACTCACAGTTTCTAAATATTTCTCACATGGTAAATTTTTCTAGTCATCTATCTAAATGGGCTGACTAAATTCCTGTTAATCTAAGGTCTCTTCTGGCACAATTTTGCATCTGAGGTTGCTCTTGACAAAATATTTCATTTTAAGAGGATTTTCTCTCATTTCTTCCCTCTTGATCCGTCTCTTCTCCACAGGATGTTTTGGACACATGTCTTTCGAGCTGGTTAGAAATGCTCTGTATGCAGTATCTCAGATGTCCCAAAGCTGTCAAAACAAAAATTCTTCAGCTCACTCATGTCTGCTGAATATGCTTTTTGAGGTTGAGGAAAGAAAAAATAAGCCTGCCCAAAGTTGTTAAAATCACATCTTTGAATTATAAACTGAAGTACGTCCAGCCTAGGAACTATCCCCTCTGCAGATACATCTCTTTCCTGAGACCAATTAATATGACTGCATAAATGAAAGCATGGATGGAAATGTCCCTACCCTCTTCCAAAACAGAACTAAGTGCCTGGGAAGCTCTAGGTTAGGAGCTGAGGAACTCAAGTATCCTGCTAGTTTGCTCCTAGATTTTTCAGCAAATGTTATGATTTAATGCACATTAATTGATAATATGACTGAATACAACACACAAGGACAGCGGTGGCAACCCTAGGGCATGTGTGCTGCAGTGGGCTGTTTGTACCACTGAGAGCTCTAAAACGTTTGCTATTACTGTTCTACAGTAAGGATTATGGATGATAAGGGAAAAATATGAATTCTCTGAACTCTACAGAAGTTTGCAATTTATGAATGATTATGAAGGAACACAGACAGCTAAGACATGAGGAACTGTGTGACATCAGAGGTACAAAGGCCCATGGAGAGATATTATATAAATTCTTCAGTGAAAACATGGGATTAAAGTGAGGTCTCTGACCTCCCAGGCTGGTCTAATTTAGCAGATATAATGTGATCATTAGCAACTGCATGTGAATGCCCGTTGTACCTAAAAAGAAGCTCCACTAACTCTGAAAAACATAGCATATTTTTTTTGCTGAAACTAAGCACATCATTCTACTATATTATGAAAGGCATGAGACCAGAGAGACTCCTTCCTCAGTACTGACTGGGGTGTTTGGGGGAAGTTCACACACATAAAACACAATCATAGAACAAATATTAAAGAAACCCTTCCAAATAGATGTTTGAGCTCATTTTGAACCTATATAAAACAGGTTATGACGTCTAATAGGCAGAAGCAAAGAGTTTATTAAATTGTAGGTACTCATCGGATGATTGAAGGTAATACAGATGGGTAAAAATAGATCTATAGACTGAGTGAGTGACAAAAGTGACATTTAACATCTCCACTTTCCAGTTGGGCAAATTAGACTAAAAGATGAGTGCATTATCAGTTTACCTAGATTGTACTTCAACTATAAGGGAGATGAGCTACAAACTGGGAAAGTAATACAGCTAAAAAGAAACAAAAGGCAGGCCATGGGTTTATGAAGATGGGCATCATCCAATAAATGCTCAGTGTGGCCCCACCCCACCCCCACTCAGAACCACTCTTCATTTCTCATGGCGCCCCAGATTTTAAATCAGTTCACTTCTTTCCCATCACACTGCTCCCTCGGAGAATTTGGGCGATTAGGAAACATTCTCTTCTACAATTATAATCTCAGATTTCAAGGGGGAAGATACCTCCTGAGTGGTATCACTGTCAAAACATTGCATCAAAAAATTCCAAGGGGTAAGAAAGGCCAGGGTAGGCCAGGGCACTCACATGAAGCTCTGTAGTGTCGACAGCTGGGCTTTGCCAGATGGAGCTGGAAGGCTTATGGAAGACAGAGTAAGGGAAGGAGAAATACACTGGGGGTGGGGGGGGGGAACAAGGTGCAATAAGGAAGTAGGAAATACGAGAGAAGGAAGGAAGAATATAACACATATAAAAGGAGCAGCAGTACTTCCAGAACTCACTGTCAGTTCATTTGGAGAGTACCAGGAGCACCAAACAAATTGTTTTAGGCAAAAAAAGTTGCAAGTTAGAGGCTATTGACATTCACAAATTCTAGCTTGTGCAGTAGAACCACACAACTAGTACCAGGACAAAATTTTCACATCAAAATGTGTCAGGTACCAAGTCCAACAAGTTTCAAAGCCATTGGGTATCAAGGGACCTAGGAGGCTGAGGGGAGACTCTTACAGTCTTGCTCTACTTTATCTCTCCACAGCTTCGACATTGTTAATGGATGATTTTTTTTCGAGAAAATTCTTTATTTTCTTGGCCTTTGTGGCTATGTTGTCCTCTGGTTCCCCTCCTTCTGCAGCGGTTTTACATGTCCTTTTCTTCTGCTTGATTCCTCTGAAATGCCAATGTTCTTGACTGGTAGGTCTTCACCCTCCACTGACTGGCTTCACCCTCACATGTGATGCTAAGGCTGTCTGCCCGCTTCTCTCCTCAAAGCCAAGACCTGACTCCACACTCTACCAACATCTTCACCTGAATATTCTGAAGGCATGTCAGATATGTTGGTCAGTGTGGATCTCGCCCCTTTCCCCCTCCTTCTCCATGTTTTGGTCACTCCCTCTCCTTGACAAATGGTTTTCCTCTTCTCCATTTCAGTGATTGGTCTACACAGAGCCAGATACTCAAGCCGGACTCTTGAGTGGGCACTCATGTCACGTTCCATTAGTATCCAGGATCTCTTCTAGATTCTCCTCCTGCCCTTCCTTTTAAAACATATGTCAGCCCGTGTACACAACCAGACGCACCTGGCTCCTGAGCCTCATCCCCGCTGCTTGCTGCCAGATCACCAAAGTCCGTGTCATGAGTGTGACTTGATCTTGCATTCGCTTTTTCTGCCCAGAATCCATGTAGAGATACAATTTCTTTATATTACATGCTTTATCCATCTTTATTTTAAAGGTATATATTAATTCATATATACCTGAATTAATTTTTTTCCATATATTTCAGGGAAGGGTCTACAGGGTGTTCAGGGTCTCATTACTAGATTGGACTCATGGTGATCTGCCTGTTTACAGACTCTCAAGAGCTGGGATTACAGGTGCTCACCACCATGCCCAGTCTCAATTGCCATCTCAGCGCGCCCCGGGGATGGGGCTGGCATAGCAGGCCCAGTGACCAAATCCCAGCCCCAGCACCTGCTTGCAGGTGCTTTAATCTGCTAAGCCAGTTGGCCAGCCCCAGGAGGAGAATTATGAACATGTCTCCCTTAAGCCTATGCATTTTATCAAATTTGTGTAGACTGAGTTCATTCATTCCCAGCAGGTCAGTGGCCTTCAAGATAACAGACGGTCCCCTCCTCTGGGTCTTGTCTGACTGCCAGCCCTGGTGTTTCCTTTGGGATGAACCCTTTTCTAGTGAGTGCATCCCAAGGCCTTTTGCATTCCACGTTATAGGTAAAAATACAGATTGTGCAGTGAGAAAGCACTTGATTCCTCCTCTGTGGAGCAGAGCTGGGAAGAGTACACAAAAGGAACTGGCTGGTCACCAGCAAAGGAGTTGGTAAAGGAGTGTCTGCAGGGAAACCGAGCACTGCTTTGCCCTGGCACCAGGCGCCTGAGTCCTGGAATAACTGATCAGGGCCAATCACACTGAATATAAAATTTCACAAATGTGATCAAACTAACTTCCTGCCTGAGCTCTGAAGGAAAATCCACAGGGGGTCAGAATGCCTTTTGTTTTCTACTTTCCACTGTGCTATGCCGCCTTTGTAAAAAGAAGGATATTTAATTTATCCAATCTTTTTAACCAAAGAAACTGATACAGTTACAGAACGGATGGTAATGGAGGCAGCAGGAGGGAAAGTAATTAAAAAGTCTTAATTTTTTTCCTCAAAGCACCACCCTCTAAACTAGATAGGTCTCTGTGGACTATAAAATAGACAAAATTTTAATAGAACTTTAATTCAAAGCCCAACAATGGTTTTGTTATGCTTGGATATTGGGAAGAATATTTTCTTTTTTCTAGGAGTCTATGTTCTTGTGGACATTAGCGGGACTGAAAGGATGAAGGTTTGTGTGAGTTTCTTGGGGCTGGCATAAGAAAGAATTACAAATTGCGTTGCTTAAAATAACACATTCATTTCCCACAGCTTGGAGGTCTTAAGTGCAAGATCAAGCTGATGGCCAGGCCACTGTGCCTCTGACGGGTGGGAGACGACCGCTGCTTGTCTTTCTTAACTCGTAGTGTTACAGGCAAGCTGGGTGTCCCTCACTCTGATGGCTGCATGATATTTGCCCTATGTACGTCTCTGTCTTTCTCTTCTTAAACATCTGGGATCAGGACCTTACTCCAGAATCGCCTCATTTTTAACTTGATTATATCTGCAAAGATTCTATTTCCAAATAAGTTCTCAATCACAGTTACAAGGGGCGTTAGGACTGTACCTCGTTGGAAGACATGATTCAACATAACAGGGACAAGGGGTGTTAGGACCGTACCTCGTTGGAAGACATGATTCAACATAACAGGGACAACAGTCTGAGGTGGAGAAAAAGGATGGGAGAGTAACAAGAATACCTATGACATAAGAACTCTGCCTCCACATTCAGGAGAAAGTGAGTTATCTAACCTGCCTGGGATGGTTTTGACTCAGGGGCACCAAGTCTTTGCACAACAGTTACCCAAAGTCTTAAATATCATGTTCATCATTCAGTCCAGACACCAGGTTACCCAGGAAGGATGAATGTTCTCCAGGGAGGGCAGTTTCATCTTGGAAATAACTCGATGGAAAAAACCCTCCTCTTGGAGTCAGAACACCTGGGCTCATTCTTTTCTAATTGCTTACTTTCAATGTAGCTTGAGATTACATTAACAACCTGCTTCGGCCCTCACTTGCCATTTTGATAGCCCAGTATGGACTATAGGGTAATTTCCACCCACTGCAATTTTATATAACAGCATTTATATAAATGTGAGAAATACTTGTTGAAAGTTTTCTGAAGTATCACAGTTTTGTTAAAAAATGAAAATTCCCTTTTGTGGTTCATCTGGGGGCAGAATCTTTGGTCACTCTGTTTTAAATATTCATTGACTTTTCCTCATACCCAGAGAGGGAAAATGTGAATTAAAGCCAAGAAGGACACCATCTGTCTCTTTATCTCTAGAACTCAAGGTGATCAAAACCCCTTTTCACAATACCCAGCGGCCTCCAACTCTCTGCAGCTGGTGCTACCTGATGGAACAGCTTTTATCTGGGTAGGTAGTTAGAGCCTAAGCCTTCTGCCAAGACCATAAATAAGTCTACTGGCATCAGAGTTAATAAAAAGGAAAAACAAAAATGTCTTTCTTTAGATGTCTTCCCCTTTTCAAAGCCTTGGAGGAGGAACATGCAGCTTTGTGCTCACTGATGATGAAATTAGCTAGCTCTCATCATTCAAGACCAAAGCAAGAAAGAGCTGGGATCAGATACTGAATGCCACGGAAGAGAATATATTTTATACAACATAAAAGGCCCCACCGTAAATTAGAAGAAATATGGGGAGCTTTCAAAAAGGCAGGTCAAACTTTTTCCTCAAGGAGATAATTACAGGCTGGGGGTGAGTAAATCGTATTAGCCTTTCCCCAGCTCATCTCGTCTCATAAAACATTGGCAGGAAGAAAGCCGCACTCGTTCAGGACTGGACAGCTTGCCTGAGTGAGGACTGGCCTGCTGCCGTCAGTCATGACACCTGTGGTTGGACCAGTGACGCCTGATGTCTACTCTCACTCTTCTTACCTCCTTCTGTCAGAACCCAGCACAGCTGGCCACGCATGATGCTCCACCGTGGACTTGCTGAGACCTGGCACCTCTGGTCTGAAGAACTATCCCTTGACGTGACAATTTTTGCATTCAAACCTCTACCCATGTTTGAGGCTTTAACATTAATGCAGATGTTAACATTTGTTAAAATGACTTTCCTGGCAGTTGAGAGGCATAGATTTATTACTCAGAAATTTGCTGGCCTCTTTGGTTCACAGACATGTGGGCTCAGCCTCTACAAATATCCGTAAAGGGATGGCAGTCTTGGTCCTAATTGTGCCTTTAGCTTACTCAGCAATGGGTCTTCCTTGATGTCTAGGCCTTAAGGTCAGCCCCGGGAGGCTACTTTTCATGGCAATGGAACTTGCTGAATGCAGAAGTATTTCCCTGGCCAATAGACTGAGAGATGAGGGCCAAGGCTTACCCCTCTGCCCCTGCGTGGGCTCCTGCATCAGGCATGGGGCCAGGCCAATAGTGGTAGTGGTGGTGATGGCGAAGGATGACTGTGGGATCTTCATAAGTCTCAGCAGAACTAAGTGTGCCAGGAAAATGAAAAAGCTCTGCAATCATCACTGTACTCAGCCACGGAGCCACCAATCAGGAAAGCTCTTCCCTCCTTCACAAATTAACATCAATGACATCGTTGACTTTATTGCCCTTGTCTGGCACTCGATGATATTGTCGGATAGTTTGGGTCTTCTCTATCAAGAAGAAAAACCATGATGCTCCAGTTCCATGGCACAGTTTGAATCCTGGGATCATAAAGGACTATTCTTTTCCACCACCGTGGCAGTCCTCCACTCTCACTTTACAGCTAATGGAAGTGAAGCCCAAGAGAGGAAGGGGGTTTATGAAGGCCAAACAGTGGACAGGCAGGGGCTTAATAAATCCCCATGGTTTTGTACCTTCAACCTGGAATCTCTTCTCAAGACGCTCTACAGGGAATATGTGTGTTACCCTCTGTGATATGCAGGAGGTAGACCTGCCTGCTTGGGAAAATACACAATTTATAAATGTTTTCCTGTAGGGATACTGAATAACTTTAAGGGAAAACTCAAAAGCATTATCTGAAGTCCCACAGCATTACAAATCTGGTTACAAAGAATTAACATTACAAAGACCAGATTCCAATTATTTATAGATACTTGCCCTTATCATAAGATAACAGTGTCTGCTTTAAACAAAATAAAAAGTAATTCTTATCTGGCATCTCCTGAGAACCATTGCTCGCTCTCTCTCTCTCTCTCTCTCTCTCTCTCTCTCTCTCTCCCTCTCTGTCTCTCTCTCCCTGTCTCTCTATCTCTTCCTATCTGTGTCTCCCTGTCTGTCTGTCTCTCCCTGTCTGTCTCTCTATCTCTCTTTATCTGTCTCTCCCTGTCTGTCTGTCTCTCCCTGTCTGTCTCTCTGTCTTTCCCTATGTATCTGTCTTTCCTTGTCTGTCTGTCTCCCTGTCTCTCCCTATGTGTCTGTCTTTCCCTGTCTGTCTGCCTCTCCCTGTCTGTCTTTCTGTCTCTCTTTGTGTCTCTGTCTCTCTCTCTCTCTCTCTGCCTCTATCTCTGTGTCTTTCTGTCTCTCTCTCTCTCTCTCTCTCTCCATCTGACTCTCTGTCTCTGTCTCTGTCTCTCTCTCTCTCTCTCTCTCTCTCTCTCTCTCTCTCTCTCTCTCTCTCTCTCTCTCTCTCTCCCCCCCATTAGGAATGGCTAGAAATATCCCAGTAAGAAATACAATCCTAAACTGCCTTAGGGCTTCTGATGCATTTATTTTTTTAAGTTGGTCATGAAAGGAAACTTTAATACGAGCCAAGACTAACTTTGCTACAGATGAGGGACAGCAGGCTTCAGACTAGAGCTCTTCTACAGAAAGTGGAACATCTTTGTTAAGTACATTTTAAAAGCCTCAGGCCCAAGGGACTATGTAGTAGGAATAGGTAAACATGCCCAGAAGGGATTCCAGAGTGGTGTGGGAGCTTACATACACTTAACTGAATAGAGACTGATGAGAAAAGCCCACCTCTGGAGGCCTTCTGTATTTATTCATCATATATAGGTCTCTAAGAATATCTCCTATGTGACGAGATGCCTTGGGAAGTCAATATTGCATGGTGCCTGCCCTTGTGGGGTTCACAAGAAGAAAACATGTTCAGTGTTCTCCTATGAAGGCATCACTAGGAGCTCTGCTCTGCACCTGTACTTTCTACTGTAGCGGTCTAGCTAAGAGCTATTAGGCTGAACATTAGGAATGACCAGTTCTGTACCATGAACATATGGGCTCCTAAGGCCTTCTAAGGCAGGATTTAGCAGGGTGAGTAGGTGGTTGTTATGGTTTGTGTCTGGTTGCCCCCCAGGCCTCATGCAGTTAGAGGGCAGCTTCTACAGTTTGTTATTAATTCTCGATTTAATGCTGGGATTATGGGTGTGAGTGCTACACCTACCGTGGGGCAATGGTCTGCATACAAATACAAGGAGGGAAGAGAGGATTGCTAGCTGCTGCAGCCACTGTTTCATCCTTTGCTCTTTGCTGTTTTCTGCCACCATGAACGTCTACCGTCTGCCATGTGCCACTCTGCGTTGGAGCCAGCCAAGTATAGACTGAAACCTCCACTGACTGTGAGTTAAATAAACCTTTCCTTCCTTAATCCTGAGTATCAGGTATTTTGTCGCAGTAATGAAAGGAGAGTAACTAAGACAGTGGTCCCCTAAGAGAAAAAGCGAATCTGAGAGAAGTCACCTGACTTTTTTGCTAGAGAACCCATCCTGTGTGATCTTACTAAGCTAGGTTCCTAGATCTGTAAAAATGCAATTGAATCTCAGACAGGAGATTATGGCAGGGAAAAGCGGACTGGAGAAGTAGGTATGACTCATTAATTACAAAATCCCAGAACACATACACAGAACAGTTCCCAAAGCCCTATGTGTGGACTTTTCATGAGAACTTGAACAGCTTTTCAATAGGCTGTCCTAGACCAAACATCAGGCTGAGGCGTGGGATCCCAGCACCGCCGCTGCGGACCCAGATATAGAAGTTCTTGCTGGTTCCCTCATGATGTGAATGCCAGAAAGAGCACAGATCGTTCCCCCCCCACACACACACACTCCCCAGGCCCGTCACCCTGTGTCCTCCAACACATACTTTTATCTTGCTATTTCCTCCTTTACTGGGCCCCAACTGCTTTGTAGATCCAGTTTTTCACTCACTCTTCACTCTGACTCTGCCACCCACTTTTAGTTTCATTCAGTTCTTCAACTGAAATGAGAAGAACCTAGACTCCAACTCCAGGAGTACCACAAAACCTGGCCACATTTGGTGGACTCCTTTTAGAAAGACTCTCTGATAACATTACTGGGAGGGCCAGCCAGGAGGAGACTAGGTACAGCTCTGTGGACACACTTTTTTTTTTTTCTCTAAAATCACCTCAAAGACCTAAGGCTTTCCTTTTTTCCCTCTTCCCCCCCTCTCTCCCCTAGGCTGGGAATTCAGGGGACTCTTCTCATGGTGTTTACTGCTTTGCTGGCCATGGAGCTTGGGGAAATGAATGAGATGAGTTGTTGTTTTTTTTTTTTTCCAGCTGCTATCGATGTTTTTCTTTCTTGATGTTTTTTATCCCCTTTCTTTCTTGTGATACACCTTATCATCTGCATGTCTTTTTGCTACTCTATTTTTGGAAATTAACTCGGTATATGCTCACTTGTTTTGTAAATGGTTTCTTTTTTCTACTGTGTACTTGTTGTGATGCTAGGATTAGGGGGCCCCAACCTAAGTGTTGCTTACTCAGTTTGTGTCATGCTGTGATTCAGGTAAGAGGCTAGGATTGAGGGTGCCTCGCCCAGAGTGTGGATGTGGAATCAAGCATAGGCTTATGTCCACTGCCATCTTTTTCTTTCATTTTTGCTGTTCCTTCTGGATCTTAGGAACCAAGCCTCTGGACTTTGAGAATGAGAAAGAAGAACCTCTTTACTTTCTGAATCATTTTAACTAGCACAGTGGCTCTTCCCTGAATGGAAGAGAAAACATTTGCCCTTTTTAAAAGAAATGCCTGAGGCTTTCACTGGGGTAGGGCAGCAGCCAGGAGGGCCTGTTCAAACCGGCTTCAGTTGATTCCCTTTTCCTGTGTCTTAAATCCCAACCACAGCGATAGCTTCCAGGTTTGATTTCTTCCTTGTTTTAAGTGCAGGTAATTTAAAACCTATGACCTGAGCAGAACAAATAAACAGTGTTTAAAACTTAATTAAGCTCCTTCAAATAACTTTTTAATTAATTAAAGATACTGTGAGTATATGAAGGCAGAGCTATCCCTTTCCTCAGCCTTTTTTACTACTGGGGTAAACACAAGAGGCAATTTTCCCATTAGCTTCATTCTGGTTAAGGAGAGTTGTCAAGGGACTGGAAATACCAGCTGAGCCACAGAGGGGCTCAAAAATATAGGCAGAGCCAGCAGAGGCTTTGGAATGCAAGCTGAGCCATTAAGGGGTACAAGTGGGCAAAGGAACTTTGCTTGGGGAAGTTCTGCCCTTATTTCATGGGAGTTGCAGGACAGGTAAGGTCCTCGAGTGGCCTGTCCCAAGTTATTGGGTGCCAGAATGGAGACAAAAGCTACTCAAGGAGGCTTTCTTCTTTGCTTTTGTAAATGACGCTGGCATCACGCTCAAGTTCCGTCAGAGAAGTCTATCTAGTCTGCGTTGGGGTCTCAAAGGATGCCAGCCAGAACCCTCATTTCCTGCTCTGACAACTGAAGAGGTCCAGAGGTACCTGCAATACCTCTGTCCAGGGACAACACCTTCTCCTCTGAGGAACCCTGGATAATCTTAGACATCATGGGTGAACCAATTCAGTTACTTCATTACATTTTGACTTAATTCACTAGAAAACATTCCAGTGGACCTATGGTCATAGATAGAGCTCAGGGGACCCCTAATCCGAGATTCTTGGCAGCTACACTAGCAGAAGAAGCTGCAAAGTTAACTTTGGGACAGAGATTAGAAGTCTTGAATTTCTGGGAGGTCAGAGCTATTCTGGAGAAAAAAGCTTATTTGTATTTAACAGGGGAAACTCAGTGAATATCAGGACATATTATTAGATACACTTGAGGTTATTATAAAAAAATTTACACTATTATAACCCTGCTTCTTTGATGCCTACAGGCCCAGGAGTTAATCATTCTTGTGAACAAGTGATTTCCTAGACCTGTGCAAGCCGGTATGACATCAATGACCTGCTCCTCCAAAACCCTGAGGAGGCGTGGCGCACTGAGGGAAGTGTCTTTCTCAACTCTTCTCCAGCAAGTCACAGTCATACAAAGGGCACCAAAGAGATATGTCTGTCACTTTGGGAGATCAAAAAGACAAGAAGACAGTCTTAAAACTGCTTAAGACTCTAGCCTCACTCTCAGTTCCTGAAGAAACATTAAAACTAGTCTATACTCCTCAAGAAATGGCCTCTGGACAAGGGGGAGTTCAAAAGGGACTCCGGTTGTATTTATAAAACAAGCTAGACCTTCCCCAAAGGATTCATGGAAGGCTCTAAAAACATCTCATGATTCTTTCCACATGGGAAGAGATGCTACACTGGAAACAGTTACTTGAGTTTTCACAGCCTAGGACTAGCAGCAACCACCCAACAAATCTGCGAAGCTCTCTGTGCCAATGATAACTCAGAAAAACCCAACACATGCCTTTATTAGAGTCTTTACAGAGGAGAGGGACATATGCTGAGGAGGACTGGCAATTAAACTTTATCCATATGCTACCAGGTGAAGGATTTAAGCAAATGTTGTTCCTGGTGGGTACCTTTACAGGCTGGATCCAAGCCTGTCCTACCCATTCAGAAAAGGCAACAGAGGTAGTCAGGGTAGTTCTTGAGGAAATCATCCTCACATTGGTGCTACTCCAGTACTGCCAGAGTGACAATGGGCCTTCTTTTACCTCTCAAAAAACTCAGGGAGTGACAAAGACTTTAGAAATAAAATATGACCTCTATTCTATGTGGCAGCCTCACTCTTCTGGAAATGTAGAAAGAGACAACCCAGACCCTAGAGGAAGCTCTTTGCCAAGAGACGTCTGAATCCTGGCTCTGGTTGCTGCCAATAGTAGTCATGATGGGTTCATAGCATGCCCCAAACTGGGTTAGATTTGATCCCACTGGAGATGTCACATGGGCATTGCTTTTTATGCAACAGACTCTTACAAGACTCTTACAAGATTTCATTAATCTAGGCCAAGTACAACAGACCCTCCAAATATATGGGAAGAGAGTCTTATCACCTACTGTCAGTCCTGGAGACTAAGAGCTTGTAAAAAGTTGGAGAGAGGGGACATCCACTGACCAACTAAAGCCAAAATGAAAGAGCCCCT
This sequence comes from Octodon degus, assembly GCF_000260255.1. NCBI lineage: Eukaryota > Metazoa > Chordata > Mammalia > Rodentia > Octodontidae > Octodon > Octodon degus. The sequence goes on along the minus strand of NW_004524595.1, from coordinate 2,269,515 downwards.
TCTCAGTGATCCTTGCCACACCCAGTGCAGTAAAGGTGACCATGATAAAGAATTAGATTCATCTTTCTAAAACAAGCTTAGTCCCACCTGATCTGTCTGAAGAACAAGATCACCCAAAAGGAGATGGCTATTCTGGTGAGCCTCTAAATGACTTGAGATTCCTCTAAAAAAAAAAAACAGCTCTTATGCAGCTTCAGAAAGTGTAGAAATCTAACCTAGTCTTTTCTTTCTCCAGTCAAAAAGGCAGTTCAATGGTCACTCTTTTTTCACTGTTTTCTGATAGGTTGTTCTTCCTTTAGGCCAGCCAGTGAGCCGCAGCACTCCAAGTTAACGGGGGAGCACAGAATCACAAGTAGGTAGGGTCTACAGCCCCTTCCAGCTCAAATAAGCTATCGAAGACAGAGACTTCCTCTCCTGTAGAACCTTATAAGGACTTAGGGGATATGTGTCTCTCAGGGGGAAATGAGACAGGAGATCAGGCATGGAAAGCTGGCAGGGGAAATAGGCATGACTTTTAGAGAGGGACTACCCAGTAACAGATCTGTTTTCTATTTCTGAGGCTGTTGCAGGAATGAATGAGTTGAAATATTTTCAAAAAACATGCTTGGAAAGCTTTGAGATGTTATGCAAATGTAAGAGAAACCTTACTGGGGGCTTGAAACACCTGTGGCCCTCATGATGACAATGTCTTCTTAAGAGATAAAGGTCTTTAGGGGCTGGGGAGATGGCTCAGGAGAATAAGTGCTTGCCTGGCAAGTGCAAGGGCCTGAGTTCAATCCCATCTATGATTAATAACATAATTCTGGTATTATAGTGCACAATGCAGGCTAGAGGGATGAGATTTAGCAACAGCTAAACCTTTGGCTTCTTTTAGTGTGTAGAACACAATTGGAACATTCTGGTGGGGTTGGATGCCATTGGGAGACAGAGAACACAGAAAGATTTCTTTCCATATAGGAGTCTGAAAGGTCCCTGTAGAGCCATGACTCACAAACTGAAGCTCCTGGCTTCCTTAATCATGAGCTAGTGATGGTGCCTCATAAATAACTACCAAAAATATACTTACCGTATCGGCTACGATGAGCCAGGAAAGGGAAGGAATCCTTCATTATCCAGGTCAGATTCCACAAAAAATAATCGGGAGGAACAGGCATGTTTGTTGGTGGCTCCAAGGTGCTATGATCTGGACATAAAAAAAGAAAGAGAGAATACTGATTCAGTTTAGAATGGGTCATGGAGCTGTCACACAATATCAGTCATAAAAAGAGTTCTTGAGGGGCTTTCATGACATTCACTGGAAAGGTAAGGAAAAAGGGACTGAGATTTGAGGCCCAGGTCTTTTTAGCAGGCAGATGTGTTGAAAAATTGAGTGAGAGCAGGAGAGAAGGGAGGGACCTAGAGTTTCTTCTGCACCTTCCACAGCATAGGTACAATGCCAAGCTCTACTTGCCTAATACTCCTTGATAATCACAGTGATTCTCCAGAATGGCAGTGGTCATCTCCACTACACAACCACAGGCACCAAGACTCACAGAGTCAATGATAGAATCCAAACCAAGCTCAGGACTGCCTAGAACCAGAAGGCTATGTTCTACTCTGAGTGGGCCTGTTTGTCATTCCAGTAGTTCCCACTTAGAACCATTTTGAGAAGAGAAAGAAGATAAGGAAGAAAAAGCAGCAAAAGTAGTAGAAGCCTTTTCCCAGCCCACTGGCCTCCAGTTTCTTCTGATCCCCTGCAGTACCAGCAGTGTAGGGTCCTATTCTCTTGCCTCCAGCTTCCTTTTAGCATCAACTCCACCTATGCACTTTAGGAAAATCTCTACCTGGTACCCATGGCAGCCTTTTGTTTCCAGATCATTTCACTGTTTCCATAAATTCTACACCTTGGTCAAGCTGACCACAGGACCATGTGCCCCTGCAACTGGAATAGGATGATGAGCATCCTTAAAAAGAAAACATCTGTGCCTTCCATTGATCTGAATTGGTGAAGGCTAATACCTAGAAAAATTTTTGACATCCACCCTACAGAGATAAGAACTGAAATAGGCAGAGTCAGATACCCCTTCATGCAGTATTTTTACAAAATTTCCCAGAGGAAATGGACTGAAAAGGCTCAGGAGTCACAGTAGGGAGCTGCAGAGAGAAGCCACCTCATCTCATTCTCACATCAAATGTTTTATAGGTGGGGCTCCAAGAAAGGAACCCAAGGCTGTGTAGGTTTTCTCAGAGAGGGCTAAGTGTATCTCACTTTAAAAACTGATTAATATATATTGTAAATGTGTGGAACAGGCTCTCTGCTAACTACTTTAGATATATTACTTCATATAAGAAATACTACTACTATCCTCATTTTGTAGCTGAAGAAACTGAAACTTAGTGCAGTGAGATTCCTTGATTGAGGCCAGACAACCAGGTTTAGGCAGATCAAAGAGAGAATCACCAGACGGGGTCAGCAGAAAGAAAGACCATGCTCCCTCCAACCCACCCCACCCCCGCATGGGCCTCTACAAACTAGTGCAAGGAGATCCTTGCTTCTCTACAAGGTCTGCCAGTCCCCAGCCTGGGCAATGGCAAAGGCTGACAATCATATCTCTGCAGTGATTCTCACATAAATAAAAACAGGCATTCTATGTCTGAGTCACCAGTTTAGCTCAAATTTTAAGTAATATTGAAGCAACAGGAAGACTAAGCTTGAGTTGTATTTCCCTGTTTCCAAGTGGCATCATTTTTCTTAACCATTATGCTTAGAAATAGTAGCTACTTCTTCCTGGATATGAAGAATCAAGCCAATGGGGCTAGTCTTCGGGAGGTACCCATGACTTCGTGAGTAGGCACAGAATAGAAGATGAATTTTTACCTTCATGATGGCTAGGCAATATATTCAGAGAAAAAAAACTCTGAAGGTATTTTAAAAAGACCTCTGAGGGCCATTCACAAACTGCCAAGAAGATATGGATGTCACTGTGGGCAACCCTACAGACAGATCTTAAAGCAATTTATGGTCTACCAAAATGCCAACAATTTGTTGGGCATTCCCAGAGTTGAATATAGGATCAGAAAGTAGGAAGTTTTATCCTGCCATGGTACAAAAATCCCAGAATTCTGGGATCAAAGAGACCTCAATCTAGTCCTTGGGGAGAGTAGAGAGGTTACAAATCTGGGTGAGGCTTGAGGAATTAATGAAAGGATAACCAAAAGGATGGACCTCCCTATCTGAAAAGTAAAAGAGCAGGAAAAATACAGTCTATGTGAATGAAGTTGTGTGCCAAAGCTGCACACATCTGAGAAGACATGGGTGCTAGTTAAATGCCATATGATATGATATGATATGATATGATATGATATGATATGATATGATATATGGTACAATGCACAAAATGACTCCCACACCAAACAAATGCAAGGGGAAGAGGTTACGACTTCCTTTCACAATCCTCTCCCCCGCTCCCCGCAATCTTCACTCCCAGTGAGAGGAGAGCTTTCTACCACAATGAGAAGCTGTGCTTTGAGAAGCAATCCATGTAATGTATTTAGTGTTCCACTCTGAAAGTATGAAGATGCAGAGTGAAATGGACCTCAGCAGCACAGAATCAGAGGGCACAACTGTCTCACATAGAATGAATCTCAGGCCCTCTTGAGCCCTGGAATAAATGAAAGGTAAGAGGTCTGGGATAACAGCAGGAGTTCCTAGGTGCCCAAGTGAGGCAGGCAGACCAGTGACAGCCTAAAAGAACATCCCTAGACTGAAGGCATTATTTTCACCGGCTACTGGCAAGACTTTCATTGTCATTCTGGTGATTTTATGAGCCTCCAATATGTTTGTTGGCTCCTTTGTCAAAGATCAGAGACCTGAATTGCTTGGAGTTGTTTATATATCCTTTATTCCAGTGATGGTGAACCTTTCAGAGATAAAGTGGCCAAACTGCCACCCAAAACTACTTATTTATTGCAAAGTACCAACACAGCAACTACATTTGACTACTGAGATTGTAGCTTCAAAAAAGAACTGTTATCTGCTGCTTGGCTTCTGGGGTAACTTGGCTCCTGTGCTAACAGAGAGGCCCTGGGTGCCCTCTCTAGCTCACATGCTGTAGGTTCATCACCACTGCTATTCTGTTCCATTGAGCCACATGTCTGCTTTGGTGCCAGTACCACGCTGTTTTTAATCACTGTAGGTTTGTAATATAATTTGAAATCTAGGCAGAGGACTAACATCTAGAATGTTTAGAAAGTAAAAGATGCAGTCTGAACATGGGCAACTGAAATGAACAGACACTTCTCAGAAGAAATACAAATCAGCCATAAATATTTGAAAAATTCTCAACATTCTATAGCCATCCGAGAATTGCAAATTAAAATAAGCTTGAGATTCCATCTTATTCCACTAAAAATGGGTGTCTTCAAGAACTCAAATAATAAACTCTGGAAGCTGATGGGAGAAAGAAACTCTTCTATATTGTTGTAGATGTAAACTAGTATGCCACTATAGAAATCAATGTGGATAGTTCTCAAATAACTAAATGTAGAAATGCCATTTTATCCAGCTATTCTGCATACCTTCCTGAAAGAGCTGAAGGTATCAGACTACAGTGCGGCATGCACTCTCACACTTACAACAGCACAGTTTATAGCAGCTAAACCTTAGAAGTAGCCTGTGTGTCCACCCACTGATGAATGGATAAAGAAATTGCGGAATAGGTGCACAATGGGATATTTCTCTGCCATAAAGAAGGACAAACTTGAGTCATTTGTAGGACAATGGCTGCACCTTGAGACCGTAAGTTTAAGTAAGACAAATCAGATACACAAGCTGAAATACTACATGGTTTGGCTCACCCAAGAAGCCCAAAATGCAAACTAAAAATAAAAGAGAGATAAAGAAAACAGAGAGATTGATTTTTACAAAGGGGAAGGAGAGCAAGAAATGGAGAGAGGGCAAAGAATGGTGGACAAGGGGATATAAAAAGAATTAAAATGTTGGGGCTCAGTGGTGTAAGTGCCTGCCTGGCAAGCACAAGGACCTGGGTTTGATCCCCAGTACTGCATGCCATTCAGGCCTAGTACCAAGTTGGCCACCAAAACCAGGTATGGTGGAGCATGCCTGTAATCCCAGCACTGGGGTGGCTGAGATAGGGGGATCACTATGAGTTCAAGCTACATAGGAAGACCCTGTACCAAATAAATAAAGATTAAAAATAAATAAATAAATAAAAATTTAAAAAATAATTAAGACATAACATGTGCCAGTGCTGTACAAGGGATGCAATCGTTATGTACTGATGACATGTACTAATAAAAAATAAGAAGCCTAAAAGTGCAATAAATTAATACATTGCATATTGTTGTCTTCTTAGTGGTTATTCATAGTAGAAGATGTAGACATGCTATCCCATCCATAAACATGATTAGAACAAATCTTTCTATTCACAGAATCAAGAAAAAGTAGCTGTATATCTATCCTAACTATTTTGAATATACAGATACAAAATGGTATTAATTATTGAAACTGTCCTATTAATTGGTTTTGAAACTCTCATTGCTATTTGTTTCTCAATAAAATTATTTAAAAAATAAAAAATAAAAATAAAAAGTTCAATAAAATTAAGACTGTCCCCACTATTCCAAGACCAGGCTACTGGTGGTTCCAGACTGCAGAAATCACAAGTGGGTCTCCATTCTGATCTTATGCTCTCAGCAACATCTGACCACTCAGGCCCCTCACTGCTCCCTGGATGCCACATGTACTGGTTTGCACACAGCTCTTGGCTGCATCCTACTTCATCAGTAGATCCCCCGTCTACTTCATCAGTAGGTCCTCTGCCTTCTTCTTCACCAGAAACTCATTTCCCAGACTGAGCAAAAGGAAGTTCTCCACTCTCCAGTAGTGTTCGCCTATGAAATAGTGTAGCTGAAGATTGTTACTCCTCACAGTGGTCCCCTCACGCTGATGACGATCAGTGGCTACAAACAGGGCACTAGGCCTTTACCACAGCTAACTGAAGGCTCTTTGTGGGCAGGTGAAGGAAAGGGCTTGTTGTGACCATGGCTACACAGATCTACGCATTCATTCAGTTCTAAATTAGCAGGACTAAAGTGTAACTCTTGGTAAGTTTTTAAAACATTGACTTGTATTCCTTAGAGACCACTCAGGGAAGTTTTCCTTCCCTGACATGTAAATAAGATCCACTGCTTTTCTCTTAAATAACTGTGCAGGATCTTTGCTTTATTATTTGACTAGTATTAAGTTTGAAATATTGGGTCTTTTCTCCCTCTAAACTTATTCCCAAAGTAATCTCATCTAGTTCCATAGCTGTAAATACCATCTGTATAGCAGCACTACTAAGTTTCTATCTACAGACTGATTCTCCCCCCTGAACAGTAGAATATATATCTAACTACCAGTTCAAAACTCTCTATTTTATTGCCTGATAAGCTTCTCAGACACAACACAGCAAAGCCACGCATGTGAATAGTCTTCACATAAATCACACTTCAGAAACCAATCCCAATACTCGCCTGCTTACTTGGGCCACAAACCAAGAAGGAATCTTTGCCTTCTCTTTTTCCCACACTCTACATCAATTCATCAGCAAATTCTGAATTGTACCCTTTCTCAGCCCTTCCCCCACCATTTATCACCCTGAGTATTGTTATAAACCCCAACTGGTTTCCCTTCTGTCTATTCTCCATGCATTAATTAGATTGACAAAGTGGCCTTGAAACAGCTTTCAAATATCTTACTATGACCTCCCCCTCAACTGTTCTGCATGATTTGATCCCTAGTTCTTTCTCCGACTTCATTTCCTAGCATATTTTCTGTGTTCACAGAGCTCAATTTCATAGGCCCCTTTGTTATTTTTCATTGCCACCTCAGGACCCTTACACCAACAGTTCTCACAGCCTAGAAAGCACCTTCACCTCAGAGGCATTCCTTCTGTTTCTCCAGAACCCCCACTCCCATATGTTACTGTCTTAGAAGGCATTTCCCTGGTCATCCTACAGAGTTAGCACCCATTGTAAGATGCTATCTATCCATTTGCCCTGCATTATGTTACTTTTTATGTAAAGATAATATGCATATTCATTGGCTTATTTTGCACTTCCTGTAGCAGTCAGTATTTGTCTCTGGCACACAGTAGGGCCCTAGCAAACATTTTACAAATGAATGAAACCAGAGCCCTGGAGAAAGTAACACTGGCACTTATTAGTTCTATGATCTCAAGCCAATCACAATCTTGCATTTTCTTAAAATAATGATAAAATTAAGAATAATGGCAGAGCGCCCCCCCCCCACTGTAACTCAATTGTGTCCCAAATTTTCTGATCAAGGAGATTTTGGGGCCACAGATGAAAGTGATTGATGATGTACAGTGTGCCTAAGGAGAGTCACATGGAGAGAAAACATTTTCTCAAGCTTTCACAGAAAGCAAATCAGTCAAGCAATTGCCTTGACTCATCCACATGGCTGACACTGACAAAGGATCAACAAACTGTGGTACAGGGTTTCAGGATAAATCCTGAGGGGATTTGACTGACTTTCTCACATACAAAAGTTATATTTCTTGTTATATAGGTTTTGCTTTATCTTGGTCTTAACCATCCAGCAGAAAATTATGAAAATGAAGTATAAAAAGTAAAGCCATATTAATATCCTGAGCTGTAAAATGCTCAAGTCAACAACTTGGACATTGACCATCTTAAGGAAAACCCAGTACTATTATGGACTACTGGACTATATTGGGATATTTTGCTGAATTCATGCACCTACAGTATTTAAATGACAATGGAATGCCCTTCTCTGACAAAACTGACCAAAAAAGGGGGATACAAATGAACAACCATTTTGTATCTGTATACTCAAAATAGTTAGGATAGAAATACAGCTGCATTCTCTTAATTCAATGAATGGAAAGGTTTGTTCTAATAGTGTTTGAGACAGGATATCAGGTCTGCATCTTGTACAATAAATAATCACTAAGACAACAATATGCAGTGTATTAATTAATGAAAATGTACTAATAATAGATTGTGAAACTGTCTCATTGCTATTTGTTTCTCAATAAAAATATTAAAAAAGAATAATGCATATTCTAAATAAAAACTCCTGGCAATGTATGCACATGATATGCTATTTAAATAATAGTCATAATGTTCTAAAACCTTTATGTGTCCGTCTTTATTTTAATTAATTAATTAATTAATTTACTTATTTTTTGTGGAACCAGGAATTGAACTCAGGCCCTTGAACTTGCCAGGGAAGCGCTTATTCCACTGAGCCATTTTCCCGGCTTCTCCATCTTTATTTTAGAATCCAAAATGAAATGGAGTTTTGCTCCCTTTCATATACCCAGGGGATCCTTTGTCAATAAATACAATATCCACAGTCAAAAGTGCTCCCAAAGAGACTTCTCCATTATTTACTACTGATTTGCCAGTTGTCCACCATCTACACAAGTTTCAGCCAGTTGGCAATGTGTCTATTTTTACATGTGTCCTGTGTGCCTACTTGCTCTTAAGCCAATGTACATAAGAGAGTGAATAAATCATGTTTTGTGTCTGTGTTCATAGTAAAAAGCAGTGCAAACATGCTGGCTATACACCTGAATGTCCTGGGTTCACTATCAAGTATTTTTTGCAAACCTACATCAATAAGATGTAGCAAATGCTTCTATTTTATTTTATTTTTTATTAATTTTATTGACAAATAGCCAAGAGACAGTTTCAAGACAGATTAGTAAGACAGTTTCAATAATTAATACACTGCATATTGTTGTCTTTGTAGTAGTTATTCATAGTACAAAGTGCAAACAAGATATCCTGTCCAAACATTATTAGTATAAATCTTTCTTCTCAATGAATTAAGAGAAAGTAGCTGTACATATAGCCTATTTTGTATATATAAATACAAAATGGTCCTTCATTTATATTCCCCTTTTAGGTTTAGTTTTGTCAGAGATGGGTATTCCATTGCCATTTAAATATTGTAGGTGCATGAATTCAGCAAAATAATCTAATGTAGTCCAGTAGTCCATACTAGTAGTGGGTTATCAGTAGGACTGGCAATGTCAGAAGCTGTTGATTTGAGCTTTTTACAGCTCAGGATATTAATATGGCTTTACTTTTTATACCTAGTTTTTATACTTTTCTGCTGGATGGTTAAGACCAAGATAAAGCAAGACCTATATAACAAGAAATGTAACTTTTGTATTTGAGAAGGTCAGTCAAATCCCCTCAGGATTTATCCTGAAACCCTGTACTGCAGTTTGTAGATCCTTTGTCAGTGTCAGCCATGTGGATGAAAGGGCAAGGAGAAAAGCTAGGAAGCATGACAGGGGCAAAACCATACATATATATATGCAGAATATGGTTAAGGGAATGACCCTGAGAATCTTCAGCAGGTTTTTGAATCTAGCAGTTAATTGGTAGGATTCTCACCCTGATTAACTATATATGGTGATATCTTTGGACTAAGCAACTGCACTGAAGATAGCAATGTGTAATACTAGGGCCATGCCAGGAATCCCTGTCATACTGGTCTTCTAAAAGCATACTGCTTCTAATCATATCAATTACTGCTATATTCTCTCAAGTAAATATTTGTTTTTTAAAAAGGTAATAAAAGAAAATAAGAGACAAGAAAAAATGTCATAGGACTGTCCTGCTACAATGCTGTATATGGTTAGATTTTAAATTTCTGTGTAAAAATATGTAATTGTTTATTCCTATTTTTTAATATTTTTTTCACATTCTCTGGGATCTAAAGTTTAACATACCAATGCTTGATGGAAAAATACCTGTTCCATGTTATGTTGCTTCTCTTCTGGAGGGTTAATAACTTAAGTTTGCAGACCAAAAATTAGAGGAAAAAGAAGGACTACAAGGATAGCCAACATTTTGGCCCTAGCCCTTTAAGGTCGTGAGGACTCAGGACATAAGAGAACCTGGACTGTAACATCCTGTAACTCAGTAGTGTCCCAAATTTTCTGATCAAGGAGATTATGGGGCCACAGAGGAAAGTGATCGACGATGTAGGGTGTGCCTAAGGAGAGTCACATGGAGAGAAAACATTCTCTCAGGCTTTCACAGAGAGCACATTGGTCAAACAATGCTTCTGTTTTAAAGACTCCATGGAACTTCACCTACCTTCCCTTTTACACCTTTTACTTATTTTCCTTCCAACAATAAGACCATCAGTGGCAGTGTGCTAAGTTTCCCCCTGCTTGGAAAACACAAAGCAAAGTTTACTGTGACCATATAAATGGTTGTCCAGATGTCAAACGGTGGTTGCCAGGCATGGCCCATGGAGGACCACAGGTAGGCCTCCTCATGGGGCTGTAACCCTAAAGGAAATGGCTTGAGCACTCGCGCAGCGAATCCCACACCTGTTCAGCAAAGAAACATTCTCAGTGAATGTACATTAGTTGCAGAGCTAACAGGAATGGTGGAGCTGCAATGCGCAGTTCACGCTGCATAAAAAAGAAGATATGTGACTGAAAAGGGGGAAAAAGGAAGAGTTAACAGAGGTGTACTTTGTCCTCAGAACACAGATCTCTCTAAGCCTCTTCTAGGCTAGAAAATGAGGGTGTTGAACTAGCTGTTTGCTAAAACCCCCTCACACATACCTGGTTTTTCATAATTTACTTTCACATTTCTTCCAGCTGGCTCATTCAGAAATAAGCTATTAGCGTCAGGGGCAGATTTTGAATGGCATTATGCGGCTCCCTTTTCATTTCACCTTTTTCTTAGCTCTACTCCCACCTTGCCAGGAATGTTCATGCTCTTTTATGGTAGAGCGAGTCCTAAAGCAGAAATGATTCTCTCATCATATTCTCTTATGCCACTGAGTCACAATTTGAATACATGTGTCTTGCCCTCTCCCCAGCCCTAAAAGGTCCTGTGCTTCACTGTTGAGTTCATGCCAAGGTTAGGTACATGTATTTCTCCACCAATGAAAGTAGCCACCCTTCATAAGGCACAACATTAAGGAATACTGGTGGTTTGATACAAAGGCACGATTCCTTCCTTTGGGGTATCAGTCACTTGGAAGATATACTAGAGACACAGCAAAAAGGGAGTCATGAAGAAGCTGCCCCAGCAATGGCTGAAGCATGTAAATTTGAAACCCTGATACTTTGTTCACTATTTGTTTTCTCAGCCTTTATCTCCCAATCAGAATTTTAAAATTTTTTTATTATTATTCTTTTTCACATAGGGTCTTGCTACACAGTTCAGACTTAGGATGATTCTCCTGTCTCAGCCTCCCCATTCTGGGATTAGAGGCATGTACCACCACACCTAGTTTTGGGGCCTGCACGGTGTGCCTAGGAACCTGGGGCTGGCGTGGCATGTGGTACTGGGGCTTGAACTTCATTTAGAATTCTTTCACATTCTATGGTCTTGATTACATGGCAAGGCTACCCAAGCTGATTTCTGCTTAGATTATTCTTTCTGTCCCTGTTTTTCTAAATTCTACTTTTTTTTTTAAGGAGCAACCCAAATCCCTCCTCCCCAAGGCCCCCATCTTCTCCGAGCTGGAGCCCCATCAAAGCATTTTCACTAGGCTTCAGGCTGTGCCAAGCAAAACCTGAACTGGGTGCTCTGTCTCCTTAACCACTTACGGCTCACAGCTTTTTCAGACAGTGGCATGCAGGTCATCATCAAGCATGTCCACACTACACTGGCTGTCCCTGACAATGGTTATAAAGACATATTCATTTCATGACAAATCTCAAGCTTCACATCAACTGTTTATGTTGACTTTTTTCCCTCAGAGGCTTAGAAAAAATTAAGGAAAACCTTCCTGGAGGCTGTTGTTTGGCCACTGATTCACATTTCATGGAAAGAGTCAGCTAATGAAGGCAATCTGGCATCAAAGGCCTCCCTTCAGTCAGCATGTCCCTTTGGACTGCCCTAAGTCACTACCTTGGGACCCAACAGGGAGGTGGTCTGTGTTCCAATCAACCTGCTCCTGACTGGTCTTCAAACTCTGCAATTTCTTTCCTTCCACTAAATCCCCACTCCCAAGGTGTTTGGTTGCCTGACATATGCTCTCTAATGAGGAGAAATTCATTGGCTTTTAGTAGGGCCTGATTCTCAACACACACCCCACCTATGTCCTTGCAAAGCCCGAGCGCCTCCATTAGCAGGCCAGCATGGCTATCTATTCTTGGTCCATTTCTGTGGCTTGCTTGTATACTACTTTTTATAAAATTTACTCCACTGTGATCTCAAACCTATTTTCTCCCCCCCAAAATATGTTGACTAGAATAATAATCAAAAGAAAGACTTTGAACTGCCACTAGGCCTTTCATGTTGTGATCTCAGAAAGCTTTACTAGGCACTAAATAATTAATGTACTGAAAGCGACACAAAGACAGGGCAGCCTGAAAAATCAAGACCATCAACAAAAGACCTTTGTTTTTTGGAGCAAAGGAGTCCTTGTAGGGATAATCACATACCGAGAGCCCAGCAGGCTCTGGGGATGTTGGACAAGAGGCTATCAACCATCCAAGAACAACTGGCTCTTCTTTTGGCCTGATGTTTCAAGTTGGGAAATGGCAGTCCCCACAGTGACCACTGTGCTCATGTAGCAGGCACCCTGGGGAGGGCATGGCTGACTTTACAAGAAGATGGGTATTCTAACATAGAAGAGTTATACATTCACGAGGACTTAGGGCTCCCTTATGCCTTTCAGAGCCATTCACTCTGTGGTTCTCGCAAAGAGCTTTTTATTTAACCTTTACAGAAGAAGAGATCGAGGCTCAGAAAGCACAACTTCCCTATCCAAGGGCAGAGTCAGTGAACATCAGGATGGAATATGCAACTATAGCCCTTGGCTGAGTAGGAATGCCACTCTATAGCACAATGTTGGAGAGGGTGTTGATTTCCCTGGAGAGCAAGGACATCAGATTAAACACAGCAGAAAGACATTGATCCGATCACAGATGCTTACAGCATTCACTTAACTGCAAATGACACATCCCTTCGGGTCAACCAGGAAGTTGACCCAAAATTGCATACCTTCAACCAGCACAGCTGGCTCCCCAGGGCCTCAAGTTCAGTTGGCACTGTTTCCATGGCAACCACCAGAAGCCTGATGTTCTGGGCCCTTGAGGTGGGGTCCAGAGGATGGATTGTTATGGTGAGGGGTGGAGGATGGAAGAAATACTTTCTAATGACTTCTAGACTTCTCAGTCCTTTATTTTCTACTTTCCCCTCCTCTCATTTCAGGTCTATCCTCCAAGAGAAAACAATTTTAAATGCCATTTTATTCAGCAGAAAGACCTTCTCACCATGACTGACTCATTTCCAGAGACTGGAAACACAGTGGGCTATCAGGCTGGTATGCTAGATAAAGACCTGGGTTCCTTGGGAAAATGATATTACTATATGACCTTGGGTAAGCTGTTTCACCTACTTGAAGCTTTGTTTCTCTGCATATAAAACAGAACTCTTCGTGCTTTCCCAACCAACTTTATAGATGCTCAGAGAATTAATGAGACGGTATATGCTAAGCCCTCAGGCTCTTTTGAAAAAAGGTGCACCAGAAATCCTTGTGCAGCTACTAAGGAACATTGTCATGATGATACATTTTAAAACATTACTAAAATAAACTCAGCTTATATTAAAACAGATAGTACAAGAACATAATTTGTTTGCCCTAGTCTGACACTTCATCATCTTTTTGTTTCCACCCCTCTTGCACTGTGAACAACCATGGGCAGCATTATCCTTGACCCTGTGCAGATTCAGAGGGACAGAGTTAGGAAGGGCTGCAAAGACTATTCATCTATGTCTCCCCATCACATATACAAGGAAGCTGTAACACAAGAAGGGCAGGAAGGGACAATACATTGCCAAAGGTCATATCATTAGCAAAAAAGTAGGATATATTATCTATTTCTCCATTCTCCACCTCAACCAACTACAGAAGAGAGTAAAGAAAGTGGGGGGGGGAGGGAAACATGTATTTTTGCTCTTAAAAGCTTTAAGTTGCTAAATTATACAATGCTCTAGGGTCAGGAAAAAGAAAAACAAATATGAACAAATATTTGGTGTGTGCCTATACTAGACCCATGCTAGGCTCATTCTGGGCTTATGCCAGGCCCCTATGTGGTGATTTACAACTACTATCCAATATAAATCCCACAATTTTCTGAATGGGTATTATTTCCGTCCTTCAATGAGGAAACTGAGACTTGTGGTACCTAGGCAATGTGTACAAGATCCTGGAACTTAAAAAGCTGGGACTAAGATTAATGAATTTACTCGATATTTACTGAACATCTCCTTTGTGCCAAGCTCTTCCTCTGGAAGTTCGGATGCATCACAACAGAGTCGAAAATCATCCTTTTTTTTTTTTTTTTTTTCTGAGAAGCTTAGTGTATGAAAAGTAGCAAACACAGTTCTGACAGCCACTCCCATCATTGCAGTGTTTTGTTAGTGGTTTGGCCCTGCAAAAATGTATTAAAGGGCTCCATCACAAAGGTTAGGGATGGATCCAATAGAAAGTGATGCATGAGTCAAGGTCCTACAGTAATTTAAAGAGTTAATTAGCTAAAGGGAATGGAATAGGGTAGGAGGCCAGGTAAGGCAGGGAGCTATTCAAACACAAGTCTCTCTTAGAGCAGAGTACCTGCTCCTGACTCCACACCAAGAGGAGCAAAATATTACTTAGGAACCCTGATGCACAGACTGGCCACAGTGCCACTCTCTGGTACAGAATTCCTTGGAGAGAGTATTTGTCATCCTTGAAAATGGGAAAAATGAATAAAACATGACAGAAAGAGATTGGCCATATCACAGATACCTGCAGTATTCTCCTAAATGAAAGTAATGGATCCTTCTAGGTTGACTAGGAAAATTACCTAGGCCTAAAATATTTCTGCCCTTGGCATGATGGATATTTTTTCAAGGCAACTTTCTTATTTTCTGATAACAGCCTATGAGATGTGCTTCCTGCAAGGAAGGGCCTGGAATTCTACATTTCCTTTTGGTCTAAAATCAAAATTATTTACAAAAGTGAGGAGCTGAAACTGTTCCTAAAATTGCTTTTGCAGCCATCTAGGTCAAACAACATGTCCAGATTTGTATTCCACAGCCTGAGCTGACAATATAAGAGAGTTAGGAGGGACTTTAACAACTATTTATCTTGGTCTTCTCATCGCATATACTAGGAAGCTGAAACACAGGAAAGGACAATTCATTGCAAAGGTCATATCATAAGCAAACAACCAGAAAACGTATCTATTTCTCCATTTTCTGCCTCAACCAACCATAGAAGGCAGGATAGAAAGTAGGAGGGAAAAGAAATGGAGAAACATGCATTTTTGCTCTTTAAAGCTTTAAGTATCTGCTTTATATAATACTCTGAGGTCAGGAGAAGAGGAAAAACAAAGAAAGAGCCAATACTCAGCGTGTGCCATTTCCCCCAACGTTTTATCTCACTTTAATGATCAGGTGAAGTGAGGCAAAGAGGAAAAAAGAGATAAGGAAAAGAGGGAAAAGAAGAGAGAAGAAGATGAAGAAATAGTGAAGCAAGGAGAGCAATATTAACAAATGGAGCTAAAACAAAGAAGAAAAAGTAGAGAAGAGGGAAGAGAAATTTTTCGCTCTTTGGAAGTTGCTGAGAGAAAAGTTATTCACAGTAGCACTGTAAAAAGGCCATAAAATACTTTGGGGAAAACATGAAAGTCATGTTACCGTCACCATACAGATGAGCACCCTGGAATGAGCTGCCAGAGGATTGTCGAGAAGAGGAAATTCTATGACCCACGTTTCTACCCTCCTCTTTTTTCCCCTTCTGGCTCCCATCTCTCCAAATGGCCTAGCTGTGAAAGTTGAGGCAGTAATTCGGAGCCAGCAAGAGTGCAGGAATGTCAGAGCCACTATTTGCTTCATGCAGCACATATTCAATATACACTTAAGCAATATAATTTAAAATATATTTTCAGATTCACTATAGAAAAATATGCATAGAATCAAGAAGGTCTAAAGAAGAAAATAAATATTACTCCTACTTCTATCACTGAGAGAAATCAATGTTTATATTTTATAGTGTAGTTTATGACTTGGTTTACATGCAGTTAATATAGAATTTGTCTGGGAAGCCTGTCAGAAGAAGACCAGGAAATAATTGCTCACTACCTGTGGGATCCCTCTAACCTTTGGAACCATCTAGGGGGTCAATGCCAACCAGCTCACACCCTGGCACACAAACGCTGAAACCATGACAAATTGAGTTATTCTTTGCCTTGAGTAAAGACTTTTGATTCAGTTACTTTCTCATTGCTAGAATAAAATACCTACTTAGCACCCATAAGTTAAAGGAGAAAAGGTTTATTTTAGTTCACAGTTTATAAAGGTTTTGGTCCACAGTCAGCTGGCTCCAAGGCAAGGTAACATGGCAGAGGAGGAACAGTCCATGGAAGAGCAGCAGGAACCAGCAAGCCTTTTTTTCCCTTTTTATTCTATTCAGGCTACAAGCCTATTGGTTGGCACCATCCATACCCAAGGGCAGGCCTTCTCTATTATCCACATCCAGAACTATGCTAAACCCATCAGTGGAGTAATATGGTTTCAATATCCATATTCCAGTGTCAAACACCCCAAGGCCACTCCCAAAAGCTCTTCCTATGAACTCACGAGGCTTTCAGGGGACACCTAGAAACAAGCCATAAGAACCTGCCCTTAATGGCAGCACAGGCTTGGTGAGAGCAAATTTTTTCTTAGCAGGAATGACAGTTCTGTGTAGATTAGGGAGACAGCTAGGATAGGGAGGCAGGTAGATGAGGAGGAGGCAAATACTAACTGGTGTGCACAAAAAGCAGTGAAGTAAGCATCTTCTCTAATGGATGCTTGTAGAAGTTCTGAGGAGCAAAAATACACAGAACATGCATGTTGGTGCTGGTTTCTAAATGGTAGGTACAAGTCTTGCTTACTTTTTTCTCATTGCTCAGACAAAATACCTGGCATTCAAAATTAATGAAAGAAAAGTTTATTCATCTCACAGTTTGTAGAGGTTTCAGTTCATAATCAGCAGGATCCAAGGCAGGGTGGCAATGCACAGGGACAACAGTTCAAGGTGGCAGAAGACAGCAAAAGCAGCAAGAGCAGAGAGAGTGAGAGCAAGCCATTTTTACTTTCTTATACTACAAGCAGGCTACCACCCCCACCATCTGAGGGCCCTGCTCTTGCACAGGCTCCGGATGTTTCCAAAGTGGGTACCCAGGCCCCCTGCTGAGTCGCTTAGCTCACCTTCTGAACTTCTCAAGTTTGACACAACTTACCCACCATCACAGTACAGTACATTGGTTTTGTGACTTGGAAAGGACAGAAAAGAAGAGCTACGTCTCACTCGGAGAGGAAGAGCCAATGAGGGGAAGCTAGGAGCACAGTCCTATCTCTGTGGCTA
Source organism: Octodon degus (assembly GCF_000260255.1). NCBI lineage: Eukaryota > Metazoa > Chordata > Mammalia > Rodentia > Octodontidae > Octodon > Octodon degus. The sequence goes on along the minus strand of NW_004524595.1, from coordinate 2,252,102 downwards.
GTGGCACACCCCACAGAGCTGAAAGCTCTCAAAGCCTCTTCATTCAAACTTTTGAGCCTCATAAAGTTTTATAAGAAAAATATTCCAGCTCACAGCAGAAGAAACCAAACCCAGAGGACCAGCCACTTAATTCCAGTATTTTCCAGTCAGTTTTTAAAAAAATAATACAAAATAGTAATAGAGAAAAACAGCATTAGCAATGATACAAAAGTTCACCAAACAACACCAATATTCTTTAGATTATCTACATGGAGAGCGCAGGCCCAACAAGTGAGTGAGATGACCCGGGCCGTGGGATCCTGAACAGACCCAGAGCGCAGGCCCAGCTAGTGAGTGAGATAACCCAGGGCTGTGGGACCCTGAATAGACTCAAAGCACAGGTCCGGGGAGTGAGTGAGAGGACCCAGGCCCGCAGATCCTGAATAGACACAGAGCGCAGGCCCCGCGAGTGAGTGAGATGACCTGGGCCGCGGGACTCTGAAGAGACTCAGAGCGCAGGCCCAGGGAGTGAATGAGAGGACCCAGGCCTGCTGATCCTGAATAGACCTGGAGCACAGGTCCAAAGAGTGAATGAGACGACCTGGGGCCCCGCGGATCCTCATTCAACCCAGAGTGCAGGCCCAGCATGGAACCCTTCAGCAGAACTCCCTGCAAAGAGGCTAGAGCCAAGACCCACCCAGCTGATTCAGGAGCAGAATATCTTGCCAGAGTGACACAAAGGGTTCAACTCTAACGCCTGCAGCAGAAAGAAGTGGAGCACAGCA
>NW_004524595.1:2223652-2242164 GCF_000260255.1 Octodon degus | reverse complement strand
AAAGTTAAAGCAAAAAAAAGTTAACTAAACATAGTAATAGGAATTCCACAATGGTTGCTGTATTGCATGTGGATTAAAAAAAGATATGGTATTTTTACACAGTGGAGTATTATTCAGCTATAGAAAAGATTAATGGAGACTTTTGTAGACAAATGGATGCCACTAGAGACTATACTGGTAGGTCAAATAAGTCAGCTCTGTGTGTACGAACATGGTATTGTCTTGATAGTGTGAGACCTGAAAAAGTAATTCAAATATGAAAGGTACAATAGATACTATGAAAGAGAAAGACTTTGTTCAATAGGAAGGAAAAGCTGGGATGAGGAAAAGGACAAATGAAAAAGGGGAAAGGATGTATTTATGTATGTATCCCAGTCTTTTTAAAAGACCATCACCACACACATATAATCGTAATATTTCAATGACCTACTGGGATAAAACAAGAGGCTGCTCACAGTTAGAAGGTACTAGATGTCAGTCACTTCTAGTGTAGCTCAGACTCCCAGGGTGCTGAGGAACTCAGTGATTCAGTGTTTCTGCAGACTCGGTGCCTGGATGGAGCACACACGTAACTTCAGCACACCCCTGGAGAAGGAAACTCTAGACCGAGACACATGACCACACATTCTGAGATGTGGTGCACCATCCTGTATCCTTCCCTGCAATCCTCTCCAAAATACAATAGAAGTATTTGCTAGAGAAGATTCTTTGGACTCACTCTGTGGCCACAGCTGGCAGAAAAGCAGATGTGTCCAACACTGTTCACTCACACATGAGGTGACATGGCTGAGTAGGGTCTTGAAATTAGATCCAGCGAAGCTTCTGAAAGTCCTCATTTGATATTTATCACAGATAAAAGATTTCACCAAAGGAAAGAGATAAAATGTGATTCTTTTCTCTACTTTGGAAATTCAGAAAATAATTTCACAAAATGGTTACTGAATCATCAAAAAGTAATGGTTATAAATGACTGAGTTAACTGCTAGATGTAACCTCATCTCTCCTCATATACTTCTTATCATGTCTCCTCAGGATTACAGTCTCAGCATGATGGCTGACCTTTGCTGACCAAGATTCCTCAGGACCCTTCTTTTCTCCTTAGGAGAAACCTTCTAAGGTTTGAGCATCAACTGAGAAATTGCTTTCAGCATTGACACCAAAAGGAACTTCTAAAATAATGGACTTTTTTTCTGCAAATGGCACTCTGTCTCCCTCGGACTCTCTACGTCTCACTGTCGTTGGCGATTCCAGTCAACACCAGTACATAATGATTGCTGGGGCCAGGGACAAAATAAACTGAACCCTCTAGCCTACTAAATAAAAGATTATATTATATATGAGTAGGTCACACTCAGGTAATGTCTATATAATATTTAAGTTCTGGTTGGAAAACTAGAATCTTTCCTTAAATCTTATCTATGTTTCTAAATGCAAACCAAAAATTTCCATATTATTGTGACAGCATCAATCCAGTGCAAAAGAAGCAGTCAGGACTAACCAACAAAAATACTTGGTGCAGATGAATGAATCCTGAGCTGTGTGTACATTACTATGTTTATTGTCTATCATTGTGCATAAAGAGAACTCTTGACTTCGAGAATGTTCTGTCAGTGCCTTGCAAAAATGTAGTAGAAAAGCAAAGCCATTTTCCTGCTGCTTTCTCACACTTAGCAGTGGGAAGAGAAAGAGGCTCCCCACTGACGCAGACCTGGAACACATGGCAACCTTTGATGTTTGTGCAGAATGCACCTGTAATTCCCACATTCATGAACACTATTGTAGAACATCATTATTTTCATAAAATGTGTTAGCTCAATATGTGGAAAACAACAAATCAGTTGCTATCTAAGTGACTCATATTCACACCCAGCCTAATAGTGTGACATTTTAAAATTTTTATCTCAGCAAAATGACAATTTATTATATATCATGTAATCTGTGTTCAGTTGCAAAGAGTAAAAACTATGACAGTTAAAATTGCCATTAAAGAGAAGTTGCTGTAGTCAGAATATAAAAGAGATACAAAATTACTTTCCCTCCTACATTGAGGTTCTAGACTCTGAAACAGGAAGAGGAAAGCAAGAACTGCTGGTGTATACTACAGAAATTCTAGCCCTGGCTTCCTCATAATCCACATGTGGAGATCTGTGTTCCCGTGAAGTCAGTGTCAATTATGTCTAGAATAGGTTTAACTCATCCTAAAGGTGAAAACATCTGAAGAAGGGGATACAGTGCTGATTGATGGGGAATGATATGTACTAAGTATTTATATGCTCCCTTTATAGGCTAAAATCTAATTCCATGCATATGCAGGCATTGTCAGAGTCCTCAGGAATGTTATTTGTGCCCTTTTAAAACTCCTTATGACTACTTGTGTCCAAAAAACTTCTCACACCTTCCACTATCTGAGGATTCATTGCGAAGTTACCTTCTATGAATCCTTCCTAAACACTGACTCTATCAATACCTTCAGTTTGGACTTTTCAGCCTCCAGTACTGTAAACAATACATCTCTGTGTTTATGAGATAATCAGCATACAGTAATTTCTTGTAGTAGACAGGATAGACTAAGACAGGAAAACCCAAAAATAAAGGAATTGAGCTCCCTACCTTCAAAAAAGTATGTAAATTAAGAGCATATAAAACAAACAGAAAAGCAACCTTCCAGAAAGAGTATGAATGGAATTAGTAAGTAGGAGAAAATTTTCTTGTCAGGAGCATAACAGATCCTGATGCCAAAGGGAAAGTCATATAACTGGTTGGTGAGGCTTTCACTCTGCCGCTGAAAAGAGTAAGCTTTTGAACCTGGAAGTCAAACAGTAATGACAGGCAATATTAGGGAAGACAACACCTTATATCATCCTGAAGAGAAGGAAATGGAAATATATCTATAGAAATATATATCAAAAGATGTAAGATTTATAAAAGTGGCAATGAATAAGATTAAGCGAAAAGGAAACATGTTGGGGGATCCCAGATGGCACCATATCTAATCTTGGAGTAGACATGATGAGGTCAGACTTGAACTCAACCCATAATATAATACCTGCTGGCATCTGTGTGACCTTGGGCAAACTATTTAACTTATCTGAGCTTTACTTTCCTCATTTGTGATATGGGAACAAGAGTAGAACCAATCTCTATGTCTGCCATGAAAATATAGGAGAATACTTATGAACTGCTTAGCTCAATGCCTAGCATAGAGTAAATGCTCAGTTAATGTTATCTATATTTCATAAAAATAATTTCTTATCATTATAATAAATGAAGAAAATGTCAGGCAAATGGACCTAGCCATGAAGTACTCTATATTTCAAAAATTCAGGGAAGAGTTGGATGATCTCTTTGAGTGGCACCTATACTCTGTAGGCAGTGGATAAAGGTCTGCGATCCAGACATACCCAAGAGGATGAACAGTGCTGTCCAGGCAGTGAGTGACTGGGAGAGTTTAGGAGAATGTCTCAGAAAAGTGGTGGCTATAGGAGCTTGGGACTGCTAAACCTGTGACCTATAATTTTAACATACTATTAGCCAATATCAGAGAGGTCACCATTACTAACTTAAACTAGTTATGATGCATACAAAGGCTGGGACATGTAAGGTAAACCACTATTCTGAGAATAAGTAAAGAATAAATCAGGCTATCAAGGTGAGAACTCCGGCATGGAAAAGGAAGTTAGGGAGCCAATTAGGGGATCTGGAGAGCAAGCAGGTCACAGGGCACGGGGACCACACTGCATCCCGGTCTCAGCTTCATTTTAACCAGGTAGCCAATATTCACAACTCTCTGCTTTTTATATTCATTACTCACATTCAAGTGCAGAAAAAAGCTTCTGCAGACAATTTGTATCATCTACTAGGAGTTCTGAGAAATCCTAGAGACTTCAAGTTCTCCCAGAGATAGAGATAGATCAGTTAGTGTTTTGAGATTTTTAAAAATTGGGAATAAAATGATAGATTTCAGGGAGCACAGACTTAGAAGTTTAACACTGTTCTCTTGCAAAATTCTAAAGTATGTAATTAATCAGATGTCATGGAAGCCTTCAGAAACACGCACTGGCCATTAGGTGACTGCACTCTGAGTTGTTGCTTTTTCCTCCCACTGGGGAATGAACTCAGGACCTTGTGCTTGCCAGGCAAGTGCTTGTGCTTCTGAGCTATGTCACTAGCCCCAGCCATTAGATGATAAAAGAAACTCAGTAACTCATGGTTTGATGAATATGTTTAATATTAAAAGAGCAGCCTCTCCATCCACAAGAGTAGAAACAAAACAAAGGTCTCCATAGATAAATAGATCTAGAGCTCTTCTTCTTCCTCCCTCCCTTTCTTTTTCTCTTCCTTCTCCTTCTCTTTTACACACACACACACACACACACACACACACACAAAGGGCTAACAAGTACTTGACAAAACTTAAATCCTAATGATAATAAAAAGAAGTGTGGTAAAATAATAAAATGCTATTTTCACTTAGTGAATTAGAAAACATTCAATACATTATTTTTTATTTTTAAAATAATTTAAATTAATATAAGTTAAACATATCAAAATGTTTTAAAATAATTATGTTCAACAATGATACGGGGCAATGAGAGGCAATTGTGTGTATTTCTGGTAAGAGTATAAATTAAAAGCATTATTTCATTTTTCATAATAATATGATGACTAATCATGAGTGCTTGTCAAATACAACTTTCTACACAGATAGATCATTTTATTTATCATAACAATCCTATGAAAGAAGAATTGATGTCCTTGTTTAGGTTATGAAGAAATTAAGAGGTCCAATTATTTTAGAATTTCTGATTCTTGGCTGGCCAAATAGCTCAAAGGATTAAAGCACCTGAGAGCATGTGCAGGGGCTGAAGGCTCAATCCCCAGGCCTGCCATGCCTGCCCCACCCCCCGGGGGCAGGCTGAGCGATTGAAACTTGGTGTGATGACATGCTCCTGTAATCCCAGCATTTGGGAAGCTGTAAACAGGAGAATCACTACTAGTCTGATCTAGTAATAAGACCCTGAACACCTTGTAGACCCTTCCCTAAAATACTGAAGAAAAAAAAAGAAATTCTGATTCTTGCCTGTCACCACAGGGCAGGCAAATGGGGGTGGAAAAGGGGCAGGATGAGACAAAAGTGAGAAAGTCTCATAGGTGGTTCTGGTTTCTGCAAACCTATTTCCATTTAGAGTAACAGCACTGTACTGTATCATATATAATGATAGATGAAGTAATGTTAGCAATACATACAATCCCTAAAATGTTCTTTTTAGGACTTTGATTCTCTCCTAATATTCTTTTTTTTGTGGAACTGGGGATTGAACTCAGGCCCTTGCGCTTGCCAGGGAAGCACTTATTCTACTGAGCCATCTCCCCGGATCCTTGATATTCTAAAATTACAAAAATATGTGTGTGACAATTACAATCTTCTTTGTTATGGTAAACATTTCTCAGTTAGAAGCAACTTAAAATCTATCAGTAGGTAAAATGACTAAGAAAATAGTAATGGTAGAGATAAAATAATAGAATATTGTTATTTTATTTAGAAATAAAAATAATAATAGCTTTTATTGCTTGTTGATTATGTACCATAATCACAAACTTTCCTTTAATTGTTACATATATTCCTTGTCGATTCCTTAAAAGAGAATATATTTAATCCCATTTTCATGGAGGGGAATTGAGTCACTGAAAAGTTAAGCACCTTGTCTAAGATCATAAGCTAACTATCACAATATTAGAATTGGGTCCTAGCACAGTCTTCACCACTAACCACCAAAGTCTATCTATTTAGTTCATTTCCATGATAGAGCATTGTGGAGCCATTAGAGATAATATTTCCAAAGAGGTTTTGATAACATAAGAAATGTTTACATTATACACTTAGAAAACTGAACATATAGTACAATCTCTACATTGTGAATAATATACAAAGAAAATGCCTGGAAGGAAATATACCAATTAGCAGTAATTGTTTTTGAATGGTCTGGTTATGAATCATTTATTTTCTTCTTAATACTTTTCTGATTTTTTTTAATTTGCTAAAATAAGCATGCATCATTTTTTAAAAATTCAGGGTGGAAAAATGTAAGTCGTACTCATGCCAAATTACCCTTATTTCCATTTTGACAGTGTATTTTAAAGTTTGACAAAGTAACATATTTTAGTACCTAGAGAAATGGAAATAAGGGAGTGAGTTTAACAAAAAGAATACATCAAATTGTTTATTAATGGAACAATGCCTCTTGTGCGAAGCAAATAACAGAGGTGGAGATTCGGGCTGACGCATTCTTGAATTTCTATTTCCCTTACCTTAGCATTAGGAAACCCCGTGAGGTTGTTTTTAACTTTTGGCAAGTATTTGCAAAAGAGTAATCTAATCATGTTCATTTTTTAAATCAGTGATCAAACATGGAAGAAATGGTTAATAAGTTTGAACAATAGTACCACAGAAAATAGATTTAAGATTTGAAATTATCTAAGCCATATATAGAAGGAAATTTCAATATTCATTAATGTTCTCAAAGTATCAACTGTTTGTGTATCATGTCTTAAAATATTTTATATTAGATGAGTTGCTAATTATGATCCTAGAAACAACCTAGAGAAACTATTCTTGCCCCTCTGAAGGAGTTCCAGAAGTCCTCTTCTGAGTCTTTACTGCTGCTGAGTGTTATCCACCAGGAAGTCAGGTTCATAACAAAATTACAGAGTGTCTTTATCCACCTTATATACTAGAACTGTCACCATGTAACGTTTGGCTCTTCCTTAAAATCAAACTGACCACGAAAGGTGATTGTTTTGAATTGATTCAGGTCACTGAGGCAGCCATGACAGCACAACTAAAGACAATCATGACAAATCACTTCAAGAACTCCTTCAGAAAGTGGCAAGAATGATCAAATAAGTGTGTTCTAAATCATTGAAAGCACATTGAGAGGGATTAATGACAATATTTTTTTTTATTTTAACAATGTCTTAAATTTAAATACTCATACTCTCTTTTGATCGTATCTTGCATATCAAAATGTTATGGGTAAATGTTGTGGTTTGTGTCTGAATGTCCCCTATGGCTTCATGTAGTTACAGAAAGCAGGCTTTTCAGAGGCAGCTGACTAGAGTTTGTGATTGATTTATTGTCTAGTGCCGGGACTGGAAATAAATGTGAGTGCTACACCCACCCTAGGGCGGGTACCCTGCATACAATCCATAACCATGGGAAAGTGGCTTGCTCCTCCCATTTACCCCCTTTTCTGCTCTTTCTGCTTTTGCTGTTTTCTGCCAACCCACCCCCATTAAAATGTTGCTTCTTAGAAGTGCTACCCTGCCTGAAAGTTAGCTGACTTCTGACTGAAATCTCTACAAACTGTGAGCTAAATAAACCTTTCCTTTCTTAAATTTTGAGCATCAAGTATTTTGTCCCAGCAGTGAGAGAAAACTGATTGAGACAGTATCTTTGCACAGTGTAATTATGGGTCACTTAGTGTATTTGTATTTTTCATTATGCTCTGATGAATGTGAATTACTTTGAAAACCAAGTTTAAAAATATTCTGTATGAAACTGCAGAATGTGTTATAATATTGCAGTTGGTGTTGACTTCACAATTCACGTAATAAACCAACAAACAGGCTCTGAGGGTCTGATTGCCCCAGGCTCTATCTAACTAGCAAAGCAGCACAGCAGCTAAAAAGACGTTAATTCCAATCTTAACTTAAGCAACTAGAAGTGGAACCTCCAGAAAATAGGCAGCAATGTCTCCCTGGGCTCCACAAGGGGCAAAACATTGATAATAAAATTTTATATTGTATTTGGAAGAGAATTGACAAGCCAAAGAGTTCAGAGCACAGTAAGCAGGCAGCAGAGTCACGTGCCATGGCATGGTTTGCCCAGGAAAGGAGTCTTTCCTAGGAAGCATTACCTCTGCCCTCCTCTGCATCCTGGTGGCTATTTTCTTTTACATTACTCTATCTTTTTTTTTCTTTTCAAAGTTTTATTGATAAACAGATAGCAATGAGACAGTTTCAAATCAAATCGAAAGTACAGTTTCAACAAATAATACACTGCATATATTCTTCTTAGTGGTTAATTGCTGTACAAGATGCAGACTTGTGATCCTACTTACAAACACCATTAGAAAAAATCATTCTATTCATTAAGAGAATGCAACTATATATCTATCCCAACCACTTTGAATACACAGATACAAAATGGACATTCATAGTTATACCCCAATTTTTTTTTAAGTTCCGTTGTTGAATATTATAGGTGTGTAAACTCAGCAAAATATTCTAAAAGAGTACAGAAGCCCATAATAGCATTGGGTCTTCTGTTTAATTGGCAATGTCAGAAATTATTGACGTGAGTCCCCCACAGCTCAACATAACAACATGGCTTTACTTCCTATATTTCATCTTCATACTTTTCTACTGGATGGTTAAGACCAAGGTAAAGCAGAACCTATGCAACAAGAGTTGTAGCTTTTTGGTTTGAGAAGGTCAGTGAAATGCCCTCAGGATTTATCCTGAGATCCTGTACCTCAGATTGTAGAACCTTTGTCAGTGCAGCCATGTGGATGAGTGGGTTAAGGCACCTGCCTGACAAGTACATTACTCTTTCTAACTCTCTACCACTAGGAAATATCCTGGGATGATTCCCCAGAATAATGTAGTATGTTTGTGTGAAGAATAGAAAAGAGTCTTCCCTGAGGTTTAAGCCAAGAAGAAAGAGAAAGGTCATGAGAAGGGTAACAAACTTAGTTAAGTGGGAGAATGACAGGCACAAGAGAAGACAAGAGCTAAAACCCAAGTGTGGTATGCTGGACAAGAGGCTTGAAAGCCAGATCCTGGCACAAGATGGGTTGAGAGGTAGGAGATCACTAGGAACAGAAAGAGAAAGATGCCTTTGGCAGTAGTTTTCAATGTGTATCAGGTCAGGAGAAGATCAGTTTGTATTGTACTAGGTCACATAGTGGCTATCCTGAGTACTTGCTCCAGGCCTCCACTGTTAGCCAGCTGTTGTGCCTGGTTACACCAAACCAAGTGGGTTATACCAATCAAAGTGATGTGGCCCTCGTGGAGCTTAGAGTCCAAGTCAATAGAAAGAGAACAAGCTAATGAATTTGGGTGAAAAGTAAATGTCATATTACAAATTTGCATGCTCTCTTTTCAGAAAAATCATGTTCATCTTTTATGTATCATTACTTTGTATCATAAAATAGCCTTCTACATTTATGTCTGGGTGGTGTAATTTAGCTTGTGAGCCCACTGGGTAAATTTTATAATGTAGGCTGCCATCTATTGCTTTATTGTTACTCCAGAAGTATGGGGTGGTGATAGCACAGCTCATGAATCAATACCTGCTTGTATTTAGAGAGGTTGCCAGGATTTTAAAACCAAGAGACTTCTGAGGCATGTTTTGAGTATGTAGATCTTAGGAATTTTCAGTTCAGAAAGGATGTATTCAATGAAGCACTGAAATCTCAAACAAGAACAACTAGGGCAGTATTCTTTCTACAAATTGAGTCCATTAAAGAGTTACCTCAGAGCTATCACATGATAGGATCACCACAAGTTATTTCCCTACCTGAAAATAGGAAACCTTCCTAAATTTTCATGAAACTCAAAACAGAACCTTAATTGGAACACACAGGAGGTTTGCCAATAGTATGTGAAACTGAAAACATAGCAAAACAATTTATGTGATATAAAATTTCAAGGATGTACATGGTCATGTGGTTTATAAAGCTTGGTAAGCCTAAATTTATTTTAGCCTGCCACATACTAGTTATGTGACTGAGGCAAGCTAACACATTTTCCCCTCATTTTTCTCATCTGTTACAAAATTTAACGGACATGAAAGTTTTGCCTCATATGATTGCTAGAAGATTTTATGAGACATTTATTGTGACTGTCAAGCCCATATCCATGATGGCTTAAGCATGAGTTTACCTTCCCTCATTAGAATCAAATAACTGGAGGTAAGTATGAGTTTTGATTCTGCAGAACTGTATCATATGAGCCAGGCACTAGGGATACAACTACAAACGTAGATAAGATACCAAAAATGCCTTCCAGTATATGTAATGAAGTTTTAAAATGCATTTGTAAAATCATTTTTATCATTTGCATTGCATTCAATTCAGTTGGATGCCTGCACCACACATATTCATTCTCTACTTTTGCAGAACTTCAGAGATCTGTTGCATTTTGATATGAGGTCTCAGGTTGGTCTCCCATTTCAAGTCTCTCATTCTGACCTGGGGCAAGTTTACTTGACCATTATGCTCTACACTGGTACAAAGGAATTTTATTGGCTTCATGAATTAACAAAAATGCTTTTCATAGAGTAGGAAAGAAAAATATTATTCAATGACAGGAAGTGAGAGAGAGAGAGAAAGAGAGACAGGAAAGGAGGAGGAGGGAGGACTGAAAGACAAAGACAGAAAGAACAATTATCAGTCACATAAACAGACAAAGTTTATTCAGAATGATAGACAAGGAAATAGTCCAATTGAGGGACAGTTAAGCACAAAGAAATAGAGAGAAAGACACTGTTACTCACCTTCTTGTTATCTATCTTTTGGCCATGTTAAAGGAAACCATTAGGTTGCAAATATTAATGAATAGTGTGAATAACACATGTCAAATAAAATAGCTAAAGCACATTAACCTAAGTATACTTAATTTTTTTTAAAATTCATGATACATTCAGAGAATGGAATATTATGCAGCACTAAAAATAAATGAGCTTTCAAACCATGATAAGACATGGCAGAGGGCCACAGAGATAGTTCAGCAGTCTAAGTACCTGCCTGCATAAGCATAAGGACCCAGGTTTGATCAGCAGGACCATATGCCATGCTGGCCCCACCCCAGGCGTACTGAGCTAGCCACCAAGACTGGGGGCATGGTGGTGCACATCTGTAATCCCAGCACTGGGGAGGCTGAAACAGGAGTACCACTACAAGTTCAAGCTGCATAATGAGACCCTGTATCAGGATATATATATATATATATATATATATATATATATATATATATATATATCATGGCAGAAGCTTCAACATACAGTAATGAATGAAAGAAGCCACAGACTGAAAAGTCTACATACTGAATGACTCCCACTGTGTGACTTTCTAGGAAAGAGAAATCCATGAAGTCAGAAGATGATCAGGCATTGTCAGAGATTGAGAGTGAGCAGTAGGGGTGAACTGTAAGGAATTTTTAGAGCACTGAAACTACTTTTTATGATACTATTATGGCTCATGCATGTCATTGTAAGTATGACTAAGTCCATAGAATGTACAACATTAAAATGTGGACCCTAATGTAAATTGAAAACTTTTAGTGACAATGATGTATTCATGTAGGCACGTCAGCTGTAATAAGTGTATTTTTCTATTGTAGGATGTTGGTAGCAGGAAAGGCTGTGGGTGCTTGGGGCAGGATGTAGTTAGGAAATCTCTATGCTTCATGTTCAACTTTGCTATGAAATTCAAACTGCTCTTTAAAGGTCTATTTACAAAACAAAATAAAATAAATAGATTTCCATAATGTGCATACTAAAGCCAATCATCACCAATAAAATAAAATATATCTGAAGAAGAGATCAGATATATACTGAGGTTTTAAGTGGATCTGCTGGATTGTTAAAACTAATTGGCCCATGTCTTGCTGTGGCTTCCACCCATCAGCGGGATGTTGACAGCTACCAGTTTCAATCTGTCTCTTTGGCTGAGAACCATTTAGGATGGTTCTTCCAAGATGAGCCTCTTTGGCCTCCACTCCCTTGAAAGACTTCCATGCAATTTGAAGACACCATGCAGATATAGGCTCCAGTGTAGAATTCAAGTTTCAAGTTTACAGAGGGGACACTGTCAGTAAAGCCTGGAAGCTAGAGGACTGGGGCCAAATGGAATTTGGACAAGGTGATCGGTTGAAGGACAGTTAGGGGGCGAGTATTACTCTAAGTACTGGGACTGAGAAGATTTCAGTTAGCCAGGAAAAATATCTATATATTTTTAGTAACAAAACCTGAAGTCTGTCTCCCATCTCACTAAGTGCATTGGTCCCCCTTGTGACAACAACTTAACTGCTAACAGGGATCCCCTGTGACTTAGAAACAACACTTAACACATGCCAGAACCTTCAGTTCCATTCAGCCTCACCTCAGGCAAGCCCTGCCCAACTATGGATGAGCCAGACAGGGAAGTATATTTGCCCATGGCCCTCTTGCTGAAGTAAGAATTCAGGGACAGGCTCATTATACAAGATGTCATCTTTAATTCTAAAGTGACACTGCTGAAAAAATTCTTAGGGTAAACACTTTAAGTTGTTTTTCCCCTAGTAGGTGTGAGCTAATGATAATAACTTCTCCGGACATGTCTGAGCAAGGGCCTGCTTCCAGGCTGCTTGACCTAGACTGAGACCTGAGCTAGCATTGAGATAAGTTAGTCCTGCATTTGTTACAGGCTATAGGCAAATTGTTTCATGGCTCTGGGCCTAAGTTTTCACACTCATAGAAAAATGGATTAAAAATTGATTGTCAAGATCGATATCCACATGTTAGATTCTCTGTTAAACTGAGGATCCAAAATTGAACATCAATTTATTTGCTTAGTGCTCTAGCCAACAGAGAGCAGCAACAGCAGCCTGGGACCAGGAAGCTCTAGGCAGGAGGCAACTGAAACTTGACTGTACTTAAAGATGCCTTGGGTTATGATGTCAGCTGGGATTCCAGCTCAAAGAGCATATTTCCTCCTTCTCCTTTGTTCTAGGACATCTAGAACATTCTAGAGCAAAAGCTACTTATGCACAGTGGCCCCCACAAAGTGATAGCCTCAAAGACCAGCAGAATCAAAGGGTCCTGGATGAGCTGGATGTCCTTTAGTTAGTGACTCATAACAACAAATGTCTCTTGCACTCTGGCAACATCTCAGCCAACTATTACAATAATGGCCACACTCCAGGCAACAGAAAGAAAGAAAACCCAATATTATAGAGATCTAATCCAATCCCAGAAGCCTTAAACAATCCAAGAAAAACAAGTTGTGTTCATCATTGGCTCTTAGTATTAAATTTTTGTGACACTGAGTTTTATAATTTGATGATCTATGGGTAGGAGTTGGGTGGAAAAACAATCTATTTTTCCATATTGATATTCCATAAGCTAGATGAAATCTCTAAGGTCTATGCAGTCTTTTAGGCTTTTATCTCCAAAGCTCATCTAGAAGTTTCCTTCAGTGAGAATTTCTTTTATAGGTGTGATGTTCAACTTGGATATCAGGTTTTGGAAACAACCTCTTTCAGGTTGGTTTTTGTTCATTAGAAAAATCTGGCTTCCAGCAGTCAGTTACATGCATATGACAGAGAGAGATTTGCTTTGGTGCTAGGAAATTAAGGGATGAATGAAGGATGTAATAAATTTCAAAGAAAATCTATTGCCTCAGCAAAGGAAGAGGATGAGATCAAGGATTTGTGGAACAGCCTGTATCACTTTTCCTTTGTCATTAGTGAGCCCCTGAGGACCAGTTCTTGTTTGACTTGGAACATATAGTTTTAACAAAGTCCCTCAACATGACCCCTAAATTGATTTTAAATCCCTCTTCAAAAGAAACTGAAATGATAAAACACACATAACCCTTTAGAGATCATCCACCAGAAACCACCCAACAGATGCAGACTTGAAACTCTCTTAGCCTGCAGCCTTCCAGTTTTTATTTAAGCTTTAAGAGAACGGCGGGTGTTAAGTAGGCCCCCAGGATCAGAGGCCTCTTTAGGGCAAAGGTTTTAATGAGGCCTCCATGAAAATTACTAGACAATTGGATTAGACAGGCCTGCAAAGCTATAACCAGGCCCATTTCTTGGTTCACACAGAGGTCTCGAGACATGTAAAATCTCCCTCTGAGTCAAAAGTGCTCATGCCTTCTTTAATTGAAGCTCTCAGAGAATACTGATTGTCTGAACCACAGTATGCAAGATTTAGGCTTGTAACCCCAAATACCTAAAGATTGCAATTCTCCTTATTTCTATATAGCTTTCTACATGACCTTGGGACTAGCAGGTACCTCATAGGGTATATAGAATATCTCTTCCAATTCACTATAAACAGGGAGACCTAAGGTCCACAGAAGAAAAAATGTCTGCCCAGAACTTTGTGGATATCAGTGGAAGAATCAGGTCCCACCAACTTAAAGTCCTCTTCCTCATATCTTTACTACTTTGGGTCCAGAGTGATGGGAAAGACACCATGACAGAGGTCAGAACAAGATAGGCAAGTGCGCTAGTCCAGTGATCTACTTCTTTGACTAAATTAACCTAATATTTGAGACTTAAACAAAGGCAACATTTATTTTGCTCACAACGCTACAGAATGTCCAGAACTCATTTCTACAGCTCACCTCTGATCCATTAAGGTCAGAAGGGGCTCTCTAATCCAAGGGTTATAATCAATTGAAAGTTCATTCACACATAACTGTGGATTGATGCTGGGTTCAGGTGAAATAGCATCTGAGGTTGTGGCTAGAGGGCACCCAACCGTGGCATTTACATGTAGCTGTGGCTTTTTCACAGCATGGTAGTTGGGCTTCCAAAAGGAGTGCATGAAGACTAAACCAAATAGAAACAGTAGTGATAGTATTACCTTTTCCAAAGGAGCTTTAGTATCCATTCAATGCCATCTTTACTGAATTGTTAAGTCATTGTGAGTAAACCAAGAAAACCCACACTGAAGAAAAAGAGAAACAGACGCTACTTTCAGATGGAAGGAGTATCAAAGAACACACAGACTAGTTTTAATGTCATCACATATGGCAAAGATTTTTTTACTACCCAGGGTATAGAAGGAGTAGTAGTTTTCTATTGTTTTAAATAAACCCACAAGAATGCTTGGTTTGTGCTGTGTCTACTGTAAAACATGCATCATATTGAATGCATTATCTCATTTCCATTTAAATTCTAGCAATAATATCCATATACACAGTTTACCGGTGAGAACATAGACTCAACAGTTTTCTTAAGCTCACTCAACCAAGAAGTGATAGAGGTAGGCTATCTCCAAGGTCTAGATCTAAGATCCATTCTCTTCACAAGTTGTATTTCCCCAGTGGTAGGCAGGAACATCCCTGAAAATGCTGAACTCTAGTAAATTCTGATATGTTTGAACCCTCTACCACATGTAATAAAATTAGCAAAACCCACTCATCTCAGTTGTTTTAAAGGTCTACTTTATGTGCACATGAGACTTGGAACTGGTGGAGGAAAGGCCAAAGGATCAATTGTCATTGACAATGCTTTGTGAGTGATGGTACAAAAAGCTTTCTATTCACTTAAACTCTTACAATAAGACAACTACTTAGTCTCTCTCAGTTTTCTACCCAGGGATAGGACTCAATACAGCATTCTATTCCTGTGCCTTCTCCAGTATTTCTCTGTGTTATGCAATGTCATATGCTCAGGTAACTTAGAAAGGGGTTAGGAACAGGTCTGATATTCTCTTGTGTCTCTACAACTCTAGATCATTAGGTGATTTCAAAAGGAAAAGTTCCTGTAATTTTTCACAGTCACTAACTTTGATACACTTATCATACTTGTTATGATTTAGGTCTAGAATGTCCCCTAGAAATCTCATGTTCAGAAGTGGGCCCTGGAGGAAAAGCATAGATCACTGTAGGCATGACTTGGAATGGTACATTCTTATTCCTTGCTCCTTTTTCTCTGCTTCCCAGCCACCTGCTCTGAACAGCATTCCTCTACTGTGCCATTGTGGCATGTCATTTCTATCTTGAAACTAGATGGCCATTGACTAAACCCACAAAAACTGTAAGCCAAAATATACCTCTATTTCTTTAAAGTGCAGGTGTCCAGTAACATTTTATCCCAGCAAAAGAATAATGACTGCTACAGTATGTTAAGATTATTTTATGTTTTCTGTCAGGCATTGTGTCTGAAGCATATTACTATGGCTTCTACCTGGAAAGAAGTTAGAATCTTGCTCAACCTTATATTCATTATGCTTATTCAGAAACTTAATGGAATAATGTCTATGTAGATGCAATGATAAAAGAAACCACAGTATCTGAGGTGAGTCTCTTGTAGTCACATGTTTCTTTCAGATCTTCAAAATCTGAAGGTGTCATAGGACACCAAGCCCAGACCTCTTCTCAAAGCATTGTCAATGACAGTTGATCTTTTGAACTTTCCTGCACCACTTACCCATGCTGTGGGAAGGGTTAACACTATTTCATGAGTTTCTAGTTCTGGAAATAGCCTCCTTTCTGAGATCTTCAACTTCACCTCTCTGAAAATGCCCTTTGGGAAACTGGAAGAGATATTATCCATTTATTCCCCTCTAATCAGGGCTTTCACAAGAATATGCTCCAACTGGTCTGAAATGTTCAAAACTTTACTTTATAAACAAATGTTTTTAAGAAAGATAAGTTCAAAAACTCTAACCACACAGGGAACATAAAGAATCAGCAACAGGGATCTCATCTTATTTGCACAGCAAGAGAAACCAACAACAGATGAAGAGACACCTACTGTGTGGGAAAAGTTTGCCCAGCTGTTCTTCAAAGCCCTGATATCTAGACTATTGATATAAAGAACTTAAAAAACCCAGAACCCCCACCCAATTTAAAGATCCATTCCAAAAATGGGCATCTGAAATGATTAGACACTTTGCAGATGAAGGAGTAGAAATGGCAAATAATTATGAAAAAAATGTTCAGTATCACTGGTGATTAAAGAGATGCAAATTAAAACAATAATGAGATTCTACTTCACCTAAGAAAAAGTAGCTAATACCACAAAATCAATCAATCACAAATGCTGGTGGGGATGAGGGGAGAAAAATAATCCTTTTCCATTATTGGTGGGAGTGTAGACTGGTGCAACCACTGTGGAAATCAGCATGGAGTTTCCTCATAAAACCACAATTAGATGTTACATTTGATCTAGCTATTCCTCTTTTTGGTATCTTCCTGAAAGAACTAAAAGCATTGTACAACAGTGATATGTGCATACCTATGTTTATAGCAGCAGTTTGTAATAGGTAAATCTTGGAAACAGACAAAATGTACATTAAGCAATGAATATATAAAGAAGATGAGGAGGGCCAGTGAGAGCTCAGCAGATTAAGGACCTGCTTAGGCAAGCACAGGGATCGGAGTTTGATCCCGTTACCACATGCCATGCCTTTCCTGCCCCACATTGTGCTGAGCCAGAGACTGAGTCCAGGCATGGTGGTGCATGTTTGTAATCCTAGTGCTGGGGAGGCTGAAAACATGGTGATCATTATGAGTCTGAGGTGCATAGTGAGACCCTGTACCAAATACTCTAAAGATAAAAAAGCAATAAAGGATTTTTATATAATGGAGTACTGCTCTGCCATAATAAAAATAAGCTTGAGATAACCCTAGGTATAAATGGATCTCAAGACCATAATCTTAACTGAAATAAACTGGACACACATGTTTAAGTACAACATTGTTTCTCTGGTATGAGAAACTGAAAGTTTAAATAAAGACCAAAAATAAGAGAAGACATTGTGAAACAGGAAGAATATGTTCAAATAAGAAGGCAGACTAGGGAGTGGACATGGAGAAAGGAAGCAAGGGCAAAAGAAAAAAAGAGAATAGAAGGGAAAAAATGGAAATAAAGCTACTATAAACAATGCAGGGGAGTGTGTGGGAGAGCTTCCAGCTACCCTGCACCGGTGGAACCTACTTGTCCCAGCCCAGGTGCAGCATAGGTGAGACCCTCTTCCACCCCCTTGGGACGACCCCCCACCACAGCGCAGCACCTTTCCCACCCCGCCCACCAAGTAGGAATTTCTGCCGTGTTCCGGGAACCCCAAGACGCAGTCCTAGCCCAGGCCCAATGAGTGTGTGGGAGAGCTGCCTCTCCCCCCTACTCCACCTTCTCCCCTCCAGGCTCAGCTCAGGCCTGGCATACAGGCCTGTGGTGAAACTCTGTAGCTGCAATCCCTTCGGAGAGTGTAGGTGACAGAACTATCCAGCTAGTCCAGGAACGGAACACCCTGCCAGAGGGGCACAATAGGTTCACCACCAAGGGCAGCAGCAGGAAGGATCTGAGCACACATCCAGACCCAAGCCAGGCACAGCTGAATAAATCCAAACTTTGTAGATCTGCACCTGAACTTCAGTAGGTGCTAAGGTTATAACTGCAACAAAGATCTACAACAAAGCTCAGAAGACAGTGCTACACAAAATGATGAGAAGGAACAAAATGCAATCTCAGAACCCAAGCACACCTGTTAATAAGTGCAGAGGACAATAACACAGAACAAATTGGGATTCACACAGCTGAAAGCAATGAATCAACAGCTTCTGAAATAAAGAAACAGCTGCAGAAAGGTATAGAGGAACTCAGATTGGAAATAAAAAAAGAAATCTCTGAATTAATAACATCTGCAGTAAGAATCAAATGCAGAAACATATGGAGGAGGGGCTGGAGAGATGGCTCAGTGGTCTAAAGCACCTACTTAGAACAAGCTT
>NW_004524595.1:2181079-2213153 GCF_000260255.1 Octodon degus | reverse complement strand
AACTCTTGTTGCATAGGTCCTGCTTTACCTTGGTCTTAACCATCCAGTAGAAAAGTATGAAGACGAAATATAGGAAATAAAAAATGAAGTATAAGAAGTAAAGCCATGCTGTCTTGTTGAGCTGTAGGGAACTCAGGTGAACAATTCCTGACATTGCCTGTGAAACAAAAGACCCAATACTATTATGGACTGCCGGACTCTTTTAGAATATTTTGCTGAGTTAACACACCTATAATATTCAAATAATGGAACTTCACAAAGAAGGGGATACAGATGAATGTCCATTTTGTATATGTGTATTCAAAATGGTTAGGATAGATATATAGTTACATTCTCTTAATGGATAGAGGGATTTGCTGTGATAGGGTTTGTAAATAGGATATCAAGTCCACATCTTGTACAGCAATTAACCATTAGGAAGAATGTATGCAATGTGTTAATTATTGAATCTGTCCTACCAATTTGGTTTGAAACTGTCTCATTGCTATTTGTTTCTCAATAAAATTATGGGAAAAATACTGAAGGGAAGAGGTGTTTAAGATATGGGAGTGAAAGTGAAAAAATGAAAAACCAAGATGTATGAGGTACAGATACAAATTCCATGTAATGAATATTATTATGCATATCTAGAATGTACCAATAAAACTAATTTTAAAACAAAAGATCAGTTTAATTACCAAAGGTCAAAACAAATCTTATGAACAATTATCTACAGGTAGTAGACAACAAAAATGCATACTGGATGAATGAATGAACAAGTTTCCTCATACCAATAAAAATGGAATTTTCTACTACATTCTCTATTGATAGTCAAACCATCAGGACACATATATCTTTACATGAGGAGACAATAGTAGCTAGTGGATCTCTCAGGGAGCACTGTGGTCTGTGTCCCCCTCTCACATGTTAACTGGGAGATCAGAAGAAACATCACCTTAAAATTTGCAACACCTCAATATCTAGCAAGCATAGGAATTAATACAGAGTAAATACTCCAAAGAATTTCCAGCAATGTGGGACCAGAGAGACAGCTCAGTGGTCTAATCACCTGCCTGTCAAGTACAAGCACCTGAGTCTGATCCTTGGTACTGCATGATTTGCCAGCCTCCACCTGGGCCAGTTGAGCTGGACATGGTGGTATGTGCCTGTAATCCCAGCACTGGGGAGGTTGAAATAGGAGGATCAGTATTAGTCCAAACTTCATAGTGAGACCCTGTACCAGATACGCAAATTTTTTAAAAATTGCAGCAATGTAAAGAACACATAGATCATTTGGTCCAACCATTTTCCTCCCAGAAATAAATAAGATAAACCAGTATTATTTAGAGGTCAGGTCCAATAATACTGAACCTGATCTCATGGATGCCTAGAAAACTGTGTTTGAGTGTTCTGCCCCATACTTTGTTATCTGCTGTTGACACCTGAAGTACTTCTGCTAGAAGGCTAGAGGGTATCGTAGGACATATTATTAAGCTTTCCACTTTAAAGTGGCAAGAAAAAAACATAGACTTCTCTCAACTTACACTAAGTATGAATGACAGTTGGCAGGCCTTTCTGGAAAGTCACATGAAACTACTCATAAAAGAATGAGTCATGTGAATCCTAAATCTCTGCTTCTGGGCTAGGTGGCAGACATAAACTAATGAGATTACACACTTGTCTCTTCTGGGAATACAAGAGCAGTTGGCAGTGAATTCACACGGACTTCCCTTCTTCAGTCACATGCATAATGGATCCACATGGTACCCTTTAATCAGATACGTGTGGACCAAATCTCCAGTGCCTTGAAAAAGCATCAATTGTCCCCTTAATTACATCCTAGGCAAACTGTAGGATGTCTGAGTCAGTTATCAACAGATACCAATAGCTCCTCAACTATCCCAGAATGATATTTTCTATTCAAGGCTGAGTTGACTGTACTATAAGTAAGCTGTCCACACCTAGCAGATACTTAAAGCATATGGCAATGCTTCTCAAATGTGAATGTGTACTGGTATCAAGTCAGAATTGCAAGTTTTGATTTAGGAGGTTTGGGAAGAAACTAGCATTCTACACTTATGACATGCTCCAAGGCCATGCACATGCTGTTGAAACTGTGACCATACTGTGACTAATGAGAACATTCTTAAAATTTACTGGACATAAGAAGTCTCTGGGAAGCATGTTGAATGGGCACAGTCCCAGGCCATCAACCTCTCAGGTGCCAACTCAGCAAATCTGGAATTGGCCCATAGTATCTGCATATTTAATAATTATCCCCTTCCTGGTGATTGAGCAAGTCATTTGGTGACTAGCATTTTAAGAGATATTGATGTAGAAAATATTGTTGAAGTTACATATCCTTCCTATTATAGGGCAGAAACAACTCACCTGACATTTATTCCTCCTGACCCACTTATGGCAGGATTTCTGAAACTTTGAGGTACATCAGAAACATGTAGAAAACTTTTTGAAGCACAAAGTGGTAGTTCCATGTCTATGATTTCTGATTCAGTAGATCTGGGGTGATCCAAGACTTCCACATGGCTAATAATTTATAGGTGGTACTGATATTGCTGGGTTGAAAGGCCACACTTTCAAAACCACTGGTTAAGTGAAAAGTAACCATCAGAGGAGAATCAACCCACCCTTATTATGTATGATATGTCTTAGGGATGTGGGGCTGATAGCTGTTTTTAACATGGGTCCACAGGTGTTTTACATCCTCTGAGAACAAACACTCCAAAGAAAAGGCTACTTAATTCTGAATAAATAATAAATAGATATGACCAGGACCTCAGAAGGATACATGAGACTGCTTAGCAAGCAGGCCCGAGGGTCTGAGACTAGCTGTGTCTTCTATCCCTGAAGAAATCTTCAGGACTAACCCAAAGAAAGATCTAACTATTTCTGAGAAGGGAAACTCCTCCACATGATGGTATAACTCCATTCTCCAGCTCAGCACTCCAAAAAGGAAAGACATGGCTTCCTCCACAGACCACAAAACCTCCAATATGATGAGTTTAACTGCTTTATTAGCCCCCACAAGATCAGCTTCAGCTTAGCAGAGAAGCTTATCTACACAGAAGCCACAGTTATACTCATTAGTTCAATAAATTCTTTCCCAGATCCTTCAAGACAGGGAGAGAAGAGAGGCATCTTATTTCACAGGGTAGAAACATATTCTACCTCAATTTGTAGTAATGATAAGAATGTCCCTTGTTATGGTTTGTGTCTAGTTGTTCCCCAAAGCTTCATGCAGTCATTGGGGCAGGCTTCTAGAGTTTGTGATTAATTCACCTTTCAATGCTGGCATTATGGGTCTGAGTGCTCCAGCCCCCTGGGTAAGATAGCCTGAATACATATAAGTAATGAAGAGAGACTTGATAGCTGCAGCAACCACTGCTTCTCCCTTTTGGCTCTTTGATGTCTTCTGCCACCATGAACTGCTGCCCTTTGCCATGTGCCGCTCTGCCTTGGAGCCAGCTGATTGTGGGCTGAAATCTCCACAAATTGGGAACTCAATAAACCTCTCCTGATGTTGGGAAATTTCCAATAAGCCATTCCCAAAGGCTTGTAATCTTCATGGCCAGGATTAGTCATAGCGATGACCCCACTTCTCTGGTAAGAAATTATATTCCAGTTACTCTTCTCTCATTGCTGAGACAAAATACCTGACACCCAAAATTAAGGAAGGAGAGGTTTCTTTAGCTCACAGTTGGTGGAGGTTTCAGTCCATACTTAGCTGGCTCCAAGGAAGAGTGACACATGTAGGAGGGAAGTGGTTCATGGTGGAGACAAATAGCAAAAAGAAAAGTGTTGAGTATTTTGGGTGTCAGGTATTTTGTTCCAGCAATGAAAGAGAAGTAACCCAGAAATCATCCTCCACAAAAACAGCTCAAAGACTCTGAAAGTAAGTCATGTAAGTATCTCAAGGAGAGCTTGAACCAGAAGAAATGAGGGCACCCTGCCAGAAAGAAAGAAACTGGAGATGCAGGGAAGACACAGCAGCTGGTCAACAGCTGTCCTGGACAGATAGCACATCAGCTGAAAGGTATCTGGATGAAGCAGAGGCTCAGGAAACCTGTCCTTATGCTCTCAGTGATGGTGAAGGCCCTGAGTTGGATGCTTATGGGGAATGGGTATCATGGCTTCTTCTTTTATTCATAAAAACTGCATTTTCTTCATTTCTTGACTTCCATCAATCTGAATTACTGAAAAACACCAGACAATTGTTTTCTGAAGCAGCTTGGTCCTAATTCTCAGGCTCTTATTTCTGTGAGGGCATGATTTACCAAATCTGAGGGCCAATTCCAAGGCAGTATCTATTTTCCATGCAGTAACATCTCACTAGCAAGGCACAAGCTAAACAAATCTCCCCAAGTCCTCATGGTTTCAGTTTTCTGGAATACTTTATAGCTCAAATATTGTGTCTTCTTATTCCATCACAAGCGACATATAATCTGATGAACACTTCTGAGATTAGTGTCATAGATATTTTTATTTCTACAAATAAAGAAACTGAGGTTCCAAAAGCTAAGTTGAAAATATAAAGGGGCTTTTTAAATGTATTTGGTATAGGGTCTCACTAAACAGCTCATACTTGTAGTTATCCTCCTGTTTTCTGCCTCCCCAGTGCTGGGATTCATGCCCAGTCTGTGGGCAGCCTCGTGTCCTGATGGGTGGGGTCAGTGTGGCATGTCGTGCCAGCTATTGAACCCCAGTCCCTGTGCTTGCATAAGCAGGTGCTTAGTCTGCTGAGCTATCTCGCCAGCCCTCTAAAGTGACTTTCATATAGCTGAGTCTATATCCCTACACACCTTACCTGTACTCTGTAGAGTCTCTGCTCTCACAACTATCACAATGTGAAACAGCCCTGAAGGTAAGAAGGACAAACAGCTGCTATCTGGAGCTAGCATCCCAAGGAGACATGGACACACCCAAGGATGAGATCCCAGTAGCTGGGACAGGTTGAAGGATGGAGGCTAGTATGGTTTATGTTTAATTGTCCCCACAAAGTCTCATGCAGTCATAAGGTGGCTTCTAGAGTTTGTGATTAATTAATGATCCAATGCTGGGATTGTGGGTGTGGGTTCTGCACCTGCCATGGGGTGGATAGTCTGCATCACAATGTAAGGAGGGGAGACCCCTGCACCCAAGAGAAAAGAAAACGTGACTACTGCTCCAGCTGGCAGTGGATCTTGGCTGCTGCAGCCACTGTCACTTCCTTTTCTTTTTGCTGCTTGCTTCTGCTATGAACTGCTGTCATCCTACAAGTACCACTCTCCCTTGGTTCCAGCTGAGTATGGATTGAAACCTTAACTAACTATAAGCTAAATAAACCTTTCTTTCCTTAATTTCAATTTTGTTGGATATTTTATCCCATAAATGAGAAAAGAGTAAGTTGGATACAATTTCCAGAGAAGTGGGGTCATTGTTGTGACTAAACATGACTATGTGGATTACAAGCCTTTGGGGATACATATAGGAAGGGTTTGGAGATGTTGCCTAAAAGAGAAGAGCTGGACCACCCCTGGCTATCCTGTATGGGAGATTCTGGCCAGAGCTCAAAAGACCAGAATGCTGATAGAAATCCTGCCTGTAAAGACCAGGCTGAGAAGGTTTCTCCTGAGAAAAAGGACTGCATTGGTTTTTGGACTCTAGATGATGTGTGTTATGGTTTGGCAGGAGGTTTATGTGAAATTTTCTCATGTCCAGCGACTTTGCCTTAAGACTGAGATTAAGCATGGAAGACTGATTAATCTTGCAAAAGCAATTTCAAGGCAGTCAAATGTTGAGGCAGTGGCATGGCTATTGTTGGGGACTTTTAATAAAATTTATGTTGAGAATCAAGAGCAAATAACCCATAGGATGATTTTAAATGTTGTGAATATGGCCAGAAAGAAAGTGCTAGTAAAGCTGTGGACTGCAAAGATAGAGTGGAGATCTCCATTGCTAAGAAGGAATAAGAGAACAGAAAAGATGGCCTAAGAGCAACATAGGAGGTGACAGGTCTCAACGCTTTGCAGCCTCAAATCTGCAAAGGTGAAGCAGTTTGCTTTGAGGAGAAAGTTGCAGAGTGCCATGTTTGAAAATGGAGGCAGCAGCCATACCAGGTTCCAGAATGGGGGCAATATAGAGAATTTGTTTCTGGGAATCAGGTTAAGAGTGCTAGCAGTCCAGGCACTAGACTCCTGCAGACAAGGGAAAAGAAAATCTGGCTACTGCTCCAGCTGGCAGCCAACCTTGGCATCATCCACATGACATCAGTTTTAGGTAAATGCAGAGTGCAGGAGTTCTGAGGTTTAGAAGGCTTCCACCTAGGTTTAAGAAGAAGGCCTGGGATGTCAGGCAGTGTGCCCCTGAGAGGGCAGTGTGTGAATCAGAGAGTGAGAAGCCTAACATGCTGTGGAAAACCCAGAAGTTTGGAAAAGCCAGGAAGGTAGATTGTCTGAAAAAAAAAAGCTGCAAAGAGGGAGCAAAGCAGGCCTGAGAGAGAAGAAGCCATGAGAGCTACAACCAGGAGCAAGGCCATAGAGATGGGACCATACAGAGCTTGCAATTTGCCACAGTTTTCTTTGAATGCTCTACATGGAACTACAGGACTTAATGTTTGCCCTTCTGGATTTTGGACTTGCTTTGGTCCTCGTGCTTTGTATTCCTCTATTTGTACCTTTTGGAATGGCAATGTTTATCTTGCATTGTTGAATGTTGGAAGTGTTTAACTTTTCATTTGTACAGAGGCTCATGCCTGAGAGTTTGCCTTAGATCTTGGAAGCAACTTACGACTTGGACTTTTCAGCAATTCTGGAGCTGTTAGGACTTTAGCAACTTTTAGAGATGGACTAAAATGCCTTTTGTATAAAGGAATGTGCATGAATATTTGAGGGATCGAGGGCATAATGTTATGGTTTGTGTCTCCCCAAAGCTTCATGGGGCAGCTTCTAGAGTTTTTGATTAATTAATGATCCAATCCTGGAATTGTGGGTGTGGGTTCTGCACCTGCCCTGGGGTGGGTAATCGCATTACAATATAAGGAGGGGAAGAGGGCCTAGCTAGCTGCTGCAGCCACTGCCTCTCCCTTTGTTCATTGCTGTTCACCTCTACCATGAACTCTTGCCCTCCTATACGTGTCACTCTGCCTTGGAGCCAGCTGACTATGGACTGAAACCTTCACTAACTATGAGCTAAGTTAACCTTTCCTTCCTTAATGTTGGTGTTGGGTATTTTGTCCCAGCAATGTGAGAAGAGTAACTGAGACAGGGGTTTTTCTGAAGGGATGCCTATACTGCAGCATCAGATAGCTGGGTGTCTGGCAGCACTAGCATGAGGAACTAGGGAGCTTACTTCTGTGCTGCACAGGACCAACTGCCACAAGCCCCCGAGGCCGATAGGAGTGGGGCTGTGTGGGTCCCAGTGCTCTTGCTCATGCTCAGCACAGGAGCAAGTGTCTTTCTCCTCAGCCAAGTCCATTCCTCTTTTTGTCTCTATCCTGCTGACTGATGTCTACTAAGAAAGAAAAGGCCTTTGAAGGTAACACGATTCTGCCGATGGCAGAAAAACACAGAGGGAGGAGAAAACAGGTTGGCAACATCAGAATATGCAATAAAACACACAAACTCCTCCAATGTTCCCAGCACTGAAGCATTAAAATAAAGTCATTTGACAATTATTTGCCTGGATTGAGAAAGTGAAGTCATTTTAGGAGCTGCCACTAATCTTAAAAAATAACAAGTGTGATTTGATCCGTGCAAAGAACTAGAGTACTTGAAATTTCCCCGCCGGAGGCTCCGCACTTTCATGAGGAATTGACAAGGACCTGAGGGTGAATTATTGGGGGTGGGGGTGGTTGGAGCACTGTGAGCACTTGCAGAGGTGGTAGGAACGGGCTAAGTTAGGATCAATGATTTCCCTGATAGCCTGGCTTCCCCCTCTCCCAAGCCCGAACTCCATCTCCATTTCTATTCCTATCGGCCAGAAAAATAAAGATTGTTTACAGAGCTGAAATAACACCTGCTTGGTTTATCTTATTTTAGAAACAATAAAAGCTAGGGAGTTGGAGGGATTAAGGAGGAGAAAAATCAATTGTGTTCTTTCATGTTGGAAACATTAAAAAATAAGTCACCCTGCTACCTGCTCTAAGGCCCAATTTGGCTCTCCATTACCCAGGGCAATTTCCAATTTCATCCTGAAACTTCCCAAGGTTTAAACTCAACTGAACCATAACTGGGTGCCCTTGAAAAGCTCCAAGAAACTTTTTCTTCTGGTCAGTTTTTTGACAACTGCAAGCCATGGTTTTGAAGCTACACATCAGAAAGAAATGGAAACATTTGCTTTGGCATTAACATCTAAACAGTCAGCAGCCTCAATCTGGCTGAATGGCTCTCAATGTTTTCAAAGTTTTCTAACTTGTTATTCCCTAGCATCTTTGTCAGTGAAGCAAGACAGATATTTCCTCAACCAAAACAAATAAAAAGAAAAAATGAGTTAACTAGCCCAAACCACCAGCATAATAAATAATTGAGCTGGATTAGAGTCCAGGTCTTCTGATTATGGCTGTAACACTCGTTTTGCTCCACCTTCCTGCTCTGTGGGATGCTGCCCCTCTTCTGCTTATCAATAAGTCAGCAAGGTCCTCAAATTCAGACCATCCAAGGGTGACCGTGAGCAAGCTCAGCAGGACACAGAATACTGCCTCCTTTCCTCTGCAGCTGCGTCAGCCTGCAGAAGGAGATTTGGAGGAGGACAGGGTGGTTTGAAGGGTGACTCCAAGCATGTACCCTATAAACTACAGCCTCTGTTCACCCTCGGTGATTTCAGGCACAACATCAGACACTCCCCACTGTTTCTTCCTCTATGATGAGGAAATACTAATACCCTAAAGCAATGTTCCAAACCTGTCTGGAAATGAAGAGTTCTTTTTAGGCTAAAATGTTGTTAGCTCATGTAAGTTGGTTGTTAAACCTTAGTATTTACTGTTTTTAATCAGTAAAATAAATAAATAAATAAATAAATAAATAAATAAATAAATAAATAAATAATTTGGTTGTTACTAAACACAACTTCTAAATCCTTTTGAGGAAAAGTAACATAGAGTAAAATAGCATCCGGATACGCTGGCTGCAGCATCCATACACAGATTAGAAGCTCTCTTCTAGGAGACCCGAGCTCCAAAAGCATATATCACCAGGTGATCAAGAGGTTATTTACCTATAAATAAATACCCATGAAAATTTGCCTCAGTATCTTTTCTCACAGCAGGGACTTCAGGACAGGAAAGAAATAAGAAGCTTGCTTGTCATTTTTCCAAAATCCAATGATTTCATTCTAGAAACTGGCAGCCACCAGCGCAGGCTGTGGGCTCTTTCTTAGCCCCAACTACTGAGCACCACTGGGGAAATGACTTCTGTAACACCTCAACCTTGAGTGTCTGCAAATGAGTAGCTCTGAAGAAAGATCTACGTGATGTAACAAAATGACTTCCAGAAAGCTCCAGTGTGTCAAGTGCCTACACCTTCTTGGCCCTGTGGTAAGAAAAATCCTCTGGTTAATGTTTTGAGGAGGGGCATTACAGTCTTAGGGCAAGGATTCTCAACAGACCCAATTTGCTATAGCACCTATTGTGCTCACTGTCTCTGGAAACTAGAATTTCAGAGGGCACCCACTGGACCTATTAAGATCAAATCTGTCTTCTCCTCAGAATGCCTCCTACCAAGCAGAAGGAAAGAGACTGGATTAGAGAAAGGAGAAAATGAGAGACAGGCCCTCACCTCTTCTGGATTCCTTGCATGTGCTGAGTGACAAAACAAGCATATCCTGTTCTTTTTCATTTAATCCCCTTATCTACAAGATACAATTTAATCCCAACCTCCCTGTTCTGTATGTAGGGAAACTGAAACTGAAAGGAGGC
This sequence comes from Octodon degus, assembly GCF_000260255.1. Lineage (NCBI taxonomy): Eukaryota > Metazoa > Chordata > Mammalia > Rodentia > Octodontidae > Octodon > Octodon degus. The sequence goes on along the minus strand of NW_004524595.1, from coordinate 2,203,264 downwards.
CATCAACCTGCCCAAACTCACAGTTGTCAGTGGAAGGACACTGAGCCAACTCACAGTCTGTGGAGTCCCTTCTGGGCTGTCGCTTCAGGAAGGGAATGGCAAGGAGGGGTGGCTGCAGACTCTTGCAGCTTCTATGCCACGTCACTAACCCCCTGATCCGTCCTGGGCCTTTCCTGTTTGTCCTTCCCACTATGACTTGAAATAACTAACATAAGTTTTGCTAAGTACATGTGAGAAGGTGGTTGTTATCCTCAATCTGCCTCAGCAGTGCTAATGTAAACTTTAAGCCAGAACACCAAAAATGTGAAAACCATAAAAGAAAAAAAAGTAAAGAAAAGAAGATGACTGGCAAGATAGCCCAGTGGACTAAGCACCTCCTTAGGCAAGAACAGGGACTGAGATTCCATTGCAGGCACCACACACAGTGCCAGCTCGGCCCCAGGTTTGCTGAGTGGTGTGGTAGAGCACACCTCCAATCCCAGTGCTGGGGAGGCTGAATACAGGAGGTTCACTATGAATTTGAACTGTGTAGTGAGACCCTGTAGCAAATACACTTTAAAAAAATGTGAACATCCCAAGCAGGACAGATAGGTTACTAAATACAGAAAACCTGAGTTTTTTACTTTTCTCGGACTCCTTCCTGCTTCTCAAACATTCTGTGCTACCTTGCCTGAGGTCCTTGCACCTGTACTTCCCCTGGACTCCAGTGCTCTTCTTTCCTCTTCTTGGTTGGCTAAATTTGTCTTGCTTCATGAGTCAATTCAAGGGCTATTCCTGGGAGAAGCCTTCCTTAACCTCCCTGATAAATGCTTTCAAGGCTCTCTTGAGTTTCACTGACAGATCTTCTCCATGTCATTCCTAAGTACCTTTTCAGACAGGCTGTAAACTGAGAGAGAGAACAAGAACCCTATTTGTTTATGCCCTACTTTGTCCCCAGCACCTAGTCAATCCTCTGTAAATATATCTTTGTACCAGCTGCCTCTCTGATCCAGGTTCCTTGGTAAAGTACTGTAAATCATTCATTCATTCACTTATTCTTCAATATCTGCTAGGGATTCAGAATACCATGCTAGACAAAAGCAGTATGATACCTTCTCCCAGGAAGCTGACACTCTACTAGGAGAGCAAACCCTGAGCGAATAACACAAACTCATAATCTCAGGGAGAAGAAAAGTCATGATCACAAGGCAAAGCAGAAGGATCAATAGTGACAGGGTGGCCAGGAAAGTTCTCTGCAGGAATCAACAGTTCAATAGAACTCCACATGCACTGAGGGGCAGAACACCATAAGACAATGATGCTCTAGACAGAGGATGTTATGGGTACAAATGCTTTAAAGCAAAGTCCAGGAAATGCAAGGAGGCCACTGTGGCTGCAGAAAGTGTAGAAAGAGAAGAACAGCGGGAGACATAGTCAGAAGGGTAAAAGGGTATAATGGAGTAAAAGGGCGTAATGACATTGGCACTCCTAAGCTCTTGCCACATGCCAGCACCATTCCAGATGCCCTGCTAGATAGATGTTCATTTCGCAGTTGATGGACTGCGGGCATGGAAAGATGAACCGTCCACTCAGTAAAGCAAGCAGCAGCTATGAACCAGTCTGGGTCTAGGACTATGTCTTTATACCATGGGTTGCCAGATAGAATACCTAGTTACGTGTGAATTTCAGATACACAAATAGTTTTCAGTGTAAGCCCAAACAAAATATTGTGGGGGCATTCTGTTTCTGTTGTGATTGATGATGATGATGATGATGATGATGATGATGATGATGATGATATGTGTGTATGAATATACATGTCACATCTGTCAGTGCTACCATACTAAGCCGCAATAAACTTCCTGAATTCAATGAGAGTCTTCTAAAACAGAGGTCAATAAACTTTTTATTTCTACACCGGGACAGATAGGATATATTTTAGACTTTTCAAGCTATATATATAAAACTTCTGTTTCATACTCATGGTTTCAGCTGCTGTTTTTCTTAAGTCTTTTGAAAATGTGAAATTATTCTTAGTTTCTAGGGCCCAGCAACTCCAGTTTCTGATCACTGGTCTAAGGAAGCTGAGTACTGGACAGACAGGATCTCATGCTGGTTTTCTTTCTTTGTCTCCTGGAAAACTCTCAAAAATTCCTAGAGACTGTTCCCGCCTTACTACAGCACTCTTATGTAGGGAGTCTGCAGGGGCTGGCTACACTTTCAGGTTCTGCACTTCCCAGAGGAGCAGCTGCCTCGCAACTGACATGTGTTTCAGTATGATGCTTCAGCTGCTGCTCCTAACTGACACGGCACCACTGAAGCTGGTCCTGCGGACCAGGCCTGGCCTCGCTCTACATATGACAGTGATTTGATCCCAGGGTTGTTACGGTCATAGAACATATCAGAGAGGAACAGGGTTTGGACTTTATGGACCAAGGCCTCTTGGAGGTCTTTGAGGTTCCCCTACCTGTGTGTTTGAATCCAGGCCAATGCCACCGTCCTCTGCTCTGGCCTCACACCCCACCCCACTCTGTTCTGGCTTTGTCACCCCTCCCCATGGATCATCTTGTTCGTGGCTTCTCACAGCTTCTTTCTCTTTCTTTTCCTAGTTAAAAAGGCTTCAGCCAAAATGAATTCCTGCTCGGAGGGGTCCTCATGTGTCCTGGTCTCTAGGCATGCAGATATCCATGGAAGGTCTTCTTCAGCAAAGCTTGTTCTCCTTTAGCTCTCTCCCTGCCCTGCTAGGTGAGCATCTGTCACTGCCTCTTTATGCACTTGTTTTTCTACCATTTGACTTCTCTGAGGATTAAAAGCCAAGTCTGTCTCTCTCTTTCCCTCTTCCCCACCCTCCCCAAATCCCCATGCAATTTCTACCTCAATTTGCATATAATAAAAGAATGAAAGCACCAAAATATTTGCCAAAAATATTCACTAGGAAAATGGAATCCTTTACTTCCTCATGCTTTTTCTTTCAGTGTCCTACCTGCCAGTCTCACCTCTTTTCTGAAGTACGAATCCTACCACACTTATTCTTCATAATTGTGCCTTCTTCTGCCTTGAGAATATTCATCATCCTTTACCCACCTTAGGTTTTCCACCTTCCTTTCCATTCAGTCAATTTAGTGGGTTACTTAACTAACTGTATGGTGACTTGTGTGCAAGACATGTAGGTAATAATAAAACAACCAAGCAGTAGCGCAGACTAAGATCTCCCCAAGGCCTTAGGAAGTTCTAGAGCAGTAAAGATCCCTGGAAACATGTTTACACTCATGCACGTGTGTGCTTGAGTGCACGTATATGCATCACAGGGTCCGGAGAAAGACATGTCATTTTGATTTAGTCTTCTAGGGGCAGGATACAGTACAGAAATCTTCCTCTTAACATGTTCTCTGGGGAGTTTCCAGCATCTGGCTGTGACTGCTATGGCTGTTTCAAATCAGAAACACTCCTTTATTGTTGGACACATTTCAGAATCACCAGAAGAGAGATGTCCATAATTTCTCTCTCACTCTTTCTCTATAATCTGGTCCTTCTGGTTGCACAATCTTGTAGAATTAGTGGCCAGAGAAACCCATTAGTGATAGGGATCATGATGAACACATCTGAATATTTATTTAACAACTCTTCAGATTAATAAGTCACTGCTTCCAAAGTCGAAAGTCATTGTGACATTAATTCATTTGTGCACACATGATGTCCACTGATCCTAAGGGTACAAATAATAGCTTTGCCAATATGAAAGCACAACATAATTACTCAACAATAAACACACTGTACATTGGTAACAGCTGCTATCAACAGCATGTTTGAAGCCAAAACAAAAGAAGTATTACAGGATTTTTTTTTAAATCCCTGTCTATCATTCTCATAGAGGTGAAATTATTTTTTGTTTATTTCTGTCACAGCAGGTATGACTAAGCTAAAAGCATTTTACTCAGCTACTGTTCTACTTTTGCTTTCAGGCCAGGTAAGATATTTGGCCTCATTCTGTCTAGTCACAAAGAAGAAGGTCTTCAGGACAGGTCTGTTCACTGAGCTTGTGGGAATTTTACTTTTTTTTTTCCTTGATATTAAAGAACTCATTTTGATAGCTTCTTTGATCTGGAAGTACATTTTTTTATCAACTTTCTGGATATACAGACATCCACATGGCTGTTCACCATTCAACCTGAGAAGTTTTTCTGATATCCCTTGTTATGGCTTATATCTAAATGTCTGCCCCAAGTCATGTGAACTCATAGGAGGGGACTTGGAGAGAGGTGACCAGATCATGGCTGTGTGAAACTGGGTCATAGGTGATACTGGATTAGTCCACTGATGTGTTTATTGCTGGCTGTGATGTTGGGAGGTGAAAACTGGTGGGAGGAGGTGGATAACCTATTATATATCCCTTCTACTACTCTCTTGAGTGTGGCTACTTCCTGCCTGTGTTGCTACAAGCTCTTTCTCCTCGGCCATGCCACTCTGTTTTAGAACTAGTCAATGGACTGAAACCTCTACAAACTGTGAGCTAAAATTAATTTCTTCTTTCACTTGTGGGTATCTGGCATCGTGTTCCAGCAATGAGAAAGTAACTGAGACACCCCTAATTTTGTGGAAAGGAGTAATTCAGTCTATCAAAGGGATTTTTTTAAAAAAGTATTTCTTATAGCTATAATAAGACCAGCATGACTGCATGACACAAGTGAAAATGCAAAGTAGGCAAAATTTCCTCCTCCTTCAACAACCTCTGTCCCCCCATCCTCCCCTTTCTTTATGCTCAGCCTGCTTCTAGAATCTGGCCAACTGATTCCTAGTATGACAATGATTATTGGGGTGACGTCAAAGACTCAGTTTCTTCATGTCTAACATGGAAAATAGCAGTCAACTTGTATCCTTACTAGGGAAGGATGAGTGAGTAAATACATGCAAAAGACCTGGGTTTGACATTTGGCACACAGGAAGTACTAGGCAAGTGCAGGGATTCTTAGGGGAATTAGGCAGGTTCCTCCAGTGCAGAACTTCACCAAGACCCCTTCCCCAGTTGCAGCTGCATTTCTACATCAACTGGAGGTATAAGGTCCCATAATGCCACAACCTGTTCTAACTCGTCTGGCTAATGGCCCACTCCAGGTGAATGCCAGTGGGTTCCCTGATTTTGTTGTTTGACTGCCAGAGCCTTTCCTGTAACAGGCAGGACAAACACTGCTGTTCAAATGAGCACTCATTCTGTTTGTAATCTCAGGAATGTTTGAGGCTGTGGAAGCCAAGTATGTAGAGAATTCTGCAGACAACTCACTAACTACAATAAGGCCATGCTGTACATGCTGTCTCCACTCTAGCTCTATCCTGGAACTCAAGCAACTCTGGGTGTTTTTATCCCTACCACCCAGTAGAACCTCATGGTAACCTCATCCCCTTTTCTTCTACCACAAGGTAAGAAACAATCATCTATGACCACTGAAAGCCTTGATGAACCATCTTTGCAATGCTGGTCATAAGGGTCAAAGGACACTAAGCCTACCTTCCCAGAGAAAACTCAGCCTCTGTTGTGAATTTTGCTCTAATACTGCAAAATCTGGCAGCTGTACCATTAATATGGCCTGAGGGATCACCTACTCAGTAGTAGAAAATATACTAAAGAGTAGGCATGAGACTTTCTTACTGAGGAACCAAGAGACCCTCCTAATGAGGTGGAACCAATTGTAATTTTAGGAGGTAGCAAAGTAGAGGTGAAAAGAAAGCAGACTTTGAAGACAGAGATGTGGGTTCAAGTTTCCAGTTTTTCCAGCCACTTTCTGATGGAAGTAGTATTATTTGACTTTTGGGGCCTCAGTCCTCCTATGTTAAGTGGGTGCAATGAAACATCAATCTGCTCCACCTGGACAAGCAGACACTTGTAAGGATTAGCATTCTTATTTCTCAGCCAAAACTGAGAGCAGCATTACCTTGGAAGTGCACAGAGACACATTTTTTCTAGAGAAGTAAATCCTTTAAAAGCACAAAGGAAGAGGGCCAGCCAAATAGCTCAGTGGATTAAAGCACCTGCTTAGGTAGACTTAGTGGCTGGGATTCAATCCCAGGGCATGAAGTGCTGGCCCTGCCCCCCGGGGCGTGCTGAGAAGTTGATTGAGATTGGGCATGGTGGTATGCACCTGTAATCCCAGCTCTTGGGAGGCTGAACACAGGCAGATCACTACAAGTCTGATCTACGTAGTGAGACCCTATAGACCCTGTACTAAAATTAAAAAAAAAAATCACAAAGGAAGAGCCAGTACTGGTCAGCAAAAGTCAAAGATTGAAAATAATTTTCAGTAGAATTTAAGTGAAGAACGGAGAGCTGATTTTCCTTTCTGCCTCTCCGCTGGAGTCTTACTGAGGAATCCCTCAGTATCTACCCATCAGAGGCAGCAGGGCTAATCTTCTGACTTCACGCAACACAGATAGAGGCTTATAGCCCTAATGTGTTCATCTTGCATGGAGGAGAGTCACCTCCTAGACAAAGACAGACTTCAGGGTGCTGTAAACAGTCTCTCCCCTAGGGTTGCAGTAATGAGTCCAGAAGTTTCGAAGGACAGTAGGCAGGAGACAAGGAGAATACAATGTATATTTAGTAGCTAATTTAGATGGTTCATTTAAAAATCAGAAAGCATTCACCTCTACTCAAAAATGGCCCATTCTAGGTTAAATTCTTAATTATTCTGGAAAATGCAAATGAGAAGCTATAAATACAGAGTCGGGGAATAATCACGGTCTGCACAGTGTAAATTCAAGTCAATCGGTAAAAGGGGAAAGAAAATCATTTGCCTTTGACATTAAATCCGGCTGTTCTTTAAAGTCAGATTCCCTAGTGGAAGATTTTGCATTTGCTATGTCCAAACTGTCTCCCAAACCTTCTGAGTTTAGACAATACTTAATCGGGACGTCTAATAGTTCACTCTACTCCAACACCATTCAACACTTCCATTAAACCGAAGTTATTATTATCAACATTATGAGTCCTGTCAGAAGCAAGCCCATTGTTCAAACGAATTGACCTCCACTACAATTGACCTTAACATTGCTCAACTGTTTGACAGTCAATTATCTCATGATCTCCACTCAAATGGGCCTCATTGCTGAAATAACTAATCCATTACAGAGGGAAGGTTATTTTAATAGCTGAGCAGAGGGCTGCTTTTGCAGTCACCACATGAGTATATATTGTGGAGCAACTTGTAGCCCTCAGTTCATCCGACAAGAGAAAAGCATCATGCCAGATGTTTCAGGGGAGAGAAAAAATAATAAAGGTTGGTTGGGCTCCAGTTATGGCTAATATTTTATGTCAGTCCTGAAAATAGAGCAGCACTTGGACATGCTGGCATGTCCCACTGTGCCTCTGAACTGTGAAACAGAAGAGAAAATGAAGATACAGGAGGCTTGAGCAACCAGCTAAAGCTGTCCCAGTCACTCAAGGAGCCTGAGGGACAGCTCTAAGACGCCTACCTATGGCCAAGAATCTACGGCAGTGCTGCTTAAAAAGAATAGGCCCTGGAGACAGGGTCATAGTCACTGCAACTCCACTTGCTAGCTCTAAGACACTGAATTAGTCATTATAGCTGTGTCCTGGTCTCTTCAAAGCCCTATGTAATTATAGGTGGGGCTTTTTCAGAGGTGGCTGGATCTAGCATGTGTGATTGATATGTGTTGCAATTCTAAGTTTAAGGGTGTGTGATTCCTAAATTGGTCCACTGATTGGTTTGGCAGCTCCCTAATCCCTGTAGCCAATAGAGTATAAAAGAAGCAGAAAGATGCTGTTAAGGTCTCTTGTTGCTTTTGCTGCCTTGCGGGCACCATGAACTGTCTTCTCCTGCAACACCTGTCTGCCATGTGACACTCTGCCTTGGAGCCAGCCAACTATGGAGTGAAACCTCTAAAAACTGTAAGCTAAATAAACCTTTCCTCCTCTAATTTTAAGTTAGGTATTTTATTTCGGTGTCAAGAAAAGTAAGACAGTAGTATACTTTTCAAAGCTCGATTCCTTCAACTATATCATAGAGGTAATGTGTTTACCATACAGGGTGAAATACAAGGTATCGATACAGGACAAGACCTATTCTAGGCATCCAAAGAGGATCATAATAATCATAAATGCTGATATGCTCCTTCTAGTCACTTTGAGAATTAGTTTTCTATCAGAAATACGACCCTAGGGCATTTTTCCACTTAAATGGAGATCCTGGCATTGCGAACCACAAGGCTAGGAATTTTCTCAGGCCATGAATGAAGACTAATAAAATAGGACAGTTAATAAAAATAATGAGTGCCTCATAAATCAGGAAATTAAGTATTGCCCCATTAAACCAGGCCCAGCCCCCATGTTTATAGGTCTTTGGAGGCCCAGCTTCCTCTGGAGCAGCCCACAGCACCTCTGCTGCAGGAAAGGCAGCCGGCCTGCCCAGCAGGCCACAGTCAGCAGCAGGAAGGCTGAAGGTGCTAACCTTTGTTTCTCTCACAATGGTGGAGAGGGCAGTGCTCCACAGCTTCCTGTGATTTATCTCAACCTACTGAGACCTAGCTCCTAACTCCAAGACACTAAAAGGAAGTCTTGGTTCCTGTACCCCCATGGACATGGAAAAGGACTCCCTCTGGGTGACTGGGAAAGGGAAGGTCCACCCAGGAAAGTGCCTGGAGACTATCCCTGGAGGCTGGAATACCACATGGGCTGGTGATATGCAGCAGTGTGTTTCTGCAATCTCTTAAAGAACCCACTGTGCCCTCTTCCATTTTTTCTTTTAATTAATTGTATTGAGAAACAGCAATGAGAAAGTTTCAAAAGTGATTAATAGGACAGTTTCAACAATTAATACATTGCACATTGTTATCTTCTTAGTGGTTATTCATAGGACAAGATGCAGACATGATATCCTGTCCAATACTATTAGTACAAATCTTCCTTCTCATTGAATTGAGAAAGTAACTGTATATCTATCCTAACTATTTTGTATATACAGATACAAAATGATCCTTCATATCCCTCTTTTTTAGTTAGTTTTGTTAGAGATTATGTCATTTAAATATTGTAGCTGCATGAATTCAGCAAAATAATCCAACATAGTCCAGTAATCTGTAATAGGAGTGGGTTTTCCATAAGACTGGCAATGTCAGAAGTTGTTGACTTGAGCCTTTTACAGCTCAGCATATTAATATGGCTTTACTTTTTATACCTCATTTTTATACTTTTCTGCTGGACGGTTAAGACCAAGATAAAGCAAGACATATAACAAGAAATGTAATTTTTTTTTATCTGATAAGTTCAGTCAAGTCCCCTCAGGATTTATCCTGTAATCTTGTACCACAGTTTGCACATCCTTAATCCCAACTTCAGTAACCACATCTGAAATTAAAATATCAGTGAACATCACAAATCAGGGAACTGCTGCTTCCTCATTTAACAGCACATCACTGTTCCCACTGCCCTTTTTTATCCAATCATTTATCCAACATCTTTGGAGCACTCACTCTGGACCAGGCACTGGACCAGGCACTATAGCTAGGAGCAGGAATACTGTCTTTTGCCTTCTTACATATTCTGGTTTGCTACTGGCTTAACTTTCCCAATACAGTGGGAAAAAGACTCCCAAAAGCAACAGAATCCAAGTCTAGTCATTTTGCTTTATGTCATCACTTTCAATAAAAATGAGGTTATAAGAGAAGGTGGAATTTCCGACTTTCATGGAGGTCACGTTCAAACCTGTGGATACCCCATTTTTTAGTCTCTGGTTGTCCTTGTGTTGGTTGTATAAAAGTACTGCCTAGGTATCTATCTTTCATGGATTTCTCACCTGAAAATAATTGAAAGTACTTAGACCTTATTATGTGGTCTCTTTCAAGAATATTATGACAGTCCCTACCTCTCCCTCACTTCAGCAGCACCCTACAGCAGGCTCTCATGAGCCATGTCCAAGACTGCTGGGATAACCTCCTGGATCCCCCTGCTCCCAGTCCTCAGCCCTATGCCACTGTCAGGCTGAGCTCTCTCTTTTCTAAGATAGTAAAACAAAAATTACCTTAGAAATATGTGTCCATTTTTAAAAATTGGAAAAACAGATGAGCAAAGAAATCACCTCTAATCTCACTAACTGGTAGTGTCTGGTGTCTTCTTTGAAGAAAAACCCAAATACATATATGAGATATATATACATAGTGGGGTGCTCGAAGATATTTAGTAAGTGATTCTCTGTTTAGGAAAAAACACCTGCATTTTTAGTATTTGCTGGTTTCCATGATAAATACTTCCACTTGACTGGCTTCAAGCAACCCATGTGATCTCACTGAACACAGGCTTGGAAGTAAATTCTAACAAATTAGTTCTTGTGAGCTCATAGGAGCTGGCTGCAGAACACCAATGTAAAAAACAAGTACAATTTTAATTGAAATGTAGAAATGCTACATCTTGCTTTATAACCCACTCTTTGAAGTCTTTTATGCCCAGGAATATACATCATTAATATCACTTTAAATAGTTGCATAGTGTTCTGCTGCATGAATGTGTAAATGACAACAGAACCCGTGTATACTGATCTTAATTTTCCTAGTATCAACAATGCTAAGATAAACATAACGCTAAATAGACACATGTAGAAAGGGCAATGACCCAAACTCAGAACCCTGGTCACGACCTTTTAAAGCACCTGGCATGCAGGTCCTCGGGCCGCCCACAAAGTTCAGCTCCTTTGTAGAGTGTTCAGTGCTGTCTGCTTGCTTGGAATCCCCCAGTCTCACAAGCCTAGCATTGAAATTTTCACAGTGCACCTGCATTCTCTGTCTCAAACTCCTTGGATCACTCCACGTTCTCTCTCTCTCTCTCTCTCTCTCTCTCTCTCTCTCTCTCTCTCTCTCCCCTATTGGAGGATTCCCTCACCTCTCCCCCATCCTCCTCTGCTTATTCAATAAAATGTACACTGCACAGTAGATGCTTTCCCTTGGACTCCCACCACTCACCTCAGCAGTGATACCTAAGCATGTATATACAATCTATAGCTACAAGTACTGTATCTGTTTGCTCAATCAGATCATGACTCCTTAAGGGTAGGTTGGAAACTGAGTCTTCTGCAGTTTTATATCCACTGTAAGGAGCAGAGCTGAAGCTTAACAAATGATTACTGAGTCAGATGCTTTATTTACCTTTCCACTTTGCCTCTAGCAACACTTACTTTCTAGTACAAAGCATGTACCAGTCCCTGAGAGACCCCTGTCTATGGAAAGAGGAGGAGAGCAGTGTGTACCTCAAACAGTCTTTTGTCTCTTCGTGGGCCACCTAATGGAAAGTAAAGTCACTAGGACATGTGCATTCATTTTCCTGAGCCCTGAGTAAAACAAACATCTCAGAATCTGTTCTGAATATAAATCACTCGGGCTCTCAAGAAGAGACAGAGCGCAGCTGGAAGTGTTCTATCTAGTATACTTCAGTAATGGAATGCCCAGCTTCTCCCTGCCCCCTCCCTCTGCCTGGTACACCTGGACTCCTGCCACTCATCTGTATAATGCGCTCGGCACCATCTGGCCCTGCATCTCGTGTCCTGTCAACAGGGATGTCAAACAGGCCAGATGAAAGGACATAACTCCAAGGAACACTGTTTGTCTTCTAGCCCCAGTCTGGGCGAAGTCATGATGATTACTCATTAGGTTGCTACAAGGAGAGAAAAATGACTTGTTACTGTCCGGCTGTCAGCTGGTGCCTGGAGCAGAGCATGCTAGTTCTTGTCTAGCAAGCATTCTAGGAAGGATCCCAGGACTTTCAAATTAAAGGGGATATAGCTAGAGAATCCCAAGAGGCACCAAAGGGAATTTTCATGGCTTAAAGATCTTATGGCAGCTATGGCAACGATTGTGGCTCTGCCAGCAGCCAGCACATCCGTCCCCTTTGTGCAAGTGGCAAAGAGGAGAAGGGACCATTAGCTAAAGGAGCAGGAGCTCTACAAAGCTTCATGCTCACATCCAGAATCTGGGCCAGCCTTGACTGCTGGGTAAATGAGTCCCTAATAAATAGCAATAACATCTTTAGGAAAAGCTGATCACTGCTTGATAAATAAACCTCCTTAGGTTCTGTTCAGAAAATCTCAGTATAGTTTCTGAGCAAGAAAATATCGAAAACAAAGATAGCTTTAACTACATAAAAATATACTAATTTCTGCATATCAGAAGATGGAAAACAATACACTGATAGAAATGATACAAAAGGCCAGTCGCATTATATAACACTCTTAATAATTAAAAGGATAGACTGCAACAAATTCAACCACAATATATATATTGCGCAAGACCACAATATATTCATAGACAAAGGTTTAACAAAATAATAATAGTTACAAGCTACCTAAAAATAAGGGAGATAGTATAAACTAAAATATTATTAAATTATATATATATGTGTGTGTGTGTGTGTGTGTGTGTGTGTGTGTGTATCCATATTTATAACTCTCTGGAGGTAGCGGAATTATCAGCAACTTTTTCTTCCTTATAGTTTTCTTTACTTCAGTAAAGCCATCATTTCTTTCTTTCAATATTGAGAAATCACTACTCAGAACTAGATTCTCTGCTTGGAGGTGGGAGAACAGCCAGCCATAAGCTTCTTGAAGACACAGGTTGGGGCCACCGTGTGTTATCCTCAGCACCCAGGCCTCTATCTGAATGGGTCCCACAAGTGGTCTCACGTGAGGTGTACTTCCACACACAAGAGGCTTCCCAGAATGGCAAAGCACCAAGGGAAATCAAATCTGCAGGAGGCAAGGCTTCCTTCAGACAAGCTCCTTCTTCAGAGGGGAGATGGGACAGATTCTCTGTGAACTATAACACATACAAAGAGATGCTGTGCAGATGCTGAGACGCTATAGGAGAAGAGGAGGTGATGACATGCGGGGTCAAAGAACAGTTGGGAAACTGGGCAGTGGGTTTGATTAGATGAATAATCAACTAATTTAACAGATGTGAGAAGGCTACATACTCAACTGAGAATGTGGAGGCCTCTCAGGGAGGGGATGAGGGGAAGAGAACTAAACACAGAAGCCTTGATTAAGTTCCCTCAAGATGCACAAATCCCCCTCCTTATCCCCAAGAGGAGATTAGGAATTGGATTACTCTCTGGAATGGGAGAAATGGGGACTGATTGGTCCAGTGGATAGCAGGCATAATTAGAAAAAGAGAGTAGAATACTGAATACTGGGACAAGGAAGGGATGTTTATATCCTGAATGCCCATACCTCCCACTTCTGTACCTACTGGGCTTTTAGCAATGTGACAATCAAGCCTGTACCTCCAAGGGGGAGACAGGGAGAGTTTTCCAAAGAGATTTGAGTAGTTCAAGAGGAAAAGTATAAAAATACTGACATTAAGCTTCTCCAGTACAACAGTTTCTGCACTCTACAATGAAGCCCGCAGGTGACAGGCCCCAACAGCAAACTCAGAACTCTTACTAACTACAGAAGGTAGAGTTCATTCATATCTGAGGGAAATCTCAAACATGAAAGACGAAATCAAATCAAACAAGCCAGAGAGAAGCGATCTAATAGGAATTATGCAAGGAAAACATTTTATATTCAGACTATATTTAATATCCTGAGAGACATAAAAGAAGATACATTGCATTTATGAAAACAAGAAGTGGATAATATAAAAAAGAACATTAAGACAGCTAAACAGCCTGGTGAAATTAAAAATATTATAGTAGAATTGGGAAAAGTCAACAGAGGGTTATAAGATAAAGAGACAGAGAACAGGGCCAGGAAAGATAAGAAAAGTATATGACAAACCCAGAAAATATGCAGAATGCAAATAACAGGAATTCCAGAAAAAGAACAAAATACACATGAGTACATGCACATGAATACACACATACATACATACATACACACACACACACACGCACACACACACACAAAAGAAGGAGGAGTAATCACAAAATAATTCAAAGACATATCCCTTAACTAAATGGCTTGAATTTTCAAATTAAGGCTAGACAGGTGCAAGACAGATACACTAAAGTCAAGGCACAATACTATAAATTGTCATATGTTTGTTTGCTTATGTTTTGAAACAACGTTTTGCTTTGCAGTTCAAATTGGCCTCGAACTTACTGTGTCGCTCAGTTTGACCTCAAACTCACTGCAATCCACCTTTTTCAGCCTCCCAAATGCTGGGATTACAGGCCTGCACCACCAAAGCTGGCTGCCATAAACTTTAAAACACACAGGACCAAGGCACAAACAAGCTTCCAGAGCCAGGTTGTCATGTAGCTTAGTGAAGCAGCTCATGATTACCAAGCATAGGCCCTGGGTTCAATCCCCAGTGCCAAAGAAAAAAAAGCTTTCAAACAGAAAAAAATAAAACAGATCCCATTCCAAGACTATGGATCTGAAAGGCTTCAAATGCCTCACTAGCAATGGCACAAGCCAGAAAACCAAAAGATCTGAAGAGAAGTGATTTCCAATGTAGAATTCAACACCCAAAGTGGCTGCCAATTATTCTAGGAAAGTAAAATAATGGCTTTGTCCAATAGTCAAGACCTCAGGCATTCTCCCTCCTTGAGCTCCTCCTTAAGGATCTAAGGGTGTGCTCTTCCAGGATCACTGGGACCCTGAAAGAGGGGAGTTTAGCCCCGAAGCCAGAAAATGGGAATTCCTGGGATGAGGTAAAAATGAGCCTAAGATGCCAGAGAATTCCCTGCTCAGCCTGAAGCAGGGCAGAGGGCCCTATAAGAGATTTCTCATAGGAGATTCCAAAGATTCAAGGAGGAAGAGCAGAGGCATCAGATACAGAGAGGAATCAGGCAACAAGCAGTACTGGGGGCAGACATGGTGATAAATCCACAAGGAACTAAGCTAATATAAAAGGATATAATGCAATCTAAATGTAAATATAAAGCAAAACAAAAAGAAAACCTCTAGGGAAAATAAAAGATTGCGCATGAAAGGAAAAGTAAAGGCTTAACCATGAATCTCATTTGCATTGCCATATAAACACTGAATATTTATTTGAACAAAATTAAAATGTAATCCTATTACAAGAGAGGAGGGAAGAGAAAGACAGGTCTTGGCAAATGTGTTAGAGTGTTGGGCTGTGGTGCAGATGGCACACGAGAGAATCTACTCCTCACTTTAGTGGGAAGTCAATCAATAGCACTGAAGAACTTTACTCAGGAAATGGCAATAGAAACCAGTTATCAAGAGATGGAAACTGTGTGCCCCAAATCAGCCGAAAGCATTGCAAGTGGTCCTCTTCTCTGAGGAGAACATAAGAGGCAGCCAACTATGCTTTACGACAATTCTTCCACAACATTTGCCTTTTTAAACTTCGGGCACAAGAAGGCATGGTGGCACATCACTATAACCCCAAGAATCTGGAAGTCCGAGGCAAGAAGATTAGAAATTTCAGCCCATTCCATTCCCTGAGCAACTTAGTTACTTAGTGAGGCCCTGCCTCAAAATAAACATTGAAAGGCTTGGGGTGCAGCTCAACACAAAGGTCATTGATCCCCAGTAACACACACACACACACACACACACACACACACACACACCACATATACCCTAGAGCCCCATGTAAAATTTAATACAAGATTTACATATTAAAAAGAAGCGACTCTCACTCCTTCAGGTACCCTCCCTCTTACAGGTCACGCTAGTACTTCTCTGTCAGTTCTTGTCTTCAAAGCACCATACTGGCTTGACAGGCAATATAAGGACTTGAAGTCAGGCTTACATGGAAAGACCTCTTTTGGCTCAGAATGTCAGAAAAGCAGGACTCACTTTATGGTGTGCTGGAGTTCCCGCATGCGTCATTGTTATTTTACCTTCATCTTGCTGGTCAATGTAAAAGTATCAACCAACAGCGGTGTTAGATGCATAGGCATTTGTTAATTAAAACCATAACTTGGCTATGTATACAAAATTGGCAAAAAGAATAAAAACATTATCTAGAAATCAGTTTGAAATTAAAAAATAATATTTTATAATTACTTTCCAATTATGCACTGCACATATCTTACAATGTGCAGTGAAGGCACACACACACACATAAACATTTTTCTTCTCAGCCTGGCACACCACTGTAACCACAGCTGTTGCTCAGAGGGAGGAACGAGGAATCCTGACTGGAAACAATTGGCTAAGATAGCGTCTCAAGTACTTATGATTTTGGAAGTGACATATCTTACTCTCTACATTCTCTGATGCTTTAGGGAGTATCTCAGCTCTAACTTTACTGATTGGCAGTGGATTCCTGACCACAGAAGACAAAACCCACTGGATGATGATGGGTTTTCCTTAGTATAAAGCCAAGAATTATTGATAACTGACACTCATTATTTTTGAGAGAAATACAAGTAAAGCATCTCTCCACTGGGATGGAAAATGGAAATGCCAAATGAAATATTTATTGATTAAGCACTCTATGCATTTCTGGCTGAATTTTGCTTCATGAGTTTCCTCATGAAATTCTATTCTTTTCAAAGAGCATCATAAGAATAAAACTTCAAAGGAGGAGGAGAGTAATTTAGAATCTTAAAGTGAACAAAGAGAAGGAGGAGGAGCTTTGCAGACATCTTTAAAGTGAAGACTTCTTTCAAGCAGTCTTAGGACTGGGAAGACACCAGAATTTTCATAAATAATACAAACAGATGTTTCAGAAGATAATTTGATAGAACAACATACAATGAAGAATGAGTCCTATTAGAGAAAATGCCTAAAAGATAAAAATAAAGTATCAGCCAGTGCATAGAGTCATTAGAGACAACACACGATAGTGGCTGGCTCAACACACCTCTAGCTAATGCCGTCTCTTGAAATAGTTTCAGTAAGATTTATAATATATTAGCTTTGGTGCTATTCATAAATAGGATTCTTCATTAGTGTTCATTAAATCTGTACAAATAACCATCAGCTCGTCTAGTTTCTCTAACTACAATGCAACACCTATCTCTGACAAAGCAAAACAAAAAAGGGGGATATGTTTGGAGCCATGAAAGCTAGGAGATTGATCAAATGCATGTAGGTGGGACTAAGCCTCAGTGTTTAAAGCCAACAAGGTACCTCAGTCCTGAGATAAACCTCCTGTCTGGTTAAGATCCGCTATTATTCGCTAGCCAACCTTGTGTCATATGTTAATAATTTTACAAAAGTATAAAAAAGGTCTGTTTTGTTGTGAAAATAATTAATTAATTAATTAAAAAAGAACAAAAATTTAAGATTTCTTGAAATCATGCAGTAATATTCAATCATATGTCCAATCTTGTCTAACAATATCTGTTAATCTGAGCAACAGATTTGATAGTAAAATACATAATATATCAATCATTGTTAATCAGCTGTTCTTTTATTTGCAAATCTATAACATATGTATTGTTTTATGTTACCCTGTTTCTGTCTTTGTCTTTGTTTTTTCTCTTTAAAATAAAATAAAATTATATATTTTTTTAAAAACCCAAATAACCATCAGCTCATTCTATGTCCCATGCTGCTTTGAATCTTTCTGACTGATACATTTCTGACAGGAATACTTTACTCTGAGGTAACATGATCTCAATCTTCCCAGACATCTGTAGACACACCTGGATAGACAAGATTCAACTGTATGATTAATGTTCAAGGTTTTCTCATTCTCTGGCTCCCCACTTACCCACTTCATAACCATTCTGGCACCCCAGGGCTTTGACCTTAGGTTGCCACACTGTATTACCCCATTTACTGATATTTCTTATTGCGAGTCTCTCTTATGAGAAGCGTAGAGCTGGCAGAATGCCCACTTTCCTGAAGATGAAACGAGGATTCCCAAAGGTTAATGCTTTAACCCAGGTCCCAGGGCAGAATCCAACACAGGAGTCATTTGTTGTTTTGGCTTCCAGCCCAGTGCTCTTTCAATAATGTACTGACATTTGAACTCTGAGGTGTGTCTAAGAGGTAAAAATAGAATGCTATGGGTCTGAGCAATTTCTTCCAGTAGAAGAAATAACTCATGTTATTGATGGCATTACAAAACCTTCACTGGATTAGACATATGTTGATCACTTCATCCTTGCTAAGCATAGCACAAAAACTTTCCCCAAAGAAGTATAACCTCCGTATTCTAGCACATAGCTATAACCAGCCTAAACATACCACTGTATGGACCAGACAAGAATGAGAACAAATGACGTCTCTTGTGCACAGATAGTCTCTCTTTGAAAATGGATGGCATAATTGTATGATCTAGAAAAATCAATGGCTCAAACAAAATTGACCAAAGACTTACCAATGAGTATAATTTCAAAATTCTGCATTAGTCATTGGTGGCAATTTAAATTTACATAGTTCACAATTCCATAAATGAAAAAAGACATTTCTTTCTGAATGTAATTAATCTGGATATGCATGTTGACATGACAAACAGCTTCTAGGAAAAGAAAAGATGGAGACAAGATTCAGACAGGAGAGAGGTTTGTTCTTTATCACCAAAAGTGTCAATAAATACAAGGTAATTTTTCAGTGATTAAAAGATAAAACAGGAGCCGGGGAGATGGCTCAGTGGAATACGTGCTTCCCCAGCAAGCACAAGAGCCTGAGTTCAATCCCCAGTTCCGGGAAAAAAAAAGATAAAACAAAATAAAACATGATACTGTTGGAAAACCTTCATTATTATTAATTACTTGAGAATTTGGATAACAATGCCTTTAAAATCCCTTCCAACTCTTAGGACTTGATTAACTGACAAATGGTCTCTAACTTGTTTCCCTAAGGACAACTATTTAGATTACCAAAGCACATGACCTAACTGCATATGACAATCTCATTATTTTGCTGACTAAATTGCAGAGAGCCATGCCACTAGGAGATAAAGAAATCCCAGCTAAGTACCTGGATATCATATGATGGAAAGACTGAGATGTTTTATCTCAAACTTCTTCAAAGTCAGAAACCTGTTCTACCAAGTGGGATGTGAGTGGTTTCCCCACACCCTAGCTGAGAAACCAAAGCAGAGATAAAGAGAAAAATCAACTCTTATACCTTTAGCATATGATATAATAGTGGTGGATTAATAGCTTAAGCATCTCTGGACACACTTCTTTGGGTTCAAATCCACCATTGACAAAGTAACTTATTCTATAGAAAGAGGATAATAGTACCTGTTCATATCCTATTGTAAGGAGTAACTGAATGAGTATAAACAGCACGGAGGCTAGTCATCTATAGTAACTTCCCAATGAATACTGAAGTTATCAATACTTACAGTTCAAACTTATTGAAAAAGTATTGCACTGAAGAGAGAACTATAGAATTTATGGCAAGTAAACTCTTCTCACTGTAACACGTTTCAAAGATTAGTGATCATTTTGAAAAATTTACTGATATGACCCAGGAAAGTCCTACTCTAACAGGGTAACATCTTTAGGCAGTGATAGAGACATTTTCTAATTTGCACTATTGAAAACTCATGCTGTTGATGGTATTACAAACCCGTCACTGAGTTGCACATACATCGATCACCTGATCTATGCTAAGCGTAGTGCAAAGACCTTCCTCAAAGAAACATGACATCAATAATGCTAACACATAACTAAAACTAGCCTAAAACAAATGCATTCGAACAATGGGAAACAGCTTAATGCCAGCAAGACTTCATGCCCATTAAGCTAGCCCCTTAAACATGGGTGAGAAGAGTATTTATACAGCACGGACTGAAAAGGCAAAGCCAGCAGTGATTCTAACCTCTCTGTATACTTCTTCCAATCTCAGCCTTTGTAACTCACTGCTGAGCAAGAAAGGGTAGTGGACAGTAATCTGAGGATGGCCCATGGGAGGCAGTTTCTCCCGGTCTCTCCTTTCTTTCAACCTCCTGTACCCTTTTGGTTGAGGGTCAAGATCTGACTTGAGTTTGCTCATCATCAGCTCCTAGAGACTAAGATGTAGATAAACTCAAAATAGGTCCGACTTTGAGCCAAGTCCTAGAAGCCAACAATATTTTCTTCAGGGAACCAGCTGTGCCAAAGGATATATCCATGATTACTTGTGACCAAAGACAGCTCTGTCCTGAAATCTACCAACAACTGGCTCTGTAACTGTAACTGTAAAGGGGCTATATTACTCTTTCATCCAGTCTCAGAAACATGTCTCCTCAAACTCCAATGGGGGCACATTTTGATGCCCTGTGTATGTGACAGGAGTAACAACATAGCAGAAACTTCACATAAAACTTGCACTTGCTTTGGGAAGGACCAAACTATTTCATCAAGGAGAAAATCAGAACTGCATTAGTTTTTTTATACCTACTTTACAATTTATAGTCATTTTATTTTTAATGCTACAGCAAGAGTGGGAAAGTCGACTCATGGTAAACTTATGGAGCCAGGTCTCTTAAAGTCATCACCCAGTCTAGAAGCCGGTGCTTGATAGGAGTTCAAGGCAACTGGGTTGAGTGGGGAGTGAACATGAAAGAAGTGGAAATCTGTGTTCTGTCAGTCTAATTCCCAATGCCCTCTCTGGCCACCCATCTACTATTTTGCCTACTGGAAGGTACCTTAGTCCTTCTGCTGCCCAGAAAACCAAGAGTCAGGTATCCTTATGGCCAATTCCTGCTGGCTCTCTTCCTTTCCCTTCCTCCTATGAGCTTTTTCTTAGTAAAATAAATCTCTCAAGGATCAGTTTTTGGGAGAGCTATTCTTTCAGTATTTCATAAAATGGTGGGAGGAATGGCTGTTTTCTCCAGCATACCTAGAGATCACCAGAGGATCATGTCAAAATGCAGATTCTAATTCAACAGGTTGAGGCAGGTGGCTGAGGTGTCACATTTTACCCTACGGGATGATGATGCACATGGTCTCTGGTCCTTCAGCCACATTTTGAATAGAGAGGGAATAGGGATCCTCTCTGCTCTGACTGCTCCAAGCCTGGGAACTCACCCCACAGCCTTGTCAGCCAGCAGATCCCAGAACAATGAAGTCAGGGACAATGAACTCAGCTTCCTGTCCTGTGCCATCCCCACACACCAGCCTAGCCTTCCACCTAGTGAAACAGTGAGGCTCCAATCCAAAAGTACTCCAGAGAACACTTTAGGTCTAGGCGGAGGAGTATCAGTGGGAAGCTTACAAACACACTACAATTACTTCAGCCAGCCTTCAATAGCTCCAGTTATCCTCCCGGAGGGAGTCCTCAGGAAAGGATAAAATGTCTAGGAGAAACCCCTTAAACAATTTGCATTCTCTGCACAGCAAAAATCAAATACATTAAGATGTGTACTGCAATCCTTGGTATCAGGCGGCAGTGCTAATTGTCTCAGGGTAAGCCTTATCGGGCTGGTGGCAGTGATTTAGCCTCCCTTAACCATCACTCTGAACTCATACATGAAAATAAAAGCCTGAAAACAGTCATGAAGAAAGAATGAACACTTTATGTGGTCGGTGCAGGCTCCCAGGTAGGGCCACTACTGTGGAGTAACTTCAACTGAAAGGACCTACTTGGAGACACCATCACACCAGCACTCTGGAGAGTGCTGTACATGTGTCACCAAGACACAGCGTTGTGTACGTGCATGCGCTTAAAGGCATATGCAAGTGGGTGTGCATACGTGTGTGTGAACATGTACTTGTACATGTGTTCATGACTCTTCATAGAACAGAAGCAAGAGGGAAGAGGTAACAATGCCGATCTTTTCCCTGTCATCTGCTTAGCCTGAGGGAGAAGTTAAAACACTGTACAGGGCTGGGGATTTAGCTCAGTAGAATAAGCACTTGCCTGGCAAGCACAGGGTCCTGAGTTCAATCCCTGGTACCGCAAAAAAAAAAAAAAAAAAAGAAATGAATTTATGTTTAACTTGAAGATATACTTATTAGTGAAATAAACCAGACCCACATCTGTAAATATCATATTGTCTCCCTAGTATAAGGACATACAATTCTGTATATGGTTAGATTTCTAAATTTCTCTGTAAAAATATGTAAATGCTTATTTCTACTTTTATGAAATTATCTTTCCTTCATATTCTGTAAGGACTTAAAGTTCAACATATCAATATCTGTTGGAAAATACCTGTTCCATGATATGCCAAAATGTTTGATATTTCGACAGATAGGGTAAACTGAACTGCATATATTGCAGGTTAATAATTAGCGTCTCTTCTGGAGGGTTAACAACCTAAGTTGGCAGTTCAAAATTGGAGAAAAGGAAGGGCTGCATGGTTAGCCAACATTTTGGCCCTAGCCTTTCAAGGTCAGTGAAGACT
>NW_004524595.1:2169003-2180054 GCF_000260255.1 Octodon degus | reverse complement strand
AACTTCAAATAATTGGGCAAACTATCATAGAAAGTAGAGTTCATGGTTAAGAGGAAAGGAGAGAGCTGTAGTTATCCAGCGGAACCTCCTCCTACCTGGCTAGCTCTTCTACTATTTCCCTGGAGGAGAAAACATGGAACATGGAAAACCTCGTGGTGATAGGATGGGGCTTCCAGGAAGATTCAGGTCATGATAACTTGATCCTGGCATATTGGCAAAACTCATTTGGAAGCTCCACGTGCTGGAGATCTGTCAACATCCCACCCAGAACCCAAGCTGAGCTAAATGGCTGCACAGTGGATCAGGCTGGGTTTTCTAGATTCTCTCACAACCTTCCACACTTTCTTGGTTATGACTGATGCTGATAAAAAAGGGAAAAGGGACCTTGAAAGACTATGGAGGAGGACTAGAAGAAAGGCTCCAGTGAGGATCAAAGGCTGTCTCCTGATTTCCAGTTAAAGCCAAGACTCCCTCTGCTCCATCAACACTGGACTTCTTCAGTTAAATCTATATTATTTCCTCTGCAGATTTTTTGGTGGTATTCAGAGTAGCTACCACACATCAAGTTCCATGAAAGGAGCTCCTCCAAGGAAACTAGTTCTACTTTTGCAGATGCTGTAATATATCATGTGCTAAATCACTTAGGGAAATGCCACCCCGTTGTTAGAATAAAGAAGGTTTAATTGCCAAATATTGGGCTTTAAAAACCAATCAAGTGTAGAGGTAACTTTAATTAGACAGAAGAATCAGATAAACAGAGTGTAAAAAGCTTAATGCATGAACAGCCTGTAGCTCATTGTGCCTCCCCTCTGTAAGGACAGAGTGAAAACAGAGATTAGACCTCGGCTAGCCACTTTAGAACAATCACCAGCAAAGGAAACAAGTGCATCATGTCACTTACACTTCGAAGCAGTCTTACATGTATGGGTCTTTGGGACAAGATTCTTTAATCTCTGAAATGCTAAGAAGGAAGAATGAAGTATCAGTGATTGGCCAAACATCCCAACCCTGAAGACAACGGATATCGACTCCTGAGCTCCACATGCACACTCAAAACCACCAACTGAAGATTATCAATCGACTTGCAGTCAAGACTGTCAGTGCATCACATTTATCTTTTAAAGGAAGAAAAAAAATTGAGCCATTTAGACTCAGACACCTCAACCCCTCATCTGCTGAGTCCCTGCCTTCTCCTGAGCTGAGATTGCCAGGTGACAGAATGCTCACTTTCCTATCGTCTTCCATGCAGCCCATTTCCTACAGGTGTGAGGGTGATGAATTCATACAAATGAGCTTGTTGTCAAGCCTCAGAGACCTTCACCTGCAAGAACAGCTTTGAACTGCACGGCTTGGGCCTCCTACTCACTAGGGTATTTTTAGAGATGAGCAAAGAACAAAACTGAACTTTTCAAACAGGAAAGGAATGCAAAGTGCCTAGTGCTGGTTTGCAAAGGGCAAAGCTTATTTAAAAAGACTATCGATTGGGCCTAACTGCAACATGACAGGGTCGAATGGAGTCAGGAGCCTGCAGGAGGAAGCCAGGTGGAGAAAGCTAATCTCTGAACTCCTGGGGGAGAAGGGATTTGAGCAGCACCCTCCAGTGAGTCGATGGCCCATGGAGTATTGTGGTAATGGGTACCAAGGAAGAGTCCATGCTAGTTAACAAAGATGTCATTGGTAAAAGGGTCTCCAAATATACCCAGCATCTTTTCAGTTGACTAAGCTATGACCTTTTCATAATATGAAAGCCTAGATTCTAACTTTTAATATCTGTTCCTTACCTGTTCAGCAAAAAAGTTCCCTGATAACTTTTTGTTGTTTCAGTGTAATTTGAAGTACATCCCAGGTAGGAACTCACTGAAAATACGCCAAGGTAACTAAGCATCAATTACAAAGAAGACAGAACTACTTAGAGTTTCTTTCTACTTGTTCTTATGGGAAGCCTTTTCTGTGGAAATACTATGTGTCTGGAGGATTCTAGAAAGAAGGGAGCAAAGATAATTTAGATTCTGCCCCAGAGAGATCAGGGTATTATGGAAGACAGACTTACATACGTATGTTTAAAAAAAAATACCCCCATGTACTGTGAGCCCAAGCACGAGTGCTGTTCAGTGCCTGTTAGGGCAGAGTGGCAGCAATGTGTTCCTGTAAACACTCTTTATTTTCCATCCCACCCCCTTCCTTAGCACAGTGATCTCCTCAAAGAACTATACCATACCAGCCAAACCTCTGAGCAATTCTCTGTATTTCAGACAAGTGAAAGCTATCCTCTTGGCTGCTCTCTTCATTCCTGCATGTTCCTGATGACCAGGGTTAGTGCTTTTTCCAGCATGCCACTTTCCCACATTCCTGTGTGTGTTTCATGATAGAAACAAGGCTACCTGCTAGTAGGGAGTGGAGAACGTGCCTACAATCATGAAGTTTATTTTCTGAGCACACATTTTTAGGAACAGATGATCTGCAGAGTGACAGCAAATCACTACAATATTCAAGCAAACAATCTCACCTATGTAAAAATGACATGGCATGCCTACTCTGATGGATAATGAACTATGCTGAGAGTTTTCCTCCCTTATCTCCCAAACCTGTGACCAAAATTTGGCAAGCCACAAAATACTAGCTCATATTCAAGTCTGTCACTCTCACACCACTGCTTTATAAAGGAAAAGAATGAAATTACTGAGGGAAGAGAATTCCTTAGTTTTTCATGCACTCTCTCATATATCTCCTGTCCTCTGAATTACTATATAGTATAGACTTTGATAGTATCCTTAAGATTTTTGAACTGCCAGTAGGAAATTTCTTCCTGACAGGAAGCATTGGGTCCATGGGTGAGCCCACCAGATGAGTTGGAGTTAGGCTTCCAAAGCCCAGGAATAAATCATACAAAGAAAAATAAGTAATGAAGGTTAGCAGGATTAAGAATTGGGTATATTGACTGATGCACTTTATATTCTGTCGATTTTCTTTTACCTGGTCACATTACTATTCCATTTCGTTGCTGCAGAGAAGAGATGAAAATAGAAAAAAAGACAAAGTAAAAGAAAAGTAGCTGAATTCTAAGAGCCAAAGCTTTTACTTTGCAATTGGCTTTGCAATAGCTAAGACCTGAAGAGCTAAAGCTTTACACAAGAGATTCAGGAGATAGCTCACAAATCAGACTCTTCTGTCCTGAGATTAGCTAAGAACTCTCTGAGTCAGAGAGCCAGCAGTGATCAGAGACTGTTCAGATGAAGAGGCCTTTTGGGCTCCTGAGGACAGCTGTGGCCTCAGGTAGGAATGAGTTTCTTCATGGGCCTCGGTCTCACCTTCTCTTTAGTGTCACAAACTGGTCTCCCCACTGATCAGCCCCAGGATCCCTGAGTCCTTACACCTTCAGGGCCTAGAGGAATTTTTTTGGTAAATCAATAGTTTATTTATTTATTTTTTGTTTAATTTAATTTTATTTTGAAACGCAAAAGCAAGAACAAAAATCAGGAAGAAAAACGGAAACAGGGCAACATACAACAATGCATGTGTTATAGATTTTCAAACCAATAATAGCTGATTAGCAGTGGTTGATTTTTTTTAACCTGTTGCCCTCCTTCAGACACCAAGATCCCCACCACCTCTCTGCCTTTCCTATCTTTGCCAGGCTGGCATTTACCCCATTCCCATTCCAGCAAAACAGAAATGTTCTATACCTATGGCTCTTCCCAGTCTTGTCACTATTCCAGGAAAGGCTTATTGCAGTGAATACTTTTAGGAAGTGGACTGAAAGGTAAGACCTAATTTCCCATCAGCCCTCAGCAGTAACAATTTCCAGCAGTTAGGATTTGACCTGAACCAGTGACCCGCACTAAAGTGAAAAGCTCCACATGCTGTTAGCGGTCCCCAGAGCCACCCTTCTGCAGGTCTCTGCCTCTCACCTAGCCTTTTCAGTAGTACAAGTGAGCTTCTAGATGTATTATGCCATTTCCTCTCCACAAGTCTTTGTTCTCAGACCCTTTTGCAGAGTGACTTCTGTCAACATTCTAGTAGTATGTCCTGTTGTGTGACTCACTCAGTAATGCTTGCTAACATTACTCCAAATGGCTTTTTTTTAACATAACTCCTGTTGCTTTTGATGGTAGGAATGTGGGGCTCCCTTTCTAGGATGACTCAGTAGAAGCCATTTAGCATTATTCAAGGATAGTACCTTCCAGACAGGGGGCTACATGATAGGCTCCCTATTTTTCCCTACCCTTTTCTGTGGAATGTTTTTTTTATCAGCCTCATGATCAATATTTATTCTCTTTTTTTGACAGATCATATCAGTCATAACCATGCTAAATTGTCACCTGACATTTAGTTTCAAAGCTGTTCTCCTAGATGGAACATGATATTGTCTCTTCAATGCCTGGAATATTAAGAGGGCCTAAGCAACAATGTTCAATTATGTGTCAAGTTACAGATTTGCTAAAAGACTAAGAAAAGAGAATACATTCACAGCTGGCTCCCAACTCACCCCAGATTCACCAATGGAAAGCAAACTCAGTGTCAGCCTGTCTTACAATAAAAGCCTATTTATTATTGAGAAATCAAACACACAAAAATTAGATCAAAGGCCCACCACTGGCCATTCATAGTCTACTCTCCATGCTGAGCAACTGCCAATATGTTTTTCTGGAAAAAAAAATGTTTAAAATACCCCTGGTCTCAACTAACAACAAAAGTATTATGTAGGAAATCTGGGCTGAGTTTTGTCACTTCATTGAGATGAGCTGGTTTAGCTATTTTATCAAAGAGCTTTAAAGTATAAAATGGTCCTAAGGGATTATAAAGGGGAAAAAAACACTACCCTTTAGGGAGCCTGAGAACTGTAACATCCATGCTCTCACCAGACTTCTAAGGGAGTAGATGTCCCTTGTCATCCCCAGGGACCAAGAGTCACAATGGAGCAGGTAGACCAAGTACCCACCCTGGTTCCCCAGAATTCTACTAACTGCTAACCTGGTGTCAGATGTCAGTTTTTATGGGCTGAGACCTGACACAAGGTTACCACTCAGTAGAAGGTCACTGGTTATGACCTTTGTGTACTCTCAGACATAGGAGCTGGAGCTGAGACTCTACAAAAAAAAAAAAAGAAAATAGAATATTTTTCTTCTTATCTTGGGAAAGGAAAGTGAGAGAGGGAAGAGAAAGGAAAGAAGAAGATAGAGAAAGAAAGACAAATTGTCTTCAACTAACCATAAAAGAAGTGTAACAAAGTGGGATGGGGCAGGCAAAGCGAAGAGGTGAGGACAAAACAACGAGGAAGTGAGAACAACTCTAATGTTAATAACTCCCAAGGGCAATTCCTACTTATTCAGCATCTAGCATGCTGTGTATACATTTTCTCTCGTGTTCACAGCTTTCTATGGCTACTTTTAGCCAGTTTGCCTGTGGGAGAAACAGGCTCAATGAAATGAAAGAACTGGTCCAAACAGACATTGGTAATAATCCCTCAGAACCATGGTTGAACTCAAGAACCCAAACCAGCCCTTCTGCTTCATTCTTCTATCTATTAAACATTCTCCAAGTTGCTTCATAAGCTGTCCAGTGCTCCTTCCCACATTAGTTTATAAACTAATCTGGTTCATCGAGAGTTGTGAGAAACCGCTAAGCATCCTCATGCATCAGCAGTTTTGAATGTGATTCTGACACAGAAGGGAAAGATCAAGGTGAACTGTCCTAAATCACTAACAAGAAGCATCATGTCTTAGGATGAACCCTGCCGCAGGGAGATGGTGTAACAGAGAGGAATACTCTCTTAGATATCAGGAGGGCAAGGCGTAGACCCTGGTCACAGATTTTTCACATAGCTCCGCCTATCTGTTCCATCTACTTCTAAGCACTGCTAAACCTTGGGTACCCACAGGGTGATGGGCAAAACAAGTTAGATACAACAAGGAACTATAGAACCATAGTAGTGAGAGCCATTTCAGAGTATGCTGATGTCCTGAAAATTGCAGATATCAAGTCACACTTAAGGAAGGTTGAGTTTGGCTTTAAGAAAATCAGTGATTAAAAATTGACCTTTCTGAAGAGACAAACTAGAATGCAAGGGAGATGTCCAGAGGCTTTTTCATTTTGTCCATGACTCAAGCCTGTCTTCTGTTAAACAGAAAACTTCAGAATGCATGTGAAAGATGATTAGATTTACACTGAAGATTTTTTTTTTTTTTTTTTTTGCGGAATCAGGGATTGAACTCAGGCCCTTACGCTTGCCAGGGAAGCGCTTATTCCACTGAGCCATCTCCCTGGCCAAGATTTACAAAAGTCCCATTTTGTCCAAAACCTTTCAGGCAACCTTCCATTAACAGAAGAGAGTTACACAGGTACAAGTTCAGATGACTTTGGAAAATGTGTTAAACAAGAAGCAAAGGGGACAGATTTGTGCAGGCTCAACGCTAACACCCAGAAAGAAAGTGGATGGGCTGGAAAATGAATCTGGGCCTGCAAAAATGAATTATCATTGTCTGAAGCCACGAGCCACCACTGGTCCCACCCTACAATGCTTGGCCGTCAGCAGCTCCTCTGTGAGGACTGGATACACCTTATCTTCCATCTCCTTGACATTAGAAAGCATAGGAAAGATTCAGAGGAATTTCATATGCCCAGAAGAAATGTTTCAGAGTTAATAGATTTTTTTACCCTATCTGAAAGGTTGAAACTAAAGATCTTTTTTATTCACTGTTCATGGATAAAGTGGCTTTTAGAAGTTATCCATCGCTATTATTTTCACCTGTGCCTTCACTAATACATTTATTTTCATACAATGAAATAAAATGGAGATTGAGAATGATTGATGCTTCTCTTTTTAATGATGAATGTCACTGATTTCTATGTCCCTTGAAGAATTTTTTTCTTTAGCAAGATTAGTTTTTTTCTACATTTTCCTATCCCATTTTTTATTTCATTTCCCTATGTTATCTAAAACACCCATAGAGTCCTAAAAGGACAAGGACTCCTCCTCCAGAGATAACTATTACTCATGAGCCAACACAAGTGGCAGTTTCCAACAATATGAAAATGGAAACCACCTTTTCCATTTAACTAAAGCATCAGCACAACTGTCAGGGAGTCTTTTAGAGGACAACCCAAAGTCAAGCAAGTTTCCCTTGAACAAATAACTTCTCCTAGAAAAGAAATGGCATCTGCAGTGATCAATGTTAAGACAAAAATGCATGTCAAAAGAGCGGGTGTTAGAGGGCCTCCCTGAATGATTTAGAAATAGCTATGTGGTCACTCATTGGGCAAACTTTTATAAAGCACCAGTTGTGCACCACACTGGACTACAAAACTGGAAAAGAAGATGAATAACACATGGCTCCAGATTAGAGACGATCAGGGTCTCAGTACAATAAATACAAAATCTGAGTGAAAAACAAATGCAAATAAACGATTTGTCTTGTTCTGTCTGCCTTCTGAGTCTGCATAGACAAATTTCTAAGGTTTTCTTTGGGATATTTTACGAGGTGATGGAAGACCACTCAGCAGAAAAAAAAAGATTGTGAAGTTCAGTTTTTCACTCTTTTGTTGCTGTTTGGTTTGATACCTGGAACCAAACTCAGGACCTTGTGCTTGCCAGGCAGGCATTTATAGCACTGAGCAATCTCCCTGAGCCCAGTTTTCTACATATTTAACATCAGGTTCAATCCAATCAAAGCAAATCGTATTTTTGAATGGGGTGTACTGACACCACAGTAATTCTTCTGGGGCTGCTTCATTAATCCAGAATACATATGTTGTACTGTATGTCACTATGTCCTATACACAGTGCTAGGTGCTGGGTAGGTGATACAAAAATTAATTAATCAGTGCTTCATTCCTGAAGCCACTTAATGCTCTTTCCTAAGAGCCAGAAGTCACTGAAGGCCAAGATCTATGTTTATTTTGCAACATATATGTACATTTGTGCCAAAACACATACCAGGCACATACTGTACATATCACATGTGTGAAAATAGGTGATGCAGACAGATTCTTTTCAAGAGCTCAAAATCGTATGATATCCTGTACCTCAGAATGTAGATCTTTCGTCAGTGTCAGTCATGTGGATAAGTCACGGCCATTGCTTGGTCAATGTGCTCCCTGTGAAAGCCTGAGAGAATGTTTTCTCTCCATGTGACTCTCCTTAGGCACACTCTACATCATCAATCACTTTCCTCTTTGGCCCAATAATCTCCTTGATCAGAAAATTTGGAACACTACCGAGTTACATGACATTACAGTACAAGTTCTCATATGTCCTGAGTCTTAATTGACCTTGGAAGGCTAGGGCCAAAATGTTGGCTTTCCTTGCAGCCCTCCTTTTTCTCTAATTTTGGTCTGCAAACTTAGGTTGTTAACCATCCAGAAGACAAGCTTATTGTTATTACCATATAACTTAGGCTGTTAAGCTTAACCTCACCATCTGTCTGAATATCAAACATCTTAGGCATAACATGGAACAGGTATTTTTCATCAAGTATTGATATGTTGAACTTTAAGTCCCTACAGAATATTATGAAAAAACATTTTAAAAATTAAAATATATTTTAAAAATAGGCATAAAGAATTATATACTTCTTATGTTTATACATAAGTCCAGAAATCTAACCATATACAACCTTGTAGCAGGACAGTCCCACAACATTCCTTTTCCTGTCTCCTGCCTTCATTCACCAACCCCTTCTTTTTAAACAATCATCTACCCAAGAGACAGCCTGGCAGCAACTGGCATGTCATGACAAGCAGCCTGTATTCAGAAGACCAGAATGACAGGCACTCCAAGCATGAAACTACTCTTATAAATTGCCATCTTCAGTGCAGTTGCTTAGTTCACAGGTGTCTGTATATATAGTTAGTCAGGGTGATTATCATTCCAATTAACTGCTAGATTCAAAAATCTTCTGAAGATTCTCAGGATCATTGCCTTACCCATCTTCTACATATAACTATATGGCTTGCCACTGTCATGTTTCCTAGCTCTTCTCTTTGCTCTCTTTTCATTGTCTAGTCCTCAAGTTCTTGCTTTCCTTTTAGTTGTATTATACCTTTCTATTTGTATTTCAGGAAAAATCCTGAGGGGATTTGACTGACCTTATCAGATTCAAAAGCTACAACTCTTGTTGCATAAGTCTGGCTTTATCTTGATCTTAACCATCCAGCAGAAAAGTATAAAAATGAAGCATAAGAAGTAAAGCCATGGTGTTATGTTGAGCTGTAAGGGACTCCAGTCAACCATTTCTGAAACTGCCAGTCAAGAGGAAGACCCAATACTATTATGGACTACTGGACTCTTTTAGAATATTTTGCTGAGTTAACACACCTATAATATTCAAATGATGGAACTAAACAAAAAAGGGGATACAGATGAATTTCCATTTTGTATCTGTGTATTCAAAATGGTTAGGATAGATATATAGTTACATTCTCTCCTGTCCTTTTTTTGTGGCTGAACCAGGGATTGAACTCAGGCCCTTGTGCTTGCCTGGGAAGCACTTATTTCACTGAGCCATCTCCTTCTGCCCTAAGTTACATTCTATTAATGAATAGAGGGATTTGTTGTAATAGTGCTTGTAAATAGGATATCATGTCTTCATCTTGTACAGCAAATAACCACTAGGAAGAGAGTATGCAATGTGTTAATTATTGAAACTGTCCTACCAATTTGATTTGAAACTGTCTCATTGCTATTTGTCTCTCAATAAAATTATGGAGAAAAAAGACAGTATCACTTGAAAAAAAAATCATATGATAATTGGACCTTGATAGTCAGTCACAGAGGATATGGGTAGTTCAAGAAAAACTTTACAAAGAGCTGATTGTGAGTTGTGTTTGAAAGATAAAAACTGGCCAGGAAGAAAATGGGAAAAAGGACATTCCACAGAGAGAGCACAGCAAGTGTACACACAAGAAAATATTCTTTCAGGAAGAAGGAAAGTTTAAATGATGCTATGAAAAGGAGGCAGAAAATGATGCTGAAAAGTGAGGTAGGGCCAAATGGCTACTTATGCCTGAGACAGGAGAATACACTCCAAGTCACTCATGATTGCCCTGGAACTCTTCTGCAAATGAAAGTGAGACTAGAATCTCTGCCTTTTTCAAAAGCACCACCATATGCAAATGATGGTCTGACATGGCATGTAAGCATAGTCTTGTTGGCCACAGAACCTATCATAACAGGTTTCTCAAAAAGAAGGGTTACAGTATCATGGCAGGCAAGATGTAAGAGATACCCAAGGGCAAGATGGTTTCCTGGAAAGAAAGAACCAGCCTGGTTGCCAAAAGAAAAGTTTAGACCATAGCTGGAGATCCTTTCAGAGCTTTCAGTGATACCAAACAGCCATCTAGACAAACGCCCAACAGCCTGCTATGGGGACCAGGAATATCAATTTCTTTTTCTTTCCATTCTATTGCTTTTATGACACAATAGTAGTATTCCTGTGACTAGGAGAACTTAGAGGTAGAACAGGTACTTAGTAATTCATGAGACATGGAAAGAGAGGAAAGGAGATCAGGGCCAGTTCCTGAATAAGAGAAAGTTCCACAGGCAACTAACTTGGACTCAAGTCACCTGGAACACAGGAAAGATGCTAGGAGAATCTAGGTGAGACTGACTGACTGTCAAAAATAGTAAAACTAAAAGGAAAACAAAAGGCAGAGCTCCTGAGCTAAGGAACAGGAAGAACTCCAGGTTACAAGGTTAAGGAGCTTTAGCTTAACAATACAGAAAGCTAAGGAATAAGAACCAAGAGATCAATTACAATAATACCTTATATAAAGCCTATATAGCTGCTGCATTTTCTTTTTATAGGACAGTGTCAATAATTAACACACTGTATATTGTTGTCTTCTTAGTGGTTATTCATAGTACAAGATGTAGACATGATATCCTGTCCAAACACTATTAGTACAAATCTTTCTTCTCATTGAATTAAGCAAAAGTAGCTGTGTGTCTATCCTAACTATTCTGTGTATACGATACAAAATGGTCCTTCCTTTGTATCCCCTTCTATTTTTTAGTCCTGTCAGAAATGGGTATTCCATTGGCATCTTGTGTGAAT
>NW_004524595.1:2163610-2168903 GCF_000260255.1 Octodon degus | reverse complement strand
TTTTTCAGAGATGGGTATTCCATTGTCATTTAAATATTGTAGGCACATGAATTCAGCAAGATAATCCAATATAGCCCAGTAGTCCATAAGAGTAGTGTGTTATCCATAGGACTGGCAATGTCAGAAGTTGTTGACTTGAGCCTTTTACAACTCAGCATATTAAAATGGCCTTACTTTTTACATTTCATTTTTATACTTTTCTGCTGGATGGTTAAGACCAAGATAAAGCAAGACCTATATAAAAAGAAATGTAACTTTTGTATCTGAGAAGGTCAGTCAAATCCCCTCCGGATTTATCCTGAAACCCTGTACCACAATTTGTAGATCCTTTGTCAGTGTCAGCCATGTGAATGCGTCACGGCCATTGCTTGACCAATTTGCTCTCTGTGAAAGCTTGAGAGAATGTTTTCTCTCCATGTGACTCTCCTTAGGCACACTTTACATCATCAATCACTTTCCTCTGTGGCCCCATAATCTCTTTGATCAGAAAATTTGAGACATCACTGAGTTACAGGAAGTTACAGTACAGGTTTTCTTATGTCCTGAGTCCTTGCTGACCTTGAAAGGCTAGGGCTAAAATATTGGCTGTCTTTGTAGCCCTTCTTTTTTTCTAATTTTTGGTCTGCAAACTTAGATTGTTAACCCTCTAGAGGAGAAGCTTAATGATATTACCCTATAACATAGACAGTTGAGCTTAACCTCACTATCTGTCTGAATATCAAACATCTTAGACATAGCATGGAACAGGTATTTTCTATCAAGTATTGATACATCAAACTTTAAATCCCTATAGAATGTGAAGAAAAAAGAAGAAATAATAAATTTAAAAAATTGGAATAAACAATTACAGTTTTTTGCACAGATATTTAGAAATCCAACCATATACAGCATTGTAGCAGGACAATCCTATGACACATTTTTTTTTGGTCTCTTGTTCACATTTTCTTTTTTAAGAGGAAAAAACCCCACATGCTTAGATATGTTCTTTGTGGGGCTTTTGTCCAACCAGTGCCACTCTTTGTACTGTCCCTTTTGTTTCAAAGGTAACAGAGTTAGCAAACTGGTTATTTCTTCCTCCCATCCCCAACTGTTGAATCTAGGTAATTGCATTACCCCAAAGCAATTTAAGCGTGACAATTGGTACCATTTATCCAGTATGTGCTATGGATGCTACAATGAACTTTTGAATCTCTAATCGTTATAATGATAGAGGATATGATTTCATTTATTCTTCTACAAGAAAATAAATATCACACCTCTCTGAAAAAGGCAAGGTCTAGAAAAGTAATGACTATACTTAGGCAAGCAAATAGGCCATTCTATCTAGGAAGAGTAAGTCAGCCAACTGATTTGACTGATTTTGTCTAGTGATCTGGCTGGTTTATTGTCCTGGCAGAATCACAGTTACTTGAGCACCTTTGCAACGCTGGTGAAATGAAGTTACTACTAATCACATCCTATATGTAAGATGCCAGTCTGCATTAAGAATCAAGATAGTCTGATATGAACCAAACTCTATGTCTGAGAATGGCAAAGTGATGCCATGTACAGATCCTTACACTGAGGATAGATGGGTCTACATTTCTCCAGCTCATACTCAACAATAGCTACTTGTTCAAATTTATTAGAATCACTGAAGGAGTACTTAAAACCATGATGTGGGAAGGTCCCACAAACTGTGATAAAATAGATCTTATGTAAAATCTGAACAATGGTATATTTTAAGCTTCCCAGGTAATAACTACATATCCATGGTTGAGGACCTTGGTGTTTAGCATGGTCCTTCCATGCCTTAGTTTCTTATTTATTTAATGGCATGTCAAACCAGATGATATATAGGGCTCTGCACAGTTCCAAGGTACCATGTTAATCCTGATCCCATCCTCATCTGGCAGGCAGCCCTAAAAAGACCACTTTCTCTTTGCATAATTTAATTCTTGAATGCCTCCAAGTCAAATGACCTACCACAGGGGGTTGGCACATGGGTTAATGAGATCATATTTGCAAAGTGTTTGGGGCTCTGGGGAAGCAATCTCTAATATATGCAGCTGAAGAATGATTACAGCAACATTAATGTCATTTTTTAAAAGAAGAGTAAACCACAGTTCACAACCCTGCATCTGCCATAATTAGACTATCTCCTGGGGATTGAGAGTGGCAGAATAGAAAGTAGATTAAAGCAGGAATGCTCTTGTTAAGACTAGATGCCAGGTCAAGTCTCCAAGAGGAATGTCTGTGAAATCACAATTGATACGGACTGGGTTTAAGAATGTTAACCTACATGAAATCCTCTCATTCTCAAGGCTACACCATTAGACTGCTCTGTGGCCCAAAACTTCGTGAATCTACTTTTACACAGTGGGCGAAAAGATGAATCTTGTTTATCTTTTCAAAGGGTAATCATCATTGAGACTTTATTTCTAAAAGGCTAGTAAATGTAGTATTTCTGATACACTGACGTTGGAACAGAAGAAGAGATATTTCTTTAATATCTTGTATGTCAGACCTTTCATAGGAATTTTGGGAATAGCAAAGGCTGTGGAGCTCAAGAGACATAAGTTTGTATCTGCATCACTTTTCTTTCTGATCTCTGGGAAAGTCTCTTCCTAACTTTGACTTTATTTTTCTTATGTCAAATAATACTGTATGTGCCAAACACCTAGAAAAATGTCTTGCATAACTAAAAAATAGTTTTCAATCTCTGTACCACACCATGCATGGTTGGGGTTATCAGACTTGGTAGAGATTTCAAGCAATAATCACCACTGTCCATAGAGTGTTGAGGATCTCTGATGGATCAGATCTCTTCTTTTCAGTGTTTCTTCCACTAGCTCTTTCTTACACCCATCCATCCATCCATCCTCTATCCATCCATCCATCCATCCATCCATCCATCCATCCATCTATCCATTCACCCATCCTTCCCTCCATCTGTCCACCTGTCTGTTGGTCTGGCTGGACATCCATCCATCCATCCATCCATCCATCCATCCATCCATCTACTTGTCCATCCATCCACCCACTCATCTGCTCAACCAATCAGCTACCCACCCACTCCTTTATCCATACACCCATTACTTTGTATTCATCTAATTAGATTTTCCCAGTACAATGTATGCCCAGAGATGGTCATTCTCACTGATAAGAAAAATTTACATTCAAGGGGATTTGAAACATTTCATTTTAGGAGTTTCATTTCCAAACACTAGGGGTGATTCAGATGTACCAGGAGATTTGAAGATAAGTATTTAGTGTTTTCCATGCATGTGAAGGAACTTGCAATTCTGATCATAAGGTTTTGAAATAAAGTTAGAACTTCGAAGAAGTTAAGGTTTGTGTACAGATTTAGATAATCCAAACAGAACACGCATAGGATTTACTTGAATTTGAAAAAAAAAGATTCTAAAATCCCTGTTTTAACTAAGAGCTAAAAAATAATTTTAAGCCAAAGAAAATGAGTAGAGAAATGTGATATTCTTTTACCATACCTTAGGAGATTTTATAAAGTTTGAGTTATTAAAAAGTGTAGTGGTAACAACAAAATGATCAGTAGTAATAGAGTAGATTCCAGAAACCTAGATCTATATTTACATGAGAATTTAGCATATAATAAATGGACCATGTTAGCTTCATAGAGAAGGCAATAGTAGTCAGAAATTATTGCTGGAGTGACTAGTTAACTATTAGGGAGGGGATTAATTTGGGACCCAAATTCAAATCATCTAACTCAATGAAAGACAGACGTTATAAAGAAAGTATGAAAATGAAATCATAACAGAATTTAATAGAAATACAAAATCGTACCTTACACATCTCTAGAGAAGAGAACACATGTTAGATTAAAATCAATAAAAGTTATTAGAAGAAAAAGGAAGAAAATTTGGTCATGTGAAATATTAAAGTCCATAAAATTTTTAAAAATTATAATCAAGGTACACAGAGGGTTACTTCAGATTTATCCAAATAATTTATAAAAAGCACTAAGAAATTTGAGATTAATAGGTAAAGAGGTTGCAGACAATAGCAGAGAATCACACACACATACAGAAAGTGAAAAATACAAAGAATTATTCAACCTTACAATTAGGTAAAGAATTGCCATTTTACAAAAGATGGTATTTTTTTCTTTACCTATCAAATTAAAATATATTTTAATAGTAATATTCAATTCTAGCAAGTGTTCAGTGAGATAAGCATTCTTTGACACTGCTTGTGGGAGTTTAAATTGTTCTGGGAGTGCATTTTTAAAAACTTTCTGAAGGCAAATATAAATAGCCTTTAAAATATTCCTACCTTTTGACCTAGTAATTTAACTTACTTAAAATCCATCCTAAGAAAATGATCCGGTATACACGTGAAAGCTTTTTTGCATAAAGATATTCATTGCTGCAATCTTATAGGAAAAGCAAAACAGTATAGAGGCAGCAAGCTGGCTTCCTGAAATGAGAAATAAAAATATTCAAAATGGTACATCCAAAAGATGCTATAGAACTGCTAACAAAGATGATTACTGAGAGTTTACGTAACATTAAGTGAAAATACCACTTTAAAATCTTTATGTACAATATAGTCCAACTCTGTTCTTTAAACTCACAAAGATTGATTAAATCCATGACGTTGTTAGTAGTTACCTTTATTTGGTAGAATTATGGACAAGTAGTTTCTTCTTTTTAAAAATCATTTTTAAAATAATAATTTACAAAAACTTATATAAGGGACCAGGGAGATGGCTCAGTGGAATAAGTGCTTCCTTGGCAAGCACAAGGGCCTGAGTTCAATCCCCAGTTCCACAAAAAAAGAAAAAAAAAAAACCTTATATAAAAGATTGATAGATGTATATTTCAGGACTACTTTGCAGCATAAGAAAAATGCAACGAAGTTGACAATTGTCTTCAAACTCGGTCACCGTTTTTCTTCCCTTCTCTTTCTTTCTTAATCTCTCTCTATGAGGCCTACACACAGGGCCTTGAAGAAGAAATAAAAGGATCACTTGTAAGCCTGAGTTTTTTTTTTTTTTCTTTTATCCTAACAGCCAAATGAGAAGAATTCCTCTAAACAGGAGATCTAAGGTATTATGCAAAGAAAGAAAGAGATAAATGCTTGATAAAGGCTGTCTCTGCTGGGGAGAAGCTCCTGGAACTTCCACTGGTTTTGTGAGAAAGCATCCAGCGCTGCAGCTGTCTTCTTAATAAGCCACAAGCGCGTTTACGATAGCTTGGTGGGAGATGATCAGCAAAACTTAACAGAAAAATACAGCACGGATTTTCTCCAAATGTTAGGGCCAATTTCACTC
>NW_004524595.1:2153438-2162605 GCF_000260255.1 Octodon degus | reverse complement strand
GAATCATAGATCTTTCAAAGAGTTTGTTCTTAACATTCTTGTCTGGATCATCCTCTAACCTCTGCCACTCACTCTCCAATTATATTTGATATCTTAGTTTTGAGTTTCTCTCAAGACCCTGTTTGTGAAAGCAGTCACCCTGACAATGAAATCCCAAGACACCGCTCCTTCCCGCAGCAAGTCATTTATTATTCCTTATCATCGTTACTTCCTTGATTCTCTGTCTCCCTTCCTGAACTATAAAGTCCCCAAAGAAGGTCCCCAGGTACTGTCTTGTTTCACTTACCAGAAACAGCCAAATATGATAAGCAATGCTTAGCTCAAAGCACTAGTATTTCTTGAATGATTACTAGTAGATTTCAAATCTTCTTAAATTAGGGACTCTTTCTTAGTCATCTCCGTATCCACACACAAAGTAAGTACTAAATAAACATTTATTGACTGGGTGTTTTATTTTTTTATAAGAGCAGAGAAATGTGAGAGTCTAACTTTCACCAAGCACCAAGACTTGGGTTATGGGTTCAAGAATTTTGATTAAATAAAATTTATGACTGCCATTCAGGGGATATGTGCAGAAAACAAAAACAAGTGGGTGGGATTATCTGGCAAAGGCTGCCAGTGATGAGCTTCAGATCCCTCTGATGAGTAGGCATGACTTAGATCTTGGACAAGCTGCCTTAAGGGTGAGCACAGGGTGTTTACATCAACCCTTGACCAGAGCGAGTGAAACTTGCTGGACCAGATTCATATTACCTGCATCCTTTATAGTATGAGCTAGTCAAGAAAGAAGCTGACAAGTCAAAATCCAAATCAGAAGTAATTGCCACAATTCTGTTATTTGTGCAGCCAAAGCCTTCCCCTTTGAGTGCACAGGAAAAAGTACTTGAGGAACACTATTACTATCTTCACTCACCCCTTCCCTTTTGGGACAACAAGTACTCAGCCCTTGTGGCTGGGCAGGTCCTCCCGTGCTGCTCTCTCCCTTCTCCTTCACAAAAACAAAATTATCCTCACAAATACCATAAAATAAGATCTAAGGAACAGAATGTTTTTTTCTCCTGCTGTAGGAAATGTGTGGTCTGAAATATTGCTGGAATATGAATAGTGCTCAAGGTCTAGAAGCCACAGATGACAAGGAGAAGGTGTGTGCTGGCCAGAAAGCATAGCCATGCACCACGTAGCAACCTGCTGATCAATAACAGAGCACGTCTATGGCAGTGGTGCTGCATGATTACGTTACCTAGGGACATTGTGATAATTTTATTTTATGTAGATGTGTACTCTGACTTTTACATGATGATAAAACCTCCCACAACACCCTTTTCTGAATGTGTCCCTGTCATCAAGTAGGACAAGACTGTGTGTGTGCAGAATTTGGTCATCCCATTATAAACTACAAAAGTTCCTGCTAGTAGGGTAGAGCTTTTTCTATCAAATCTACTTTCATGTGCAAATAAAGAATGGTGAAGCTCTTCAGAAGTGAAATATTTGGTGACTTATTCCATAAACTGCCAATCTTGTTACATATGTAGAACTTGCCATAGATTCATAGACACTGAGTTTTGGGTCATGATAGCTCAAAGAAGTCTTTCCATCTATCAAATCCTAATTAAGTGAGAAAGCCTTTCCCCTTGCCCCAAAAAGCTAGATGGGGGGGACTTTGACCTTTGACCTTTCTAGACAGTTTTCATTTAAAAAAAACACATAAATAATGTGGAGGCAACCTTAGTGTACAGCTGTAACACTGCATTCACACTATAGCCTGGCTCTACTCTGTCCTCCATGCTTACCACTCATGAGAGCTTGGACATGCCATGAAACCTTTCTGTTAGGGTTGGCTATGTCCCCCCAGGCTCACATAGTGCAGGCTCGGTCTCCAGGGAAGTACTGGTCATATGTGGGGCTGTGGGGGATGTGACTGAATCATGAGGCACTAATTTCATCAATGTGTTAATCCACTGATGAGTTTGTAGCTGAATAGGTTTATTAGGAGGTGTGACCTGACTGAATGACACAAACCTGACTGAATGACACAGTCACTGGGGGTTCCATTTTCTTCCCTGCCCCTTCCTTCTGCTCTTCTTTCTCTCTTTGCTTCCCAAAACCATGAAGTGAGTG
Source organism: Octodon degus (assembly GCF_000260255.1). Taxonomy (NCBI): domain Eukaryota; kingdom Metazoa; phylum Chordata; class Mammalia; order Rodentia; family Octodontidae; genus Octodon; species Octodon degus. Next base: position 2,160,487 of record NW_004524595.1, on the reverse strand, counting down.
ATCAGCCACCCCCCACCCCCGTCTCACCCCCATAACCTTCTGCCTCACTACAGACCCAGAAGTAACACAGCCAGCTGAGCACAGACTGAAGCCTCTGGAAATCCTCCTTCTTGCATATCAGGCATTCTGTCACAGCAAATAAAAACTAACACACCGAGTTTTCTTTTACAACTTTGAAAGTAGAAATTTAAAATTTTTCCTTCATCTTATGTACAGAACGTTTGTGAAAAATCAGTGAGATGTGAAGATTCAAAGAGATCTGAAATTTGAACCCATAGTTGCACAAGGTAGCAGTACTTGGCATGGCCATTCTTACCAGCCACATGAGAGGAAAAGCAACAATCTTTCTAAAGTATCCAATCATTTTCCCCTTCTCCTTTGTGTGAAGGAGAAACACTTTCAGGAACTTCTAGTGTAATTTAAAAATCCAAACTTGGAAGGATCTACCATACTAATATCCTGCCAGGGCACCAAGTTGGAAAAAAAATAATTCCAAATGGGATGTAGGGAAAACATGGATTGAAAAGAATGACTTAGTGGATTTTTAAGAGAGTGAATAATTGGCAAAAAAAAAAAAAAAGCAAATGTAATGGAGAAATCAATTTAAAAACCATAATAAAGGAGGACCTCAAGATGAGAAAGAGTTGTACTATTATACTACCATCAACAAATTATATTTGGCTGATCAAGAAATTTAAAAATGGCACAGTGCCCACCACCATCACTGGGGCCAGTCCCTCGTTCATTCATCTGCTCATTCAGTGTACCAATGTGCGGAAATTTATCTGTGCCAGGCACTGTGCGACACTAGAGCAAAAAACAGGTTGATGCTCCTACCTTCAAAGAACAGAGGTAAATATGCAAAGTAGCAACTGCAATTCACTAGAACATTCAGTACTCTAAGAATGATGGCAGGCCGGAAAGGGATGCATCCTGATCTGAGGCAGGATGGGGCCGAGTACCTGTGGCTGACAGTAGGACTAACTCCTCAAGGATCTCAAGCAGGCCCAGTCACCAATGAGCTGGAAAAAGGAAAGGGCCCAGATTTAGGGAGCCCTTGACCCTCATCTCAGCGGTGAGACAACTCCTGTCATGTATCTTCATCATCCCCCAAATTTCCTAAAAACCTCCAAGGAATCCAAAGCATGCATTGGCTTTACTTATTTCCAAATCAATCCAAAGTGATGACATAGATATGAGCTGAATAAAGGCATTTAACTCTGTACAGAGAAAAAAATGTGATGGAACAAAATTCTCACACAGAGCAGCTGCTCAACACTGACAGACGGCATGACCATACTCTCCCCCTAAGCACCTTCTTTCCCCAAAACTCCCGTGGTTAGGGTCTCCCAGTCCATAGGAAGTGCTAACAAATGGGAGGGCTTTCAGAAGGGCTAGGCTCCTGAAGGAACTCAGGTTTCCTAGACTTACCAGAAGGCTCTTTAAAAATAAAGTCTTTTGAGTCCAAATTTGTCATCGCAGTGCCCCACAACAGAGAAATATAGGCAGAAAGAGAGGCCACAACTTTCTCAGGGGTTGGGGTCCTCAGATCTTAGATAAGACAATTTGGAGGCCTGGAATAACTTGCACCTTAGTCATCCGGCATTTGTGCTGTGGGGAGACAGATCAGAGCCTTGCAGCTGGACAGGTCCTCCTGTGCTGCTCTTTCCCTCATGGTCACTGACTGGCACTGTCCAGATTGGGTAGACCTTACAGCAAGGGTGGGACAGCCCTGGAGAGGCCCACACCCTTCTCTAGGAAGCGGCAAGTGCTTCAGCAGTGCCTCACACTCCCTGGAAGCCATATATGACACAACCTCAACCCAGTAAGACCATGGAGCCCAGGCACTGTTTCACCCCTCTGCCCCCAGCTGATAGAAAAAAAAAAAAAAAGTTATATAAAATAACTAGCAAGTGATGTGAGACATGTCTTCTGCCAAGAGTACGTGAAGAAAACAAGAAACATGAGAAACAATAACACATTTGCTTTCTCAATTTGCAGTTCCCCTTCAATGCACCTAATTTGAAAAATGCATAGAATTTTTTGAGCTCAACAACCAGTCATCTATCACTCAATCCCAGAGATGTGTGTGTGTGTGTGTGTGTGTGTGTGTGTGTTTAAAATGAGAATTCTGATTCTTACCTATACTGAGCAATGCTTCATTTTTCTCATTTACTTCTAATGATTATGAATTCAGTTTACAGACCCATGTCTTGCCTGCACTGTGTTGCTGTATTTGCTATCACGGTGCTTCTTACAGCTTTAAAGTACCCAAGGAGCCACAGAGCTGCCTCGACAGATTCTGGCCTCTTTTTCCTGCTTGTTCCTTCTTTTTCTTCCTTTCCTGCCTCCCTGCCTGACTCCTTTCTTTTTCTCAGAGTAAAGAAATACATCTCTCCATTTGCTAGGTATATACAGACCATTAAAGTTAAGGGGCCCCAGAAATCATTCAGTAACCCATCGTTTCATATTGAGGAAATCGAGGCTGAGAAATCACAGCCTGAATTGCAGTTATTTATTGAAGTGCCAACTCTAGGATCCCAGGTTGCTTGTCTCCCACGTCAGTGTTCTTTCTTCCAAAGCACTGCAGTGCAGTTGCAGGCACATCAATTTGGGAAATGAGCATAACACCTTCTTATGCTAGGTCTGGAAGGGTATAAATAATAACGATGGTGATGACCCTGGACTATAAATTAAAACTGACTTCTAGTTTTGTAAGGTAAATTACACTCTCAAAGGAAATAGGTCTTTTCAAATGTTGCCTTAGTTTAAATGTCAAAACAAAATAAAAATGTACCAAATTTAATTAAGTTTAAATATGTTTCACTCAGTCCCATAAGCTCACAGATGTCTCCAAAGGCAATCCCTCCTTAAGCTCACGACGTACAGAGACTGACTGAGAAGACAAGAAAGCCCATTAGATTTCTGTGGTGAGTAATGATGGCTTCCTCTGAAGAAAGAGCGAGACAAAGCAGAAAACTTCTAAACGCCAGCACTAAATTCAAGGGCTGATGAACACGCTGGTAGATTATTCAGGATTGTGGCTTTGCTCATCCCCTTCTGCCAGGATGAAGTTTTAGACCGTTATTTTACTTCCCAGGACCTCCACTGGAGAAGTGAAATAAACCTTATTTTCAAAACGTTGAAGCTGATTTGCTTGATCAGCAGTTTATAATAATAATGAAAATGAAGAGGAAGAAAAAGGAGGAGGAGGACCAAAAAGAGGAGGAGGAGAAGGAAGAAGAGAATAAACAGAGGAAGAGCAGGGGGAAGAGAAGAGAGGGTCAAAAACTGAACAGAAAATCCAAGACATTCTGGACATGTAGAGCCATCCCCTGTGCACTGAGCCTCCAAACCATGCATCCTGGCTGGAGTCTGGTTTGTCTGATTCGTACAAATGCACAGTGACCCAAACAGGGTCTTAACAACGTAAGACAACTTTAAAAAATAGTTAAGATATATATTCAAAGGAATTCTTCCTTAATTATCTAAATGCCTTGAACTGTTACACACATAAAGAAGCACTTTTATTAAATGCAAATCTATTTTTAAAGCAACCTGGGGTAGATACTTTCTATGAGCTGCATCTATGCCAGCAAAGCAAAGTGGCAGTCTGGGCAACTGTCCACGTCATTCAAACCAAAGAAAGCTGCCATTGCCACAGCTCCATTAACATAAGGTTCTGGAAAACATAGCTCATTAGGCAGCAGATTTGGACAGGAAATAAGCCAGGAGAGATGGTGTTCCCTCAAACCACTGTTCGAAGACGAGTAGAGTCAAGGACACACTTGTTTTCTTGAATTTAACTGGTGGGTTAATAATAATGAAATAATGAGTAACTGGTTCTTAATATCATGAAAGAGTAATTGGTTGTTTTCATAAGTCCATTGTTGTGTTTGGGTGGTCTTTATCATTTAAGTGCAGAAAATTGAATGGTCTTTTAATGTAGTCTTTCAGTCATGTCTATCTGTGTCTAGAGAGAAACAGAATACTGGGCCGTCAAGGCGCTGGTATTTGGTCTTCACATTCTGAACCATTCATTCAGGTTGCTCATGTTTGGTGAGACTCATTATGTGGAAAGTATCTTTTAATTCTACTAAAAGACAAAAATTGCATCAGGATTGATTCATTCATGTAAAATAAACATTGTCTTGGTTGTCCACATTGTGAAATGCAGATTCAATAGAATGATGCAGGTGGGTGATGGAGTCCCACACTTGGAGGCCAGGATAGGAGAGCAGGGCGTAGACCAACAGGGCCCAGGCTGCTGGGTGGATCTGTGCACCCACAGTGCTCACAGTTCTTCTTTTCTCCATATGTGTAGGCTATATGCTTACCCTAACATCCCTTCACAGAGGCATTTTTAGGGAAAAAACAACTTAGAGTGAAAAGAAATGAGCCTTCCCCAAACAACAGTGGTAAATACATAAGTAAACTGGGAGACATAATATACGTATGCTTGGTATTAGAAGCTGAGTAAGAAACACTGTCAATTGTTTTTCAAGACAATTAGGCAATACTCAGAGGCAAACCAGGAGAACTAAATCTCTTTTTGTCTCTTCATTATTGCATTGCAAAATGTAAAAGACTGCCTCTCTGTGAAGCCAGCAGTTAGAACATTTTCAGAACAGTAATCTCAGCCTCCAAGAGTAAACTACTGATCTTAAAGATGTATTTTCAAGTGAAAATGAACAGTGGCTGCCTGCTGTCACTGGGTACACAGACTGGAGGTTTGGGGTTAAGGTGAAAGGCAGAATGGTTTGCCTTTGATGATGCCTCACCCCACTGGGGTCTGTAAGATCTCTGAGAACCAGGAGGACCCTCATATAGAATGAGTTAGTTGTTGGTGCCTCATATTGCCTGGCATTCTTTAAGCACAATGACCTGTCATGTGCTTATCTCATATGCATCTAAGACCATAAAAATGGAAAGTGTCAAGACCAAGAGGAGTGTATCTAGCAGCTGTGGCAGCAGCAGTTCAGTGAAATGACTGAGGTAAGAGTTTATGCTCCAGGAGGCCTGCACCTCCCACTTTACCTTTGCTGCCTTTTATTTGCTGAGGGAATCACAGTGTTGGGCTTAGGTGCTGACCCATCTAAATGTACCTACTCACTCTGCTTCTCAGATCCATCACCTATATGATCAGAAAAATAATAGTGCCCACCTCTCTAATCTTAAAATGTGATTGTGGGAGGTATCTGAAATGAGAGACGAGCCCTCATACATATTAGGGACAGCAAGGCAGATGCCCTAGGTGATTAGATCTAAGCTCGTGGGAGCATTTTTCATCATTATTGTCACCTCCTGTCTCCCACTGTGTTGGGATACTTCTCCTATCCTGTCCCTGCTCTTTATCCCTGTTCCACTCCTCAGTCTGAGCACCATCTCTCTCTTTCTAGGTTAGGTGGACAGAGTCACCAAATGAGTATTACAGAGCCTAACCAAGAAGGAATGTAACGTACTGGTGAAGGCATGTATGTATGAGTGTGGAAATGAAAGAGAAGTGTGCCTGTGGGCATACACACACACACACACACACACACACACACACACTCACATGCCTAATATAACAACATGATCAAACTAAAGAAGAATCTATACAACCCTAGGCTTCTGTAGATAAGTGGCTTCCAGGATGTCTCAAGCAGAGCAGTGCTCCCTTATCCATAGATGTGTTCTAAGGCTCCTAGTGTATGCCTGAAAATACAAATGATACTGAAAACTATATATGCTGTTTTGCACATACATCTAATTTATTTTTAAAAAATTATTTTATTATTTTTTTAATTTTACATATTTGATACAGAGTCTCACTACACACCTCTGACTCATAGTGATCCTCCTGTTTTCAGCCTCCCCAGAGCTGGGATTACAGGCATGCACCAACATGCCTGGCCTCGGTCACTGGATCATTGCACCTGGGGGAGGGACTGATGGGGCATGTGGTACCAGGGATCAGACCCTGGTCCCTGCACTTGCCTAAGTTGGTGCTTAGTCTGCTGAGCTATCTCATTGACCCTACATTTAATTTATAAAATAGGTACAGTAAGAGATTAACAGCAGTAACTAATAAAATAGAATAATATAATAATGCACTGTAATAAAAGCTGTGACTCTCCTAAAATACCTTATTGTGCTGTACTGTATTTTCAAACCACACTGGACTGCCAGTAACTGAAACCACAGCAAGTGAAACTGTGAATAAGTGGCCTATTATATCCTGATGTTTAAACAAAAACCCAAACATATTAATATGTTTTTTCATTGTCTGCTAGCTGTGCTGCCATATGGTAAGGCCTGAATGCTTTGTGGAGATATGAAGGGTAAGGTGAAAAGTTAGAGCTGAGTGAACACACTTGAAACACACAATGAACATGTGTGTATCATGCCTATGGCTCTTATTGGAGGTAGGGTGTGGTATGCTGAACATCTGAGATCATAGATTCTCAGCAGCATGTAAGAGAGAGTGGTAGCATTTTATATGGGAAAGAAGTGGGCCTGTGGGACAAAGAAAGAAGAAAAAAATGACTTAGAAAAAAAGAGATAGAAGCTCTGGGCACTCCAGCGAAATGGACAATAGCTACAGACCCTACTGATAAACAGGTAGCATTTGGACAGGGAGAACCACAAGTCAATGCAGGAAAACACACATTTAATTGCAGATTGTGCAGTGGTTGGTAAAGTTGGCTCTAACACATGGAGGTCTAACTGAAGCTTTTCTCCCATGACCTTTTCTAGCCAGACTTCCTGCCAGAGCAATGTGGATGTGGTCAGGTATTGTCTGAACACTGGAGCTATTAGAAAAAGAGAAGGGAGCACTTCAAGCCTTCCAGGAGTACACTGAGGACACCAGAAAGAAGTCAGGTGGGAAACAGCTGATCTACAGTAGCCCACCCCATCACACAGGGAATGGCCAGATATGGACAGGGGAATTTCAGGGTTGCTAAGATACAGGAAAAAATTTAAAAGTCACAGAAAAAGTCTTAAGTTAGATGGTGATAAGAAGAACATGCAGGGGCCAGGGAGATAGCTCAGTAGAATAAGTGCTT
>NW_004524595.1:2150603-2153018 GCF_000260255.1 Octodon degus | reverse complement strand
GCAAACCACTTTCACTAGTGAGATCTCAGGGAAACCGACCACTGAAAGTACTTTTAAACTTCACTTGGGAACCATCTTCAGCAAGGATTACAATCCGGGTAGATTGAAAATGATAATTAAAACTTTAAGAAAATGCCTGCAAGCAGTGCTTTGGGTCTTCATGGCAAATTGTCAGGTACAACAAAGAGCTCATCTTTCCTATCCCTTGGCAATCTAGAAAAATCTGCCATTCATATCCTTGTGGCTATGACGGTGATATAAAAAGAAACAAGGGAGAAGATGAATCTCTCCCCAGACTCTCATTGAGGGAAACTAAGGGAGGTTGAGTGAAAGAGAATAGGAGATAGCCAGAGTGATGTGAACCCTGCACCACTGACTTTGCATCTGTCCCAAAGCATTGCTCACTGGAACAGTGGCAGCCCTCAGGAAGCCAGACAGAGGAGGCTTCCTCCTGTGGAGGTGGGAGAGACAGTGTGTTCAGGGGTTTACCATGAGCTGGGACAGGAAGGCAGAGGGAGCCTGTGGAACTTGCTTCCAGACTTCAGTGATTTGCTCAGGGACAGTCTCAATGGTCTTTCATTAGCATCTGGAACTTTTGGGAAGTTGTAAAGTATTAGATGGGCAGTTCAAATAAATACCAGCTTAATACAGGCTGATAAACAAGTAGTAGTGGTGAAAGTCGCAATACAAATAATTAATTAGGCAAACACTAGGGATAATAGATGGAGGCAATAAGTTGGAACTGAAAGGGAACTAAAAATCCCTGGTACAATTTTCTCCCAAATACAGAATTCATTCCATATAAGTCATATTAGACGGTCTGGGATACCCTTTGCATGACACAAGGATGGATTATTGAATACTATCAAATCACATTGTGAGAAAGTTATTCCTATTCCAATTCTCTTTTAAACCTTCCATGTTCCATTAAGGATACAGTTTCAGCTGGGTGCTACTGTGTCTATAACACCTGCCTAATCCCCCTCAAACTCCCTTTGTAACAAAGGAACAGGGAGCTTTAGCTTCTGGCATAGACATTTTGATTTTTTTAACTTTAAAGAGAAAAAAAATTGAAGTAACAGTAAAACAGATTTTCAAAATAGGTCAGTAGGAGAGATACAATAAGTAATGCATTGCATTCTGTTGTAGTCATAGTAGCTATTCAGAGTACAACATATAGGCATATCTTGCCTAAACAATATTAGTACAAAATTTTCTTTTCTTTTTTTAATTTTTAAAAATAATTTTACTGATAAAAAAGTAGCAATGAGACAGCTTCAAAATCATTTATTAGCACAGTTTCAATAATTAATACATTGCATATTGTTGTCTTAGTGGTTATTCATTGTACAAGATGCAAACATGATATCCTGTCCACAAACACTATTAGAACAAATCTCTCTATTCATTGAATGAAGAGAATGCAGCTGGATATCTATCCTATTTTGAGTATACAGACACAAAATGGTCATTCATTTGTATCCCCCTTTTTTGTTTAGTTTTGTCAGAGAAGAGCATTCCATTGTCATTTAAATATTGTCCGTGAATTCAGCAAAATATTCCAATAAAGTCCAGTAGTCCATAATATCAGTGGGTTTTCCATAGCACTGGCAATGTCAGAAGTTATTGACGTGAGCCTTTTACAGCTCAGCATATTAATATGGCATTACTTTTTACACTTTATTTTTATACTTTTCTGCTGTATGGTTAAGACCAAGATAAAGCAAGACCTATATAACAAGAAATGTAACTTTTTTTATCTGATAAGGTCAGTCAAAGATTTATCCTGAAATCCTGTACCACAGTCTGTAAATCCTTTGTCAGTCTCAGCCATGTGGATGAGTCACGGCCATTGCTTGACCAATTTGCTTTCAGTGAAAGCCTGAGAGAACGATTTCTCTCCAGATAACTCTCCTTAGTCACACTCTACATCTTCGATCATGTTCCTCTGTGGCCCTATAATCTCTTTGATCAGAAAATTTGGGACACAACTGAGTTGCATGGTGTTACAATATAGGATCTCCTATGCCCTGAGTCTTCACTGACCTTGAAAGGCTAGGGCCAAGATGTTGGCTGTCCTTGTAGCCCTTCCTTTTCTCTAATTTTTGGTCTGCAAACTTAGCTTGTTAACCTTCCAGAAGAGACAAACCTTTATTTTCAAGAGAAACTAGCTGGGCTGGCCAAATAGCTCAGGGGTTTAAAGAGCCTGCAAACAGGCACAGGGGCTGGGGTTCAATCCCTTGGCTTGCCCCTGGGCATACTAAGACAACAATTGAGACTGGGTGTGGTGGCACATGCCTGTAATCCCAGCTCTTGGGAGGCTGCAAACACGGGAATCACTATGATCCTGACCTAGTAGTGAGACCCTGAACACCCTGTAGACCCTCCCCTAAGATACAAAAAAAGAAAAAGAAA
>NW_004524595.1:2146981-2147774 GCF_000260255.1 Octodon degus | reverse complement strand
GTCTTTGTTGTCCTGGATTGCCCTTAAACATAGATACCAAAATCCTTAATAAGATACTGTCAAATAGAATGCAGCAAATCATTAAGAAGATTATATACATCATTAACAAGTAGGGCTCATCTCAGGAATGTGGGGATGGTTCAACATATGTATACCAATAAGTGTAATACACCATATTAACATAACAAAAGACAAAAATCATATGATCATCTCAATAGATGAAGAAAAAGTCTGCTGTGCCGGCTCTGCCCCTGGAGTGCACTGAGAGGGCGAATGAGCTGGACAGAGTGGCATGCCAGTAATCCCAGTGTTTGGGAGACTGAAAAACAGGAAGGATCTCTACAAGTTTGATCTGTATTAAATACACAAAAATCAAAAAAGTATTTGGCAAAGTCCAACACCCATTAATGAAAAAAAAAAAGTACAGAAAATTGGAATAGATAGTTTTTAACTCAATCTGATAAAAGCCCTTTCTCTTAAGCCAACAGCCAACATCATACTAAAGGAACAAAAACAGAAAACTTTCACTCTAAAATCAGAAAAAAGACAAGGATGTCCATTATCACTACTCTTATTCAATATAGTTCTGGAAAAATTAGCCAGAAAAATTAGATAAGAGAAAGAAATAAAAGGATAAAAGGAATAAAGATAGGAAAGGGTGAAGTTAAATTAATCATTATTTGCAGATAACATGATACTCTACACAGAAGACCCCAAAAACCTCCCAAAAATCTTATAGACTTAATCACCAAATTCAGTAGCATAGCTGAATACAAAGTCAACACTCAAAAAT
>NW_004524595.1:2137786-2145856 GCF_000260255.1 Octodon degus | reverse complement strand
AAGTTCATCACTTTGCCTGATTTTCTTTCCCCTTGGCACCAATTTCCTAGATCCCTTAGAAATAAAGAGTGAGCTCGAATCCAGAAAGCCCATCAAATGCAGAAACAGATATGTCATTCACTATTCACCGTTCCCCACACCTCTGCTGCCCTGAATGAACCTGCAGAGGAGAAAATGGCCACAAAGTGCAGTGTAAGTGCAGGACTCCAAGCCCCCAGAGGCCTGATCACTGCCTCTCCACGCAAGCCCAGCGTGATGGGAACACAGAGCGAGAAGCAAAGTCTGTCCTCATGCTGCCTGCTGAGCATCACATCCATACACAATTGCATCTTGATGGATGCAGCCAACCCAGCTTTATATGTCTGCCACAGCCCTAGTGACCTTTCAGATCCCTGAGTTAAAGGGACCATTATTTATCTTTATGCACAACTTCCCATGACAGCCTGTATCATAAAGCCCAGAGACACTCTGATGAAGTAAATAACTTAGCCCTATCCGTAATCACCTGCCATTTCCAAATTCTAATGCCATTGGAAGGAGTGCTTCAGCAACCCAGTGAAATACCGAGTCCCTTATAGATCACACCAGAAAAGTATAAATGTCATATAGAAGCTGTACATCATCCAAGAACACAAGTTTTAAAGAAGAATACAATGGGTGAAATATGGGTTCCTATTTGTGGCTTTGAAAATACAAGTACATTTCCATTTTAAAATAATGTATTCTGCTTAATGGTAACTTGCTAGGTGCCATATGCTGTGCTTGGACTCTTCATGTATTATTTTGTTTAATCACCTAACAGCCTTGCAAGGTGGCTGTTAGTATCTCCATTATACTAAGAGTTAGAAATCAGTTAAGTGGCTTGCTGAATGTTATCTGAATAGCAAGTAGCAAGGCAGCCAGACTCTTAAAATGAATCTTGGAATAAGAAAATACATGAAAGAACGAGTGACTATTGCAGAGTTGGATGTGAATGAACTATAGTGAGTCTGACCCCATGCATATTTTTTTCTACTGGACTTCACTACTTCTCTTTTAGTGAGAGAACTTAAGAATGGGATGAGGGTGCTGCCTCTTTTTGATGCATTTGATCAGCACCTTAGTTCCTCACAGCCTCTCCTCCTGGTGCTGGGATGCAGGATATTTGGAAGAGCATGTGCTGTCTCAGAGATACTTCCTACCTTCAGATGCAATCAGTGGGTAGGTTTGGTGAGGAACTAAACATGCTTTCTGCTGCTCTGTCCTGAATCCAACAAAATACTTCCCAATGACATACATAAGATCAAGGGATTCCAAACAACAACTCATACTACTAAGCTACTTTGTAAGGAGAAATGTAAATTAAGATAGCACTGAGATTCCATTGTACTCCAAGAAGAATGATCATCGTGAAGAAATCAAATAGTCACAAATGCTGGCAAGGTTATGGGGGGGGGGAGGAACACTTCTACATTGTTGGTGGGAGTGAAAAATGGCCTAACCACTGTGGAAATCAGTATGGAAATACATCAAAAAATTAAAACTGGAAATAAATTCCATTCGAGCCAGCCATTCCCCTTAGAGGACTATTCTCAAAAGAGTTAGACATCATGTTGCAGTGATACAGGCCTAGCCATTAGTATAATAGTGCACCTTGTAAGAGCTAAACCTTGGAAGCAGGGTGTTATGTCCATTAACAGATGAATGGATAAAGAAAATGTGGTATGTGTACACAGTGGAGTACTCCTCTATAATAGAGAAGGATAGGTTTGAGTCCTTCGTAGGAAAATGGATGCACCTTGAGGTCATAATATCAAGTAAAATAAATCAGACACATTAGTTTGGGTTTCTCTTAACCCAAAATATATGTTAAAGGGCAAAATAAGAGATAGGTAATAGAAAATGCAGGAGATAGATCTTTTGAAAATTGGAAAGGGGCCAAGAAATGGAGGGAAGGGGAGGGAGTGGAGATGAATAAAAACAAAGTCACAATTAAGATGTGTTATGTACGTGTAGTAACTCCTCGGGATGAATGTAATCATTAGGTAATGCAAACATATACAATAAAAGTAAAAATTAAGAGCAATAAAATAGCTGCAGTAGTATATCTGTAACCCATTTATACTTTATGGTCTTGCATTTGTTTATGGTTTTGGAAACTCACCAGGTCACAGATGCAAAGAGCCTAAGTCCACAGATTTCATATTCCAGCTTGCACATTACAACTGAGTCTAATAAATATAGAGAGATTTTAAAGAGAAACAAAGCAGAAGAGTGACATGGCTGAGATGGTGGTATTTGGAGCAAAACCTTGTTTCTTGCATTGTAATTTAATCAAGCCTTTGTAATATTGTGAAATGTCATTTTGCTTCCCGTCATACAATTCCAAAATCCTTGGAATCTTCAAGTATCTTTTTGTATATTAAATAAGTTCACAGATGACTGACTGTGCAGGATGGGGACTGGTCCCTGGAAAGACCTAGATATCATTACAGGATTGGTAACTTTAGCTCATCATGTTAATTTTTTATAAGTAAATGAGGGTAGGAAATCCATGACTCTGTTATGCTCTTCAAGGGTTGAAGGTAGAGTTGATCACCAGTGGTCAGTGATTCAATTAGCTATGCCCAGGTAATAAACCTTCTATAAAAACTTAAAAGGAGAAGAGAGCTTCTGAATAACAGTGTGTGGAAGTTCCTTTTATGGGCCCTGCATTATGACTCATTTCTACTTTGTTATCTGTGTCATTATAGGAAACAGCAAGTAAAGCATTTCCTTGAATTTTTGTCAAGGAAAGCCCAAATAGTCAAATCTGGGGAGAGAATAGTGGAAAGCCCAAATCAGTCAATCAGCCAAAAGTATAGACAGGAACCTACTGTTGTGATTGCCATCTGAAATAGGGACGGTCTTGTGGGACTGAACCCTCAACCCGTGATCCAACGGGATCTCCACATAGAGAGTGTCAGAAGCAAATTGAGTTAAAAGGCACCCCTCTGGTGTCTATCATAGGCTTGAGTTGTTGTTAGTAGGGAGAAATTGCTACATGCTTCTTGGTAACTGGTCTATCAGCACAGAAGCTTCTGAGTTGGTTGATGCATGAGAGTGTAAGGAAAACAGTGCTTGATTCTCCCCTCTATGCTCAGAAGTGCTATTTAAAATTTATTGAGCATCCAGTCCTATTGCATCTTGTTATAAGGAGAGAGGTCTGAAGAAGATGGTTGTACTGTTTTGGCTGGCATTGACTTGTGGTACAGACCTGCAGGAACAATGGGAAGGTTTGAGGACAGCCAGAAAGCTCAGGTATTCCTCTCAGCTTCATCACCGATAATCCTGGATGTTTTATGCAAGTTGTTAAATGTTTTGAATCCCAGAACCTATGGTAATACAATGTCAATCTCAATGCCCACCTGGACTGTATCATGGGCTTCACATTCAGCATCTGTTATAGATTGAATTATATGCCCCCAAATGCACAGGTAGAGGTCCTAGTCCTACCCTCCCATGTGACTATATTTGAAAGAAGTAATTTAGGTTAAATGAGGTTTTAAGTGAGGGCATCTAATTTGATAGTATTTGTGTGCTTATTATAGAAAGAGACACTAGAGTCTTGTCTTTCACTCCCTTCCACACTCTATACCCCACTCTCTTCTCTTCCTCTGTTCTTAGAAAAAACATGAATTTACCACAAGGAAGTAAGCCATGCAAGTCATCCACAAGCCAAGAAGAGAGGCTATAGCAATGAAACCAACCCTACTGTACCTTTATCTTAAATGCCTAGTCTCCAAAAGTATATGAAAAGACATCAAGTTTTGCTACGATAGCCAGCTTTTGGTGTTTTGTTATGGCAGCCTGAGCAGACTACTACAGGATCCAAATCAATGAGGTATGAAAAAATTATAAAGTGCCCTTCAAATGAGGGATATTCCTATAGTGCTGGGGGCCAAGACCAGACTTTAAGGGGGCCAAGAGGAGGTTAAAAAGTGGAGAGGGAACATTTTTACTTCCTCGAACAACATGAGACATGCAAGTAGCTTAAGCAGGTAGCCCAGTGGATGGCTGAGAATTCCCCATAGGTGCAGTGTTACAAGAGAGATGGAGGTTACCAACCAATGAGATGCTTTAAAATCATACTTGCTTTGGCACATGATGAAGTTGATTCATTTCTCAAGAGAAGAGGGCTAGACTACGCTTAATAATTCTACTAAATGGGCCTTCTCTGGTTCCATAGCTAAGCATAGAAGATGCTTTCAAGTTTTTAGAAAAGTGACTTTCAGCAGTATGTGAGACAGGATTTCTTGTTTGTCTCACACAGAAATTATCCTTTTGGGTGGAATATTTGGGATTTAACCCAGAATTTTTGCACTAAGCTGTATCTCCTTCCCTTTTTATTTACTTATCTTTTAAATTTTGTAACATAGTCTGACTAAGTTTCTGAGTAGCCCAGATGGGGCTCAGATGTGAGATCCTCCTGCCTCAGCCTCCCAAAGTGATGAAATTATAGACCTGAACCATCATACCTACCTCACACAGGATGTAGTTATTCTTTTCACCAAATTTGTTTCACATGAAGGTGTCAACTGGAAGCACAAAGCAATGACAAATGTAGCCCAACTGACCGAACCAAGAACAGTTAATTGAATTGAGCATCTATAATCTGCTCTTCCATTCCTGATTCTGATTTGCACATAAAGTTCATGCTGTTAGTCATTCTCTTGCTCTTCCTCAAGGCTGAATAATTTTCTGTAGAAACAAAGTCTAGGAAGGTATAATAGGGACACTTGGCTTAGAATTCTTGCAGAGCTATAAGTAAGCTTTGTAACCTTTGGCAGGTTATTTAACCCCTCTGGTTCTGAATTTTCTTGCCTAATTCATGATGTGGATTGAATTCAGAGTCTGTGTATGTACGAAATGTGCAAACTAGCCCCTTTCTTCTATCCACACCTGTGGCAGACATAGAAGGCCATTCTGGCTCTTATTTCCACTGAGCTCAGATATGACTACAGACTCATAACAAAGAACAACTTCCATCTGTTTAGCTGAGTTTGGCATAACAAAGATCTGTACATCTTCCCAGGTATAAGATACTGCCTATTTGACTTACATTCC
Source organism: Octodon degus (assembly GCF_000260255.1). Taxonomy (NCBI): domain Eukaryota; kingdom Metazoa; phylum Chordata; class Mammalia; order Rodentia; family Octodontidae; genus Octodon; species Octodon degus. Next base: position 2,140,771 of record NW_004524595.1, on the reverse strand, counting down.
ATTTAAATATCCCCAGATCATGTGATGCTATGTGGTTACTGTACAACACAGATAAAGGCTTAGATGAAAAATGAAGTGGAAAATGCAAGGGAAAGACAATTGATGGGGAGGGGAAAATACCTTCCCAGGTATTAGATGATGCCTAAGTCCTTTTAAGTTTAAATATCCCCAAACTCTGTGATCCTAACGTGGCTACATTGCAGTGTGAATAGAGACTTCAAAAAAATGGAGTAGAAATTCAGGATGAGCAACTGAAAGGGAAGTAGAGGCAAATACTAAGGATGATAAAGAAAATTCTCTTTTACAAGGCAATAATTCAAGTGCTTCAAGCCCCTTGTGCCTCCTGAGTGCTACTCGGGAGGAATGCACGTGCCTGAAGCCAGGAGCAGGCATGAGACCCAGAAAATGACCACAGACCTAGAGCCCAGTCCACTGCCACCCACTTCTCTACCTGTCTCACTGGGCTGGCCCCTTGCAGCAATATGCAGTGAAGCCACGTGTGCACAGTTGAAGCCTACAAGACTTGGGAATAGGACCAGAAGTATAATGGTAAATGTTCAAAGTCCAGATGAAGCATGAGGTAAGAAAGGGGGCGAGAGCTGATTTGTAGCACTTGTGATTTCTATGGTTTAAGTATTCCCACCACCATCAATTTCTGCACACCAACCAAAGTCTCAGAATCTAGAGCTGAGTTGAGACAGCATGCAAACAATTGGCTTTCTAGGGCTGACTCCAGCATGGCATTAAGAAGAGGAAAGTGTAACATTACTAACAACTGCAGAGTACCTGCTGAAACATTTTAAATATTTATCACATATACATATTTATTACCACTCGACTAAAATATTTTACATATTTATTACATATGTACAGCAATCCTACTCCTGTTACTGAGTGATGGAATTTCAGGTCACGTTCCACTTGTCTTCCACCCAAGCACATGTGAAGGATTGGTAGCACCACAGTGGTGTCTGGCTCCAAGAACTAGAAGCCCAACAAGGTGTAAGGAATCCCTGATTTTGTTCCGCTGAGGGTAGGCCAGACTGATGGGGCCATACCAAGGGGAGAAGGGCCATCTTTTGGGAGAGATCCAGTCCAAGGTCTTTCAGAACCCCCTCAAGGACTTGTAGATGATACAATATAAAGATCAATGCTCTCTTAAGAGCTACAGCTAAGCTTCTTGGGGTTTCAGACTGGAAACCATGATTTCTTAATTAAGATGCCATTAGGTAAACCTTCAGGAAGAGGTGACAGAGAGTTTAAAAATACCCTGGTAAATTCAGCTGATTCTGACCACGTACAACACAGTCATGCCTCAGTCCAGCCAGTATTTACTAAGCATCTATAAAGGTTCCATCCTGTGCCTGACGTCAAAGGAGATATGCAGGCATCTCTTCCAGAATCCCCTTCCCTCTGTCAGGGTGCTCTTTCTTGTGGTGTTTAGGGAAAGGTGTCACTCATCTACCAGCCTGGCCAGCGAGCTCCCATGAGTGTTGCAGCAGACAAGCCACAAGCTAAAACCTGTAGGCACTAAAGATGGAAGAAGCATAAAAGGAATTAGGAGGCAGATGGAGGAGGAGGAGGAAAGAAGGAAGGACATAATTCTGTCGAGAACTTAAGGTTGCACATAGATTCTTTTTACACCAGAGAGACAATGTCTCCCCCAAGTTAGTCTAGTAAATTCATTACTTAGATGTGGGAAAGTGAATAAAAATAAATCTTGTAGAACTGCAGGGAGATGAGTTTCCTCAAAACTGAGAGGCGGCCTGCCTGGGCCTTAACAGTGTTCCACTGTAGTAACACTAGCTTACCAAGAGCCAATGCTGAACTCTACAGCACTTACACAGAGCAGGTGCACCATGTCTCTCCTATATACTAAGTACATCGCCCTCATGAAACCCTCTAATTCATAACTGCATGGCCAGTGGCTGCCCCACCATAAATTCCATAAGCAGCTTCCAGGGAAAGCTCCTTCTACTCATATCCACAACTAATAAAACTTCAGTGAATTGAATTACATTAAGTTTATGGCTGTCATGGCTGAAATAAATATAAAATGAAAGAGGATAAGTTAACATTTTGGAAACATCCAAGCAGCTGCCTTTAAACCCCTCTTCAGCATCTAGGGCTCATTTCTCTCATGATGGTACAAGGAAGGAAGAGATGTGATGCTGACCTCTCTGGGGCAATAACACAGGCTGAGGACTTTGGGAAAAACACATGAGAGTGACAGCTGACCCTTCACCAAGCATCAGGTGCTCAACATTTATTAACACAACAACAGCCCTTAGAGGTAAGCACGTGATGGTTATTTCATTTTGTGGATGAAGCACTGGGACCTGGAAGGCTGAATGACTGGCCTGTGTTACACTGTGCTGCAAGTGCTAGAGCCATGATTATAGCTGAGGGAGTCCAGTGGTGCCTTCTAGGTGCTTTTGAGGGGGCAGACACCATGCATTGTCTGACCTTGCACCTCACAACTGCATTGGAAGAAGTGTTAATCCTACCTGAGGCCAACCCTGGGTCTGCTTTAGTAGCTACATGAACTTTTGGGCAAGTTATTTAATTTCTCTTAAACCCTAAATTTCCTCCTCTGTGAAACAAGAGTAATACACTGTGTCATAGGTGTGAGAATTATGTGCAATCAAATGCAAATCATGAAATCTAAGAACCAGTAAGTTCTCAAGCCAGGAAACATAAGAGGAAGTCATAATGGTGGCCGTGACTCGGACTCGTAGGATGTCAAGTCCTAGAAACTCTCTATTCCAGTCTGGAATGAATATAAAGACTGAATAAATGGACCTGGCTGGATTTCTGCTGTGCTGTACATTCACAAAAGAAAATTCTAGAAAGTGAGTGTTCTATAAATTGAATCTGGAATGTCAAATATTTCTGCAATAGCTGTCTAGACACATGTTAAGTTACTTAGAGTTTCCTAGTCTTTATTTTCCTCTCTATCAGGTGGGGATAGTGATAGGATTATGA
>NW_004524595.1:2123393-2135571 GCF_000260255.1 Octodon degus | reverse complement strand
ATATATTGTTGCTTAATAGTTCAGGTCATCCTAGTTTCCTGTTTGGATGTCCTTGTACAGGCCTCGAGCCCTGGGCATGCTCACTGATTTGTCCTTTGCACAATGAAGTTCTGATGGAGTGTTAATTTTAGTTATTGGAGGTCTCAGTCCATACTCAGCTGGCAGTTCATGGTGGTGGGAGGCAGCAAAACAGCAAGGGGAGGCAGCAACAATGGCCAAAACTTACCTTCCTAATTGACTTCAAACTAAAGGCAGGAAGCCACAGCTGTACATTATAGCTTTTGCATGACCCAGTTGTTTCTGGTCCATAGTACTAATTAGAATGGTGCTATTTAAAATCTGGCTGTTGCCACTAGAAGGTGAGGGAAACACCAGGGCTCTCCATGGGCCCCTTCTGCCCTCTGAGAGAGGGGATAATCTCACTTGGAAGCCTCTGCTGCTGGATTGTGAAAAGGTTTTCTTTGGTTCAAGTCCAGAAGCAACCACATAAGTTCGCCTGGAATCAACCGCTTTAATAAATTATATTAAAGGCGGTAGTGACATCATTAATTCATTAAATAAGGATGCAATTAAAGATCAAGGAAGCAAGGAACAGATATGGGCTCTCCAGGTGCCTCCTCCCACTTCCTGATCATTTCCTTCCAACTTCTGTTTTCTGATGCCATCCTGAAACACTCTGTCCCAAGTTTGTCTCTGAATTGTGTTCACATAACTTAGAGTACACAAGTCCTTAATTCCTGGACTATTGTCAGAACTTCATCAATAACTTGAAGGGAGTTAAATCGCTTTAACCACATACCATAGGAAAGAAAAAACCCACAAACTGAGAAACAGGTTGATCAGGGCAACAGAGCCAGTAACATTGATGTGTGTGAACTGATCCCAGCTCCTCAGGGTCAGTGGCAGTGGTGGAAAACTGCTACTAATTTCTCCAACACATAAATACTGCTAACCTGCTGTGATTACTGTAGACTCTGAGAAGATAAAGAATTCTTCAAACATGTTTCAGACCTCCTAGTTAAAATAACATGACAAATGCACAGGAAACATTCGGGGGCAGGTACATCTGTTCTGGCAGGCTGGGGCATCTCCGGACAGAGGGGCCCCTCTCTGTGTTGACAGGTGGCTCTGAGAAAGCTCTCTCCTTTCTCTAAACCCCATTTCTTCCTCTCCAGAGGAGAAAATAATAATCCCTGCCCCACAAACATGTTGCATTGATGAGATATTAATATATATGGAAGCATTGTATCTGCTCCTACATAGTCCTTTCCTGTTGTCACCAGCCAATATTCACTTTGCACAGAGCAACATGGCCCCCAGGTGGGGAGTGCAAGGGCCATCAGGAAAGACTAAGAGTGATTACTGATTACAGCCTAGTAATTGGCTTCACAAGAAAGCAAGAACCAGGGAAATGATGCTGACAGTAACACATCTGAGTTCCAAAGAGGGAGGCTGCCCAGTGCTTCAGGAAAGGCCCAGCTGCAAGGTTGGTCCCTGGGGTTTGTGGCCAGCTCTATACTAGCTGGCTCTGTGACCTTGAGTGACAGAATGTGCCTCTCTGTGCCTCTGACTTCTCATCTGTAAAATTAGGAGGCTGTATTCAATTATCAGTATGCCTCCTCCCAGCCTGGCAGCCTATAACCTGTGGTCTACGAGGAGCTGAGCTTTGAGAGCTGACTGAGATTTCAGTACAGAAGCGGGAGCTCATGAATAAAGGCATAGAGGCAGCAGCAAGAATATTTGAGAAAGAGAGTAATAAAAAGAGCTGGCATTTATTGAATGCCTACTTTGGGCTGTGTTTTTAAGTGTGCACTTTATGTGTACTAACTCATTAAATCCTCACAACTATAGGAGAAAAATTAGCAGCTGTCTTTACAAGAGGCAAGACAGAAGAATGGGGAGATTAAGCAGTGGGTCTCAGTTACTCTTCTCTCATTGCTGGGACAAAAACCCGACACCCAAAATGAAGGAAGGAAAGGTTTATTTAGCTCACAGTTACTGGGGGTTTCAGTTCATACTCAGCTGGTTGCAAGACAGAGTAGCGCATGGCACAGAGCAACCTTTCATGGAAGCAGCAAAGAGCAAAGAGCAAAGGGAGTGGCAGCAGCAACAATGGCAACAGAGGACAGAACTGTCTCCCTTAGTTACATTCAGGCTATCGGCCCAGGCAGGGTGTAGCACTCACAACCATAATCGAAGCGGCAGTTACACACATAATCCCAGTGGATCATGAGTTAATCGCAAACTCTAGAAGTCTGCCTCATAACTGCATGAGGCTTTGGGGGGACACCTAGACATAAACCATAACAATGATTTGCTCAATGTCACATAGTGTGGTAAGGAGCAGGCCTTGGGATTCGAACCCACCCAACACAACACTGTCATTCATGCTGTACTCTGGGGCCAATCTGATGAGAGTTCAAGGTCACATAAAAGAGGACAGGAGAGTGTCTTCCTAGAGGGGAGGCCCATATTCTGATCTTAAGTCTTTTGATAATTTCTTTGTTATAACTAGACAGCTCAGCTATTCTGGGTCTTAGTTTTAACTCAGAGAAATTATAAATCACATTGTAGGGGTGGGAGGAGGCAAGGCCAGAGATGAAAATGCAGCATGATTTCAAGACGATGTCTTACCGAGTGGCCTTCTATGCAACCCTCAGTAACAAGAAGCTCATGCAGCCACTGTCCCCATGGAGAGAATGACTAGGCAGGGAAAACTAAAACTGCATGATGGAGCATCCGAGCGGAAACACTGATTAGAGGTCATTTGGCCAAACTCATTTCCAGCAATATTTTAATGACTTGGAAATAGACACCCAGGGAACATAAATGACTTTCCCAGGGGTTCATTCATTCATTCATTCACTCACTCATTCATTCATAGCATCTCCTGATGTAGGACTGAGCTAACCACGCACAGATTAAATAAAACTATTAAGAGGAAAGACTTTCCTCAGGAGGAAATGGAAGGGAATGCTGGCAATTTACACCTGGAGCACTTAGACGGAGAGGCTGGAAGATGCCTCTTCTAAGAAGTTAAGCTTAAGCTGAACTCTTCTGACTAGATTATCTAACTATGGAGAACGCCTGACTCTATAAACCCCAAGCTAAGTGCTCCTCGCCAGTCCTCCAGGCTTTGTGTTAGAATATTAACAGAATTTTTTTTTTGTCTTGCTGTTCGCTGTTTCTCCACACAGAACAAAGTGCATTGCAGATACCCACTTGGCTCAGCGAACTCCTCTGTGCAGTGCGCAAGGCAGGGAGGCAGACTTATTATTCCTTTTATTATTTTCTATTGCTGTTTGCTTCCATTTTTCCCACAGTTTTGAATTTGTAAAGCAGAGAAGAGTTTTCCTGTGACCTGGATTATACAAGCACCTGTGTAGAAGCTGCCACTGTTTCCTTTCTGTAAGAGAAATGACCGCATGGTGTTTGCGCCAACGTGGTCATTATGCCATTCAAATTCTTTTCTTTTTCCTTAGCCTATTTTTAGATTTCTCCTTCCATTTGCCTAGCTCTATTAGAATCAGGTTTTCATGTTAATCACGTTCTCTGGGCAGGCCAAATTTAGGCAGAATGAAAACAAAAAGTGTTATGCAAAACGGGAAGTGAGAGGAAGCCCAGGCCAGGCATGCACCGCATGCCCAATGTGCTGGCCGGCAACAGCACAGAGGCTGGCTCAGCTCCGGGCTTGGATCTGCAGTGCCTGCTGCCCTCCCCAAAGCAAGGCAGCCCGTCAGTGCTCCCAGAATATGCTGTTGTGCAAGTGATGCACCATGCAGACTGTCAGTAGTGCCGGCTTCATCTGAAGGCTGCCCTGACCACAGCTGCCACAGGAAATGAGACCTGTGGGGCTCAGAAGAGGGTAGAGCCACACAGGAGTTTCTACTAATATGAAGATTCATGTCTGGGGAATCTTTGGTTCTATACCCTCTATGCACAGGAGAATCACCTTAGGGGCTCCAAACCCTACTGTTTCCCTGAGTAGCTGCTCCAGACCAACTGAATCACAATCTCTGGGAGTGGAACATAGGCAGAAGTTCACTTTTTATTTAATATCTCCATCCTCTACTCTACCCTACATGATTCTAAAGTCCAGCCAGAGTCCTTGTCCCCAGGAAAGGAAATGTCAGAGAAGGGAAGAGGCACTCACTCAGAATGTGCCACCCGTCCTATCAGTAGGTATCATCTTTAACCCCAAACTGGTACCTACTTTAATGAGGACTTGCATTTTAACAGTTTCTTTCAAACCCCAAGAGAAGTCTTAATGCATAGTCATATTCCAAATTGAGAAGCATGGTTTTAGTTCCACTTTGTCATCTAGGACTATGTGTAGAGTCACTAGGACTTAGGCTAGAGGCCAGACTCTTCAGTGAGCACTTTGCTATTTGTTTGAGGCTGGGTACTTTATATAATGTCATGCCTCAGTTCTCGCATCTGTACCATGAAATGTAGCATTTCTTTCACAGGATTCTTGTGTGCGGGGAAATAAGTTAATGTTATTTGAAACAAGCCCTGGCTTTCTCTATGTATTTTCTGAGTTTATTGCTCAGACAGGGAGTGTACTCTAATGAGGCTTTCTCTCTCAAATGCATCCCTACTTGGTGCAGGGGAGAAATAATTGCTACACATACTTGTTGACCAAATTATCTTAGCAATAGAGTGCAAATAAGTTGATGCCAAAGTGTTTGAAAAGCCCACAAGAAATGAACTCAGAGCATTTGATTCTTACTTAATAAAAAGACTTAATTTTGAAAACAGGAGCTCCTGTGCTAGACTCCTTGCAGTCAGCAGATCACTGAAAGATGTTACCAGAAGTGACTGCTTGCTTTCTACCATCCATGCTCATCCCACCCCCCCACCCTGTCCATTACCCTGCAGGGGGCGCCAGATGAGAGGCGTCTCTCTTGGGTTCAAGCCCAGAGGCAGATGTGAATGGCAATTCCAGTGCTCATATTCACTGACCATGAGAATGGAAACTTTCAGCCCTTAAGGTTGGGATGCCTTGGGTATCTCATTAATATAATTTCTAAATATGACTGCAAGTTCTTTCATGCTCCTCTCTTCAAGATTAATTTCTCTCCCCTTGAAAGTGAGCAGGACTTAGCAACTGGCTTCTAATGACTGAGATATGGTGGCAGCAGCTGTATGTGACTGGGTTATGAAAGCATCGCTTTCTCTTAGACCATATGCTCTGGGAGAAACCAGCTGCCATGTGACAATCTCAGTCCTGCAGCTCTATGGTGACATTCACACAGAAGGTGCAGAGGCCATATCAGCATACCATCCTGGAAGCTTTTCCTCCAGCTGCAGCCAAGTCCTCCAGTGACTGCCACCTTGGCCAACACTTGGACTGTGGGCTGCTGCAGCCTCAGGAAAGACCCCCGACCCACCAAAACTGTGTCATGCAGCAAAAGTTGTAGTTTGAAGGGAAAATGTGTTATACAATGATAGAGAACTTACATGCTGGCCTTGGAAATATCACACAGATGTCTCCTAACAGCCTGAGCAATGTGGAGCAATAAAAGAGAATAGGAATCTGACTGGAAAAGAAGCAGGTCCCAGGCCATTAGAGAAGATGTGGACTTGTGAAATTTTGTCTTCTTAATACACTCTTTGAGAACACAGACTTTGGAGACTGGAAGTGTCTGGTTTGATCTTGGCTTTGTCCCAGAGCCTAGAGTGACTTCACTCTCCATATTCTGTGTCCACCCTGCTCTCTCCACTCCTCAATGTTCTGCATCTTAGGAAGACTAGAGGTGAGGAAGCAAAGAAGAACTGTTGCTGACAGTGTCTCATAAGAGATCTAAGAGAAGAAGGCCTGAACTGGAGAGCCTCCTGGCTCTTACTTCCCATGAAAAGTTCATATTCCTGAGATGCAGTCCTCTGCCCTGCCTCCAAGAGCACCCCCCCCCACACACACACCCATGTGCAGGAAAATGGATGGCACTGTCCCCAGCCCTGGCCACCTGACTCTGACAAAGTGTATCTGCATGGATTGTGGGGCCCTCAGCCACTCCAGACCCCTCTGCTCCTGACATCTTCCTGGCAATAATAAGACCTCTGGAATGCATTTTGAAAACTGAATTATCCTGGCCTCCCTTGGCTGTTCCCATTCCTTAGGCCTGGAAGAAGAGGGGAAACTGAATCTCTTGCCTGCCAGCCACAATTATGTGGGAAATCGATCTTGTCTGCATTGCCCTTCCCACACCGACCTCCCTGGTGATGAGCACAGGTGGAGGACTTGGGGGTTGATGGGGCTCTCCAAAGTGGCTATCCCCACATCTCCTCCTGACGTCCCTTAGGGCCTGGGAAGGAAGGGAATCTCAGGACCCTTTTTCAGACACTATTTGTTAGCTTCCAATCCTGAAATCAGGTTTCTTCTTCTAAACAAAGGGATGATAACAATATTTGGAATTTACATTGTCCTTTCCTCAAAGGAGTCCAAAGAATTTTATGTACCTTTCTCCAGTATTTAGCTCCCAGTCCCATGGAGGCCTTCTGATCTGGCCATGGGAGAAGCCAAAGCACTGAATGCTAAATGATTTGATGTTTCTACACAAAGGGGAGATCTGGCATCCAAAGGCCCTAGTTCCCAACCTAGTTGGTTTCAGAACACAATCTAGCATCTGCAGGAAGTTTACAGGACCAGCTTCAGGAGTTAAGAGGCAGGGTAAGCAGAAGGAAGGAGAAAAGGCAGAAGGAACTCTTAGCTGGGAGAAGGATGAAGGCAGTATAAAAGTGGCATGGCCAAGTCACTGCCCCTTCACTGGAGGATCATCTGTGTGCTCAAAAGTCCCCTGCTTATTGACTCACAGGTTGCTTCACACAGGCTTGTCAGTGGCCATCCTGGAGCAGCTGATGCCCACTAGGACTTGGGCAGTTTGTAAAACTCGACGTTAAGGAAGTCCTTCTGCCTCTCTGAGCCCCAGTAAGTTTGCTCATTTATGTCAAAAGATTCTCTCCATCCCTTAAGTTCTAGACACTGACAAACATGGCATCACTGGGGATATAATGAGGGATACAGAAGTATTGGGATGGACACTGGGAGGGCTGGCTTCTAGTCTTCACCCGGCTCATTGGTGTGATATTTGGTGACTTCAAGAAACTTCTCAGTCCTTATTTTCTTAACAAATAAAACTGTAGTTTATAATTTCCTGAGATCGCTCCCAATCTCTTTGTCTCTGGAAGATGCCTAAGATTTCTATGTCTGAATTCAATGACTTGCCTGCAAGGAGCTATAGTGGAAAGAGGCTCTTCTAGACCCTAGCATGCTTCTTTGCTTTATGACTTAATCTTTCCATCAATTCATTTATCATACCACAGATACTTTGAATGTCTTTTATGTGGTCAGGTTCTCTGTTGAGCACTGAAGCATAAGAATGAGAAAAATGAGCATAGTTCCACCCATGTCCTAATGAAATTACAGTCAAAGAAAAGAGGCAGAGATATAAATATCACAAACTGCATGGGAAGATCCAAAGGACCAAAGGAATGAAATACTGTGGCACATTCAATAAATATAGACAGTCAAGGAGTAACATACAAGCTGGGGTTTAGTGGCAGGGAGGTGGGAGAGAAGGAAGGAAAACTGGAGGGCATGCTGTATCAGGTAAAGGATGTTTTTTTTCCTATCCAAAATCCTATGAGAAATCATTTTGTGGTTTAAATACGGTCCTGATATAATTAGATCATAAAAAGTTCATGTTTTCTGTTACCCTTGTCTACTGAGGTTTGGACGGACATAGAGAAAGAAGCCCAGGTAGGAGGTCAGAGCAGCACTACAGTCAGGAGATGATTTGAACTTGGATTGGGATAGAGATTGAGAACAAGGAAGAACCTGGAGAAACTGAGAAATTAGAATCAGAGCATTTAAAAAAATAGTTGTCCACATGGTTGGGTTTAGCAGGGAGAGTATAGAAAAGGTTGTTTGGGCTGTGGAGTCATCACTGAGAACACTGGATGACCTACAACTTGATCTTGGGAGGCACTACATGCTGAACTGAATGAGATAAATTTTCCTAATAAAACTGCCCTCAGCTCTGGCAATGATCCTGAGAATCTTCAGCATGTTATTGAAACCAGCAGTTAATTGGTAGGATTCCCACCCTGAGTATATATGCTGATACCTGTGAACTAAGCAATGGCACTGAAGAAAGCAATGTGTAATGGTAGGGTCATGGCATGCCCTATAGTTCCATAGGAAGAACATATAGATCATAGTTCTGAAATTTCCATGAGGTGATAGAAATCCATCAGCAAAACCTCAAACTATTCAGAGAAAATGAAGAGAGAGCAGCTGTGATTTTAGGATTTTTTTTTGGTATAGAAAAAAAGAGGAGAAAATTCCAGAAAATATGCCCATAGTTTTTGGTGTTTGGTCTTAATCTACATGGGTTGTGATAGGTCACCGTGACAAAATTCGACAATGAAAATCATCAAAACATTGAGTTACTACAGACAGCTTCTCCAGCTGATAAAAAAAATTAAAAAGAGGACAACCTTGGGTCTTTGCCTGGCTCTCTCTCTCTCCGTCTTTTTATGTGTCAGGGCTTAGAATTCACATGCTCAGTCAGTCTTATACAAGCTTCATGCAATATTAAAATGTTTATGCAACTCTTTCCGTGCTTGAAGCAGCAGCAAATGTTCCTGGTGTGCAAGGAATGAAGAGAATAATGTTCTTACACTTTCCCAGGAGAAAGTCCAACACCAGAGCAATGCCTGTCTTACCCTCCATGATTAATTGGAGCAATAAATCACATCTCACTCTCCCCAACCATCTGCCACCTTCCTTGGGACCCTTATGCACTGACTGAGTACTAAAAAGATGGTATCATCTGGTTTTAGCTCTAGGCAACACAGACTAAGACTGGTACTTGGAATACTTTTGCCTCAGTTTGTAAGTACAATTCTACAGCATACTTGCTATGCTGGTATTAGTCAGATGTCAAACTTTAAGCCCATTTATGTTAATGCAACATTCAGAAAGGTTCACTTTCAGCTCCTTATAAGAGATTGATTTTCAAACATAGGACCCAAAATCTAAGTGTTGGGGACTAGCAGAGAAATCATTCTCCAATTAGCATTTTTCACCAAAGATAAGGCATTTGACAGAGTAAACATTGCTGAAAGGAAAAGAAGCTTAGGCACATCAAGCAACAGTCTCAGAACAACACAGTTCAAAAGCAGCTCTGGTACTATAGCTTTTCAAGCCTAGAAAAATTAGAGTATCAGAGTTGGAAGGGAAATCCTTGAAGGTTATTTTATATGTGATTAATTATAGTCTGGGGAGTCTTAGGATTTTATTCAAGAGTCTTAATTTGTGATCCTGTCTGATGCAAAACCCCACTACCCTTCAAAGAAGAAGGGTCAAGCCAGACACTGCCAGTGAGAAATGCATATATGCTTCCTGTGGTTCACTGTGATGATGTGATGTCCATCCAGGGTACCAATCTCCTCTGCTTGTAAGCCGCTACCAAGTGATGAGCTCTTTGTTCAGCTTACATATCAGTAATGCTTCCTGGTTATTATTTCCTTTATAGGGTCCAGTCTGTTTTGTGAGTTCTACTGACCAAGGGCAGAGTCAGGAATTTAATTGACAAGTTCAAAGCCCATATGTGGTCATTTAATGTTCCTACAGAAAAATCAGTCTCACAGTTCAAAACAGCTTCCCCCCCTTTTCCAGCCAGGGCCCAGGCCCTGTGCAAGTGAGGGACCTTCTGCCTGCTCACTGCTCCCCTGACCCCTTTCCAGCCAGAGTCCAGGTACAGCGTGTGTGTGTGTGTGTGTGTGTGTGTGCGTGTGCGCGCGCGCGCGCGTGCACATGTGTTTGACCATCCGCACACTCACCTGAACCTCCTCCATCAGACAGGCCTGATGTGGAGCCCTACAGCAGAATTTCCTGAAGAGAGGCTAGGGGCCAGACCCACACAGCTAATTGAGGAGCTGAACATCCTGCCAGAGGGACACAGCAGGTTCACTTCCACTGGCTGCCGCAGGAAGAAGCTGAGTGCAGCAGCTAGACCCAAGCCAGGCACATCTGGATGAGTACAAACACGGTAGATCCGGACCTGGTAAGCTGAGACACTTTGCTACAGCCAGATCTATGAGACCATCTTTTCTTTTCCTATGTTTAGTGAGAGAAGGGGCATCAGGTAACCAGGGTGAACCAGTCTGCCTGGAAGACCCCATGTACATCAAGGAGAGATAATGAGACAGCACTTAGGGAAACTAATTTAAATACAAATGCCCAATTTAATATCTGCTTAGATACACAGACATAATGTTTGCTATTATGGTCTAAATTACAAACCCATTAGTTATAAAAGTTTGTCAACTGCTAAATATTACTATCTATTATTAATGTTCCTAATTGTAATTCTGTAAACACAAAATTGTAACTGCTTTAACTACATAATCTCCCTCAAGTAGGACTCTTGGTAGGTGCTAAGGTAACAACTGCACCAAAGCTTTACACCAAAAGACAGAAGACAATGCTATCCAAAATTACAAAGAACCAGGTCTATCACCATGGACTAAGCTAACGTCAAAATGGATTAAAGATCTAAACATTAAAACAGAAACACTGAATCTCCTGGAAGACAAAGTAGGAGGAACTCTCAAAGACATAGAGGTAGGCAAAGAGTTCATGAACAAAAATCAAATCACAAGGTTAATACTTGAAAGAATTAACAACTGGGACCTCCTCTTATTGAGACGTTTTTCCATGTCAAAAGAAATTACCAACAAAGTGAAAAGACAACCCATAAATTTGGAAAAAAATCTTAACTAATAAGCACTCAGAAAAAGGTCTGCTCTCTAGAATTTATAAAGAACTAAAAAACATTAGGGCCCCAAAATTAAAAGTTCTAGTGTGAGAACTCAAAAGAAGCAATAAAAATTGAAATTATAACACAGTTAAATGAAAAGCAAGAACTTAATGTTTAAACAACGAAGAGAGAGAAAGGAAAAAAGTTAGGAAATATTTCAGGGACAAAAACCATACATTTATATAAACAAGATGGTTAAGGCAATGATCCTAAGAATCTCCATCAAGTTTTGGAAAATAGCAGTTAATGGGTAAAATTCTCAGTCTGACTACTTATATATGTTTATATCTATGAACTAAGCAACTAAACTGAGGATATCAATGTGTAATACTAAAATCATGCTTGAAATACCTGTTATTTTGGTCTTCTAAATGCGTACTATTTCTAACATCATATTAATTATTGCTATACTCTCTTTAAAGTAAATATTTTTAAGAGAAAAGGTAATAAAAGAAAACAAGAGACAAGAAAACAAGTGTCATAGAATTATCCTGCTATAATGTTGTATATGGTTTGATTTCTAAATTTCTGCATAGAAATGTGTACTTTTTAATATTCTATAAGGATTTAAAGTTTAGACTATCCATGGTTGTTGGAAAATAGCAGTTCCATGTTATATCTAAGGTTGATATTCAGACAGACAGTGATGTTAAGTTCAACTGCCTCTGTTACAGGGTAATAATATCATTAAGCTTCTCTTCTGGAGAGTTAATCACTTAATTTTGCAGACCAAAAAATTAGAGAAAAAGAAGGTCTAAAAGGAGAGCCAATATTTTGGCCCTGGCCCTTCAAGTTCAGGGAGGACTCAGGACATGAAAGAACCTGTGCTGTGACATCTTGTAACTCAGTGATGTCCCAAATTTTTTGATCAAAGAGATTATGGGGCCACAGAGGAAAGTGATTGATGATGTATAGTGTGCCTAAGGAGAGTCACCTAGAGAGTAAAAATTCTCTCAGGCTTTCACAGAGACTAAATTGGTCAAGCAAAGGCCATGACTCATCCAGAAGGCTGACACTTACAAAATATCTACAAGGTGCTATACATGGTTTCAAGGTAAATCCTGAGGGGATATGACTAACCTTGTCAGATACAAAGTTACATTTTTAGTTATATAGGTCTTGCTTTAATTTGGTCTTAACCATACAGCAGAGAAGTATAACCACAAGGTATAAAAAGTAAGGCCATATTAATATGCTGAGCTGGAAAAGGCTCAAGTCAACAACTTCTGACAATTTGCAGTTCTTCTGATAACCTACTACTATTATGGACTATTGGACTATATTGGGCTATTTTGCTGAGTTCAGTAACCTACAATATTTGAACCAGCATCAAGTATGAAAAGGTGCTT
>NW_004524595.1:2120770-2122676 GCF_000260255.1 Octodon degus | reverse complement strand
AAATAAAATAAAATAAAATAAATAACTGAGATAGCCACAGGAAGTACTCTATCAAGAAATGCCAAGAAAGAAAAGGCATATGAGTCTAGGGAGAAAAGAGCAACATAAAGACAAAAGGAATCCTACCAATTAACTGCTAATTTGAAAAACCTGCTGAAGATTCTCAGGATCATTGCCTTAACCATCTTGTGCATATAAATGTATGGCTTTGCCCCTGTCATATTTCCTAGCTTTTCTCCTTGCCCTCTTTTCATTGCTTAATCCTTAAGTTCTTGGTTTCCTTTTAATTGTGTTATATCTTTCTATTTTTATTTCTTCTTTTGAGTTCTTACACTAGGGAAAAATACAATATTTACATATGTGAGTCTGGTTTATTTCACATATGAGTATCTTCATAAGTGGCATCCAATTAAATATAAAGGCTTTGAGTTTATCACTCTTTATAGCTGAATAATACTCTGTTGTATAAAAATACCACCTCTTTTTCATCCATTCCTCAGGTGACATGCATCTTGGTTGTTTCCAAGATTTGGCTGTCACAAATTGTGCTGCTATAACCATAGGTACACATATATGACTATGATATGACGTTTGTAGTTCCTCCAGGAAATATCCCAGTAGAGGGATAGCTGGCTTGAATGGGATTTCAAGTTCTAGTTTTTTAAGGAGTTGCCACACTGATTTCCATAATGGTTGACTAACTACATATATGCTGAATCCTGTGAACTAAGCAAGTGCACTGAAGACAGCAGTGTGTAACACTAGGGACTCACTTGGAATTCTTGTCATTCTGGTCTCCTAAATATGTACTGCTTGTCATGGCATACCAATTACTGCTATACTGTCTCTCAAGTAAATGTTTGTTTAAAAAAAAAAGGTAATAAATGAAAACAAGTGACAAGAAAAAAAGACATAAAGGAGAGAAAAGAAAAAAAGAAAAGAAAAAGGAGGTACACTTATGCTCCCTAATTAGCCCAAACTATTTTACTGGGGCTATTAGAAATCTTTCCCTGTTACTCAAACCGAAACACATAAAGACCAGGGTTTGCTGATCTCCCTTTGGTACAGTGGTGTCATCAATTGTGGCAAAAGCACACAGCTTCGCTTCAAATCATGGAAAGCAAAATTCCATTTACTTCACCTTTCAAAAGAGCACAAAGACAGTGTAACTCATTCAGCTCTCTTGGCAAAGAAAGCCACCCCACAAGATAAGTTCCTCAAAGGTTTTCAATCTAAGGCAAATCAGGAAACAACCATCACTCGGGTGGAGCTGGTGAAGGCGTAAATCAAGTGGGGACAGGGAAACAAGCAATTTTGACCCCTGTCTTTTTGTGCAGCAAATGGGTCTGAACACCCTCTTGGCTGCCAGCAAGTAATACAGAACAAGAGGCCAAGACAAAATTTAAAGCTCTCTTTCTCAATGTTGATACCAGGTCTGAGAAAGTATGAGAAAAATAGGGGGTAAAATTTAGTGGCTGCATACTGGAGGATTTTATATTGACATTTAAGATATAATGGCAAGGAGAAAAAGCCTTTCCAGGTGAGACTACTGCAACTCCAGCCTTTCTATCCTGAGATGATACTTCAGTGCATTTGCTCCATGACATCTTTATAAGAGACAAAGAATCATGGTTCTTCTCATAACACAGAACTGAAGAGGAATGTGCAGGGCTTTTTCTTCCTCCCTTGTCCCACAGGAGTGACCCACACCCTTTCTACACCCCAGCCACTTCTATCTCTTTGTACGGGTTCCATACACATCACCCTCCTCTCCTCAGCCCTGGTTGTACACAGGTATAAGAAAATCCAGTTCTCTCATCTTGAATTTGGACATCAAGGTACAACATGCACTTCAGAGTTTACTAGCTAGATCAACAGCAGCCAGAAGTCAAGCCTTAATTAACTT
>NW_004524595.1:2113089-2120670 GCF_000260255.1 Octodon degus | reverse complement strand
ATAATGAGACAGCACTTAGGGAAACTAATTTAAATACAAATGCCCAATTTAATATCTGCTTAGATACACAGACATAATGTTTGCTATTATGGTCTAAATTACAAACCCATTAGTTATAAAAGTTTGTCAACTGCTAAATATTACTATCTATTATTAATGTTCCTAATTGTAATTCTGTAAACACAAAATTGTAACTGCTTTAACTACATAATCTCCCTCAAGTAGGACTCTTGGTAGGTGCTAAGGTAACAACTGCACCAAAGCTTTACACCAAAAGACAGAAGACAATGCTATCCAAAATTACAAAGAACCAGGTCTATCACCATGGACTAAGCTAACGTCAAAATGGATTAAAGATCTAAACATTAAAACAGAAACACTGAATCTCCTGGAAGACAAAGTAGGAGGAACTCTCAAAGACATAGAGGTAGGCAAAGAGTTCATGAACAAAAATCAAATCACAAGGTTAATACTTGAAAGAATTAACAACTGGGACCTCTTCTTATTGAGACGTTTTTCCATGTCAAAAGAAATTACCAACAAAGTGAAAAGACAACCCATAAATTTGGAAAAAAATCTTAACTAATAAGCACTCAGAAAAAGGTCTGCTCTCTAGAATTTATAAAGAACTAAAAAACATTAGGGCCCCAAAATTAAAAGTTCTAGTGTGAGAACTCAAAAGAAGCAATAAAAATTGAAATTATAACACAGTTAAATGAAAAGCAAGAACTTAATGTTTAAACAACGAAGAGAGAGAAAGGAAAAAAGTTAGGAAATATTTCAGGGACAAAAACCATACATTTATATAAACAAGATGGTTAAGGCAATGATCCTAAGAATCTCCATCAAGTTTTGGAAAATAGCAGTTAATGGGTAAAATTCTCAGTCTGACTACTTATATATGTTTATATCTATGAACTAAGCAACTAAACTGAGGATATCAATGTGTAATACTAAAATCATGCTTGAAATACCTGTTATTTTGGTCTTCTAAATGCGTACTATTTCTAACATCATATTAATTATTGCTATACTCTCTTTAAAGTAAATATTTTTAAGAGAAAAGGTAATAAAAGAAAACAAGAGACAAGAAAACAAGTGTCATAGAATTATCCTGCTATAATGTTGTATATGGTTTGATTTCTAAATTTCTGCATAGAAATGTGTACTTTTTAATATTCTATAAGGATTTAAAGTTTAGACTATCCATGGTTGTTGGAAAATAGCAGTTCCATGTTATATCTAAGGTTGATATTCAGACAGACAGTGATGTTAAGTTCAACTGCCTCTGTTACAGGGTAATAATATCATTAAGCTTCTCTTCTGGAGAGTTAATCACTTAATTTTGCAGACCAAAAAATTAGAGAAAAAGAAGGTCTAAAAGGAGAGCCAATATTTTGGCCCTGGCCCTTCAAGTTCAGGGAGGACTCAGGACATGAAAGAACCTGTGCTGTGACATCTTGTAACTCAGTGATGTCCCAAATTTTTTGATCAAAGAGATTATGGGGCCACAGAGGAAAGTGATTGATGATGTATAGTGTGCCTAAGGAGAGTCACCTAGAGAGTAAAAATTCTCTCAGGCTTTCACAGAGACTAAATTGGTCAAGCAAAGGCCATGACTCATCCAGAAGGCTGACACTTACAAAATATCTACAAGGTGCTATACATGGTTTCAAGGTAAATCCTGAGGGGATATGACTAACCTTGTCAGATACAAAGTTACATTTTTAGTTATATAGGTCTTGCTTTAATTTGGTCTTAACCATACAGCAGAGAAGTATAACCACAAGGTATAAAAAGTAAGGCCATATTAATATGCTGAGCTGGAAAAGGCTCAAGTCAACAACTTCTGACAATTTGCAGTTCTTCTGATAACCTACTACTATTATGGACTATTGGACTATATTGGGCTATTTTGCTGAGTTCAGTAACCTACAATATTTGAACCAGCATCAAGTATGAAAAGGTGCTTTAAAGACTTCTCCTAATGCAGCTTCTCTAACAGCAATAGAACACCCATCTCTGACAAAACAAAACAAGAAAGGGGGATACAAATAAAGAACATTTTGTAGTGAAACACACACACACACACACACACACACACACGCAGAATAGGTAGGAGAGGTCTGGCCAAATAGCTCAGCAGATTAAAGTACCTGCAAGCAGGTACACAGCCAGGGGATTTGATTCCTGGGCCTGCTGTGTCAGCCCCACCCCCAGGGTGCACTGTGAGGTAGATTAAGACTGGACATGGTGTCACACCCCTGCAATCCAAGCACTTGGAAGGCTGTAAACAGGAGAATCACTATGAGTCCGATCTAGTAATGAGACCCTGAACACCCTGTAGACCCTTCCCCAAAATACAGAAAGAAAAAAAATAGGTAGGATAGATATACAGCTACCTTCTATTACTTCAATGAGAAGGAAAGTTTGTACTAATAGTGTTTAGACAAGATATCATGTCTACATCTTATCCTCTGAATAACTATTACAAAGACAATAATATGCAATGTATTAATCATTGTAACTGTCCTACTAACCTGTCTTGAAATTGTTTCATTGCTGTTTTTTTCTCATTAAAATGAATAAAAAATTAAAGAAAAAAACAGATTCCCGCAACTACTGCCCTGACAAGGGGACCTTCAGTGCAAGATGAAGAAGGATGAGTGAATGCAGCCATGCTGGTGGGGCCCTCTGAACCTCAGTGAGTAGATTCTAGTATCCCTTTCAAGGCCAGGGAAGTGGATGGGAAGCAGCCCAGGTGGTTTTTATAAGAACAGAGAATACGAACATCACTTATTCTCAGTTATATTGCATTGGAGGTCAAGCTTATTACCAAATTTTACCTTGTGACAGATGCTTATAGGACCAATTAGTTAGTATCAGAATATAGGCCTTCATTTATGTGAATGAGGTGGGCCCAGTACTAAGATTATTTCCACCTAAGAAGGGCAGTGCATTACTTATCAGATTAATTCTCATAGAACAATTGATTCATCCTGCTAATACTGAGCTTTAGTGTTAGAAAAATGACAGGGACCCAGGCGAAACAGTCCCAGATTTCCTGAAGCCCACTGTCCCTCCCACTTGGGGTAGATGCATGGATTCCACAGCCCATGCCCTCTTCTGTGAGGCTCTCTCTTCCTATTTGACTTTGATCTCTGTCTTAGTAGCTACAGTCTCAGCAAATACTTTGTGCAATAGGAGAACAAGAGCTGTCAGTTTCTGAGGGAAGGTTTGAGATTTCCATTAAGTTGATACCATAATTTGCTTTCTCTCCCAAGGTTTTGCTCTTCAGCTGGGCATCCTTCATCACTTCCTTGGCAAACTGAAGTGGCATGGAGCCACTGGCTGCTGAGGAGTTGAGCATTGACTTGGGTCTGGCTTGCTGAGAACCAGTTGTTTGTGTAGCCTATCGCCCCCTCTATTCAATGTGAAGTGGATGCTTTAGTGAAGTCCTTGACTGCAAAGACCTCCTGAAATATTTATTTTCAATCATTTCTTTCAGTACTGTGAACAAATACATGCTTTGTCTTTTACAGAGATGCAAACAACAAAGAGTTCTCTCCCCTCCTAACTGAATTAGTCATTACAGGAGGGGAAATTCCCAGTCCTTTCAAAGAGTAAGTCTGTTGCTAATGTGGTCTAAGAGAAACATTACTGGTCAATTTCCAGGACCTGGGAAAAGCCCACTATTCCACGCTCAGCTGTTGTCTTCCCAGTCCTAGGACAGAGGAAAACATCACTAAACTGGTAACTTTGGGGTTTCAAAAGAGACATCATATAGGAGGACACTGAATAGTACAAGTCCCCCTCTGCTCTTATCTCAGGCTCCCAAGACCCCTGCTATGTAGTACCTGATAGCATCAGCATTAGCACTAGAAATCCAGGGTCCCAGGCCTTGTCTCTGACCTCTTAAATCAGATCTGCATTTGAACTAGATTCCCAGGCTGTACATACATAAATACATACAACTGTGATAGGCTTGTGTTAGTCTCTTTCTTCTGTACTCTTAGGGATGAGTGGTCCTTCACAGACTGAACCCCTAGTCCCTGAACAGTTCCTTTTGTCTTTACTAAGTGTATTGTGTCCTATTCTCACCCAGCCCCAAAACTATTGAACAAAATTGGTCCCTATATTTTGGCTCTATATCTTCCCCTTGGTCTAAAGCTTTTATGACACAAATCTCTCAAAAGCAATGCCTTAGGCTCAACACTTAATTGTCAGCCTTGAGCGTGGATAAACAATCACTTAACCTGTCGAGGCACTAGTTTCCCCAGATGCTAAGTGGTAATATACATACGTGTCACTCTCTATGGGACACATATGCCAGAAGGACAAATGAGGTCATTCATATTTAATAGTGCTCATTACTATACAGTGAGTGCAAGACATTATTTGTGAGCATCTGTCTGGGTTAATGGCCAATATCTCCTAAATAGGTTAACCATTTTCATTGCATGCTTCATTCTGAGAATGTTACAAAAGTTGGGAGTTTCATTAGACTCTCTAACTGGATGAGGTATTATCATTGAAAGATGTGCTTAATGTTATGAAGAACCTTTAGCAACAGGAAAGGGCACTGGAAGGTGAGATCTTTTGTCAGCATCATCGTCTCAGTGGAAACATACAAGCAAGGGATGGCAATGTAAGATCCTGTACTCAACATTATGAAGAGGTAAGATGGGAGTCCAGGATGATCAGATGCAAACTCCATGAATCTCAGGATTAGAATCAAGGAAGGAGAGAGAGGAAACCTGGAAAACATCAACACAGGCCAAGAGGCAACCAATTCAGAATCTGGAAGTAGACATCTGATCACATTGGCCCTACAGGAAACCCCAGCAGGGATAGGTCTGAGGAGCAGAGGAGAGTTTAGTGTATCAAGAAGCCTTTGTGAGTTGAGGGTGGGATATGTAGAGTGCACTTGTGGACATTAGTACTATTAAGTTCCCAACTTATAAATGAGTTCTGTTCAGGTAAACATTCATAAGTCAGCCCATTCCTAGGTCTGACAAAGTGAGTCTTACATACCTTTGACACAAATACACAATGTAAAACATGTACACATAAAAACACAGTCAGTTCCTGACTGTACTGTACTATTGTACACCTGTACACTGTATAGTAAGTACACAGCAGCACAACTATGACAATGTCCAGCAGATATTGAGCTACTGATAATGGTGAAAGCTAGGGCATTGTGCTAGTATAGTCAGTGACCAACCTACAAACTTCCACTGAAGTCAGCAAATCCCAGAAGTAGCAGGCTGTGCTGGCCACCATAACCAGGCATGATGGCACACACGGTAATCTTCCAGTGCTGGGGAGGCTGAGACCAGAGGATCACTACAAGTCTGAGCTGTGTAGCAAGACCCTGAACCAAATAAATAAATTTTAAAAATTAAAAAGGCAGCTCTACCCAGAATCTTTGTCTGTATCTTCCTCCCTCTCCATTCACTGTACCTGTTGAGGACCACGACTGCATCAATAATGTAGCAGCCGTGAGGCTTGGCTCTGTGTCTAGAGGGCACTGGACAAAGGGAAAATCTGGCCACCTTTATATTAATCAGGTCATTCTTTGGATATAATGATCTTCCCTGCTGTACCTCATGAATTTTCACTGATTGGGTTGAAAAATCCAAATCCATTTGTTTTCATATTGTGGGCTGGCTAAAAGACACTGAAGTTAAACATAATGAAGGAATTCCATTAGCAAGGATTATTCCACATACAGAGTAATAGCTGGGGCTTATTTGGCACTTACTCTGTGTACGGTGCATATGCTTCACATAAATTGTTTCATTTAATCTTTAAAACAATGCTGCATGTTCTAGACATTTAAAACTCTATTTTAAAAATTAGAAAACTTAGATTCAATGATGAGAATTCACCCAGGGTGGCACAGTTAGTAGCTGGTAGACTCAAGCTTGGAGCATTCAGTATCTCTTTAAGAAAGATCTTACACAGAATAGTCTTTCCTGAAAAATTACAAACAGAACTCACAATTCTAACTGTAGACAATTTTGGTGTTATTGTCCTTGAAAGTTTACATGGTTCCTAGAGACCCCTGATAGGGCTCATCATTCCCAGTATCATCTGAACTTCCCAGCCCAACCCAGTCCTCATTTGCTCAAGCTAGAAAGCAGGGCTTAATCTTACAAAGTCAATAGTACACATGGTTGGGCAAATAAAATACGGGCAACTATTGAAAAGTGCTTTATAAACTGCAAAGTGCAGAGCACATGTTTGCTATGCTATTAAAATTACCCTAAACTATAAAGCAGGAATGTCAGGCTCCAGAATGCTGCAGAGATCAGGTAATGTTTCTGGCAAGGCCACACATCTGGTAGATCCAGACTGCCAACTTCTCAACAGTACTCCTTGTGAACAATGGGAAAATTCTTTCTGCCTGGAAAGCCAGCACACTGTATGTTTACTGTCTACCTGGTGCTCACCCAATTAGTTAACAATGAGTTGAACTCAGCAGAGTTAGCCAGGTTCTGTGCACGTCACAAAATGTCCAGAAGCTGATCTTGTCGATTTTGTCAATTGATTTGACAGATGATTTTGGTAAATAGGTTGATGGAGCTGGAGGCAAAAAATTATAGGGAGAGGACCAACTCTAAACAATTAGGACAATGCTAACATCCAGTGGAGAGGGTGAGAGAGCACAAGCAAAGGTTTTCCCATGCCAATGTTAAAGTATGGACATCAGCTAAAATTCTAGTATAATAAACTTTTATTGGTTTAAAATAAAGAACTGAGGCCACGTTCTGGTAAACACCAGCCCCAGTCCTAGCCCAGGCCCAGTGAGTATGTGGGAGAGCTTCTGACAACCCTGCACAGGCAGTACCTACTGGTCCCAGCCCAGGCGCAGTATGAGTGAGACACTCATCCACCCCCTTGGTTTGTTCCTCACCATTCCGCAGCACCTCCCCTAACCTGCCTGCCCAGTAGGAATTTCTGCCGTGTTCTAGGAAACCCCGGATCCAGTCCTAGCCCAGGCCCAGTAAGTATGTGGGACAGCTTCCAGCTACCCTGTGCTGGCAGGACATACTGGTCCCAGCCCAGGCGCAGCATGGGTGACACCCTCTTTCACTCTCTTAGGACGAACCCCATCACTCTGTAGTAGTGCCCCAAAACCTGCTCACCGAGTAGGAATTTCTGTCACGTTCCAGGAACCCCCAGATACAGTCTCAGACCAGGCCCAATGAGTGTGTGGGAGAGCTGCCTCTCCCACCTACTCCACCATGTCCCTTCCAGACTCAGCTTAGGCCTGTCATACAGGCCTGGGGTAAAATCTTGCAGCTGCAATCCCTGCAGAGAGTGTAGGGGACAGAACCACCCAGCTAGTCCAGGAGCAGAAAATCTTGCCAGAGGGGCATGACAGGCTTACCCCCAAGGACAGCAGCAGGAAGGAGCTGAGCACAGCAGCCAGACCCAAGTCAGGGACAGCTGGATAAATACAAACTTTGTAGATCTGCACCTGAACTTCAGTAGGTGCTAAGGCTATAACTGCACCAAAGATCTACAACAAAGGTCAGAAGACAGTGCTACACAAAATGACAACGAGAAGGA
>NW_004524595.1:2101445-2103384 GCF_000260255.1 Octodon degus | reverse complement strand
AAGAAAATGTATTACCTCTAAGCAGTTCCCCAAATTATTCCTTCTTTCTGAACAAACTTACCCCATTGTTGATATTTTCTAAAGTCAGCTCCTGGAGTAATTTCTTCGTAAATTTAATTGCACTGTTTTGATTGTCTTGGTGCCCTAAATTAATTCAAAATATTTACCTCTCATGCTTATTTTGACTTTTGGGGAAAAGCCAGAAGTCACAGGAGGTGAGATCTAGCGAATAAAGTGGAGAAGGCACATCATCATGTTTCCAGCTGGCAGCAGATGCCATACCAGAAGTGATATGCGATATGAACATTGTCATAAGGGAGGATAAAACAATTTGTCCATTTCTTTGGCCACTTTCTACATACATAATTTCTTAAATACTCTAGTAATTCATTATAATATTCAGAGTTCAGCGCAGTATTCCTGGATACAAATTGCACTCACACAATCCCATTCAGGTCAAAAACGAAGATCGACATCCTCTTAACGTTGGAATTTGATTTTATGTGACAGACTTTTTTGTATAAGGAGAACTAGGTGATTTTCTTTGAGAACTTAAAACAGAAAGATCAGGATCATAACTATAGACCAAGATTTCATCTCCCATGATGACATTTCTTTAAAAGGTAGAATCTGAAGCAGCACAATCATGCAACTGCAATAAAACTGACAAAAATTTCATGCCAATACATTGTTCACGATCCATGATTTATGGCAGACTTTAAAACAGACCTCTCCACCGTAGCTCACAAATGAATGGCCGACCCAAGCAAGTTAAAACTTGTCACACACTGACTCAGGTTCACTGCACCACTTGTCTTTCGATTGGAGGGAGCACAATAGCAAAATTTACACTAAATTTCACCTCATTGTCTGTGAAAATATACAATACCCTAAATATCAATGGACTAAGCAACAGAGGATTATTATGTTTTTAAAACTGTCCACTGAAAGTTGAGATGGGGCCTTTGTTCTTCTTCATCACTCAGAGACACAGTGTCTTTTATTTTCCCCCATAATTTTATTGAGAAACAAATAGCAATGAGACAGTTTCAAATCAAATTGGTAGGACAGTTTCAATAATTAACACATTACATACATTCTTCCTAGTAGTTAATTGCTGTACAAGATGTGGACATGATAACCTATTTACAAACACTATTAGAACAAATCTCTCTATTTATTAAGAGAATGTAACTATATGTCTATCCTAACCACTTTGAATACACAGATACGAAATGGACATTCATCTGTATCCCCTTTTTTTTGTTAAGTTCCATTATTTGAATATTATAGGTGTGTAAACTCAGTAAAATATTCTAAAAGAGTCCAGAAGTCCATAATAGTACTGGGTCTTCTGTTTGACTGGCAATGTCAGAAATTGTTGACCTGAGTCCTCCACAGATCAACATAACAGCATGACTTTACATCTTATACTTTGTTTTTACACTTTTATGCTGTATGGTTAAGACCAAGGAAAAGCAGGACCTATGCAACAAGAGTTGTAGTTTTTGGGTCTGATAAGGTCAGTGAAAACCCCTCAGGGTTTATCCTGGGATCCTGTACCTCAGATTGTAGATCCTTCGTCAGTGTCAGCCATGTGGATGAGTCATGGCCATTGCTTGGCCAATATGCTCTCTTTGAAAGCCTGAGAGAATGTTTTCTCTCCATGTGACTCTCCTTAGGCACACTCTACATCTTTGATCACTTTCCTGTTTGGCCCCATAATCTCTTTGATCAGAAAATTTGGGACACTACCAAGTTACATAACATTACAGTACAAGTTCTCATATGTCCTGAGTCTTAACTGACCTTGGAAGGCTAGGGCCAAAATGTTGGCTTTCCTTGCAGCTCTCCTTTTTCTCTAATTTTGGTCTGCAAACTTAGGTTGTTAACCATCCAGAAGACAAGCTTATTGTTATTACCATACAACTTAGGCTGT
>NW_004524595.1:2098908-2100780 GCF_000260255.1 Octodon degus | reverse complement strand
GCACCCAACTCAGCCAGAAGCAAGTACAATATTGTGTCAGACCCAGGGTAAGGATCAACTGTCATCAATGACAACCACCATAAATCAGAGCCTAGAGCTCTGAAATGTTTTTCCTCTGGTTTCTGTGGATATCAATTGTCTTTATAATCTATTTATAGATACTTGCTATTAGAGATTATACAATTGGTTGGAAAAATCAAAAACTGAAACCCATTGCTGTCATTCTAGATTTATCATGGGTTTATAATGTAGAAATCCTAGTTAATTCTTGGTCTATGCTTCAGCTAATCCATACACAAAATGAACTGACTGATCTACATTATGTGGTCATTCAACTTTTTCAAGATAGAAGAATAAATGGTATACACAGACTTTGTGTTTCCTAATATGAACACTTATAAAAACAGAAAAATACATGTAAAACAATTGTTGTCCAACACCAAATAACAGGCAGCAAGACTGTGATCATCAAGGAAAGAGAAAGTAATGGGGTGAGGCATGGAATGGCCCCAGCTCTCTGCTGGAGGCACTTGTTGGGTTGGGCACCTCAGGGAGTCAAAATAGGGTCTTGCTGAGGCTGTGCGAGGGTGGAAAGCTACTGTAGCTCCTGAAAGTCAGGAAATATGGAGCCAGAAAGAAGGGAGCTGTGCAAAGAAGATCAACAAAGCTGCAGGAGGCTCCCGGAGACTCAGACTGAGTACTCTGGTGCATACGTGCAGGGCAACACTTCACAGATAGATTAAAAAACATCTACCAAAAGGAAGAATTACTATAGAATGCATCTATCACAGGTTGTATAGCTACTCTGCAGGCTGCACAGGAGTGGGAGACAGAGTTCTCCCCAGACGCAGTGGGGAATCTTTAATATGTGCAGCACAGACCCTAGAAAGCCCACG
Source organism: Octodon degus (assembly GCF_000260255.1). NCBI lineage: Eukaryota > Metazoa > Chordata > Mammalia > Rodentia > Octodontidae > Octodon > Octodon degus. The sequence continues at coordinate 2,099,884 of NW_004524595.1, read as the reverse complement.
CCTAGGAGCCAACCTATGCTGAGACCAAACTGAAGATAAGAGACAAGCCCTGGGAAAGCTGAAATGCAAGTATAAATGCATCAAATTGATTTATAAATAAATGAATTGCCTACCAGAACAAAATTCAACTATAAGAAAGACAAAAAAAAATCCAGACAGTCAATATTGTAGCATCAATAATGTCCAGCACATATTTTAAAAAATTGCCAGGAAGGCATAGAAATAAGAAAATGTGATCAATTACCAGAAGAAAGGTCAGTTAATACAAACAAACCAGGGAATGATAGTAAAGAATGAATTAGCAGCCAGCGATTTTTAGGAAGTATAAATATATTCAGATAATTAAAGGAAAATATGAACTGAATGAAGAATAGAGAGGAAACCAAGAAGAATCAAATTGAAATTCCAGAACAGAGAAATATAGTAGCTGAACTTAAAAAAGTTCACTGGAAGGTTTCAAAAACAGCAGAGACTGTGTAAGAAAAAAAAAATGTCAGTGAACTGGAAGACCAGACATCAGGAACAATCCAGTTTAAAATGTAGCAAGCAACAGGCAGAAAATTTAAGAAGTGAACAGTGTCCTCAAGTGTTGTGTCTCAGCTAAACAATCCAGTTTAAAATGTAGCAAGCAACAGGCAGAAAATTTAAGAAGTGAACAGTGTCCTACAGGGAAATATTAAGCAGTATAACATACTGCTAAGGTTTTACAATAACAGAAAGAACAGATGTGGAGTCTGAAAAATATTTTTTAAATGTTGACTTGTTCTTGAATTTGCTGAAAAATATGCATCTATAGACTTAGGAATCTCTATGAAATTTTAGAATGAAAAAGACAAGGATGGTAATAAAACTGTTAGAATAATAGAGAAATGAAAGATGGCATGTCAATGTTCATAGTAACTTTCTTTAAAATAATCACAAATGGGAATCTTCATCACTATATCTCTATCTCTATCTCTATCTCTATCTATATCTA
>NW_004524595.1:2096789-2098808 GCF_000260255.1 Octodon degus | reverse complement strand
CACTCGGGGAATAGTCATACAATGGAGTGTGGGACAAACTGCTCATGCACACAAAAACAAGCCTCAAGCTTCAAGATAATACTCTTGGTGAGAGAAGTCAGACACAAAAAATGTAGGCATTACACTATTCCATGGTGAATTTCTTGAATAGGCAAAAGGAGCCTATGATGAAAGAAATAATAATTTGCATACATAAAGGTAATTACCAACAAACAAGGGACAAAAGGAATCTTTCTTGTGATAAGAATATGATAGATAGAAAGATAGATAGATGGATAGATAGATAGATAGATAGATAGATAGATAGATAGTGTGTACTGAGGTACGGGTAGTGAACTCAGTGCCTTCACACTGAGCTGTATCCAGAGCTCTTTTTTGTTTTGATACAGGTTCATGCTAAGCTGTTATGTTGCCTAGGCAAGGCTAGAGCTTGTGACCCTCTTGCCTCAGCCTTATAGAATACTGATACTAAAAATACTGCATATTTTGCTAAGCGAGAAGGTTTATTGTCATAGTTTGGGGTCTTGCTAATGGGAACAATACAATACAGGGCACATTTTATGAGATTATTTTATAAAGAATCACCCAAAGAATCATACATAAAGAGCGCAGGAACTTTGTCTATGCACTAAAAACCAAAGAATCCATCTGAGGGCCTAGATCTTGATATACTGCAGGAGTACAGCTGAAAATATGGAGCTCATAACAATGCCGCTCAAAGTCCAATTGGAGGCCCAGAGTCCATGACAACATCTCATGCAGGCCTGTTTCATGGATCTGCACTGGGAAGGCCCAAAGTTCAGTGGTGGGAGCTAGAAAGTCTATTCTAGTAGCATGAAGGATCTGTGCTAGCAAGCCAAGGGATCTTAACTGAAACCAGAAAGCAATCCTCAAGGTAAGACCAGAGCTCCCTGTGAAAAGCACCACAGCCATCCTCAGCAATAGTGAGGTCCTGAGCTCTTCTGATGATGAAGAAAGCTGAGTTCCCATCAGGAAAGCCAACGTGACAAGCCTGTGCAGGAAACTGAGCTATGCACCATCTTCCCCTCCAGAGCCAGGACGATGCTCAAAGTGAGAACCAGAGCTCCCCAACATGAACCACAGCCATCCTCCAGCAACAAGGTCCTGAGCTCCTCCTCCAAGGAGATCGTCCAGTTTCACCGGGAAAGCCAGCTTGACGAGGTCCCTCGGCCTCCCTCCAGCTTCTCCAGTTCTGCCTCTTATGCTGCTGGCAACACTCCTTGGGTGGGCCTCCCACACCAGCACCACCCTAGTCCAGTTCAGCTGGGTGTTACAGCACCACCAGTGGGCAATCTACCACATTTACACAATTGTCAAAAGGCACTCAACTGTTCCCAGAGGGTATGTGATTTTCATGGTGTGTAAATTACTTTGTTCTTAAAGATGTTTTAAAAGTTATTTAAAAAAACAAATGTGACACATATGTATGATACAGTTTTGTTTTTTAAGTACCTTCTGCAACCTCAGAATGACTTTCCCATATGTTTCCTGATGCCTGCAGTTCTACTGATAGCTCTATTCATTTACTCTGAACTTGGATGCCTGATAAACTGCGGAGAGCTCTTAGATGAGGTAATGTTGAAAACTATTTCACCTTAGTGTAAATTCATTTATCAGTTTCTTTTCTAAGAATATATTCTGGGGAGGTGGCTCGGTCATGATAGGAAATGGTGTTTCCTTGTGTGTTTGTTATGTCTAGATGTACCCCAGGCCTCATGTGCTTATGTGCTTTGAGGAGGTGATGGAATTTGGGGGCACTCATAGTTGACTTCTGTTAGGAGGTGGGGTGCTAGCTTGCTTGCTTGTGTGGTTGGAAGAGTTGGGTCATGGAGCATGGCCTAGGAGGGTTTATCCCTCAGCCTGGCTCTTCCCTTCTCTCTCTTTACCTGCTTCCTGTTTGCCATTCTGTGAGCAGCTATCCACCACGCCCCTCTTCCATGCCATCCTGCCCTGAAGTCAGCTGACTATGGGCTGAAAGGTGACCAAACATAAACTTGT
>NW_004524595.1:2093430-2095204 GCF_000260255.1 Octodon degus | reverse complement strand
AATTCTTTTTGAGCCAAAGTCTTGCTATGTAATTCAAGCTGGGCCTGAACTCACTATGTAGCTCAAGCTGCCCTTGCACTTGTGGCATCCTGTCTCAGCCTCTCAAGCGCTGCTGGGATTACAGGCATAAGCCACCATGCCTGGCTCAGAAATATTTCTACATCTTGTTTCTAGTTTGTTTTCTGTGGAAAGATGAGGAAAAACTACAGCCACAATGTGGTTTATAAGAAGCCTTAAATTCAGAAAAGAGAGAATCCAAGCCACTCACACTTACTATGTCACTAAAATTTGAAGGAATAAATGATTGCATCTATCAAGAGATGAATGTCTGCGGGGCACATCCCGGTGTGTGAAGCTCTTCTATTGCATTATCTTATGTCTCATATGCTTTTCCAGTAGGCAAGGCCATTTGGGTTATCCCCGTGATGCAGATAAGCTGAAACTCAGAAAGGTGACATAACGTGGTAGCAAATAACAGTGAGGTTTCAGCCTACATCTTTCAACAGTTATCATTCACCCACATCATACTATCTTAACTCACCAGTCAGCAAGAAGTTCAATCCCTATTTACCTTTCACTAAGTGTGTAATAGTCATCTTGCTAGTCCTGTATTGGCAGAATGGATGAGCCCTTTTCCTTTGGAGTGAGCCACGTTGTGTCAGGTTTTTCCTGAATGAGGTTGAAATAAGTTGTAGTAAGAGACACCTGTACCTTAAAAGGTCTTAAAAAATCTAGACTTCCACATCCCCTGTATTACCCTCTCATTTTTTTAAAAAAATAGGCAAACGGATGCCTTAGACATGAGGCAATTATTTCCAAAATAACATAATGAAAAGAATCAAGGCTTTGGCATATCTGACACATGAGTGTTTTATAAAGCTCTGTCAGCTAATTTCAGAAGAGCTTTTCTAGGTCAGTGTACCGGCTTGTGTTCAGAAGGGAACTCAGGGTTAATCTTATCCAAGCTCCCTCCAGTGTAGAAACTTCTTCTTTCATAGTCATGGCATCTGTTTCTCCCTTGGTACCTTTGCTGTACAAATTCACTCCATCCGTTAATATATGAAGTAGCCATGAAACAACTGCCAAGATAGTTGAACCTCCTGGTGGTGACTCCCACCAAATCTTGCTCAGTGTTCTTGGGAGCCCTCTGTTGGCCTTCTGGGTAACAGCAGGCCATCTCTGCTGGGGGCTGTGCTCCCTTGGTCCTCAAGAGTTGGACTGAACCACAGTGGGTGATGCTCATTTTGGCACCATCTGTAAGGGATAAATTCACATTTTGTGTTTGCCAAATTGAAACAGACAGAATAAAAGTGGTGAAATAAACTTCCATGTTCTCAGCTTCCAAAAATAGCCATCAAAACTAGTTAATTCAAAACAAAACTTTGCTCAAAAGGAAGGGAATGGCTGGCCTTTCTTCATGGGAAACTCTGCCAATAACTGTTTCTTACTTGTATCTCAGTTTCAGCCTAACTTGTCCCTTCCCTCCTCTTACCCCAGCCTCAGTGTACATGGTGATAGTATGTAGGCAAAGCAGGTTAAGTCCTCCCTGACACTGCCTTTCCCTCCCTAGCTCCCATCTACCTTGTTACTCTCCTGCCTTCTTCTCTCTCTGCTTGTTCCTATTCACTTCACTGGAAGTTAGAAAGATGATCCTGGATTAGAGCTACCTTCTTAAGGAGTCTGTGATGCATAAAATACGACAGGAATGGCTTATTTAATTACTGTGATGCTGAGGGTTAAAACCAAGGCCTTCACCCGGAATGATATTCACAGC
>NW_004524595.1:2075980-2092040 GCF_000260255.1 Octodon degus | reverse complement strand
GCCAACTCAGTGCAATAAATTCTTTGTCTCCCTGCCTCCTCTTCTGAGAGTTCTTGCATTTCTTCTGCAGCCCTCCTGCACCAAGCAATAAAGGCTTCCTCTACCTCTCTCCTGCTTCTTCACACCACAGGAAGAAACCTTACAGTTCTCTTTGTGGGAGCTCTAGTCCTTACCTTGATCATCGCTTCCTGGTTCCAGGGCAGATTCCTCAGCCTGCTGCTCAGATCCTTCATCCTGCTGTCACAGACTTTCTAGCTTCCACCACTGGCTTCTGGGCCTTCCCAGGGCAGATCCTTGGTACAGACTCCCATGAGACATTGTCATGGGCTCTAGGCCTCCAGTGGACTCATAGAGGACACTGTCATGGGATCCAGGACCTCAACTGGATTATTTGGTCCCTAGTGTGTGGACAGATCTCCTACACCCTTCTGCACTGGACTTTTCTGGTGAATATTATAAAATCCTATAAATTATGTGTTCTATATTAAATCTATTCCCTTGCAAATTCTCACTACAACACCCCAGAAAAAAAACAGCAACTCGGCAATGAATCTGAAATGTGTATGAGTGTGTAGGAGCTTCTTGACATGGATCTCATGCTGTAGCAGATCACACACATACAACCTGTAGGTCTGTTCCTTTCCTACTCATCAATGGACTTTTTTATCTACTTTACAGCTTTCCATTCTACTCTCCTACGATAGACACTCAAGTTCCTGTGCTAGTTGTGGTTCAGAAGCAGAGAGGATTCTGGATGTTGCCAATGGCAACAAAGTGGTAGCTGATGACATCATCTTCCAGGTCCCACAGCCCAGGCCACACAGTGAGCCTGCCATGTGGGAAGTGAAGTGGGTGAGGAAGTCCTGCGCAGTGAGGACTCCTTTCTATCACAGCAGCTGCAGCAAGTGCCCACATGTGACCTTGTGGTCTCCACCACAACAGTGCTGTACTCAGAGCTCCTGAGGCCATGGGAACATCCTTTTCTACATCTACTTCCATCCAGATTCCTTCCTTCCAGGTGGGGAAGTAAGTTAGCAGCTGGTGAATAAAAGACTCAAAGGCCTTGAATAGTTGGGTGGCAGGATGCTGAGGGGAGTAGGAAATCGGAGCAAATGTTCCAGCATTAGAGACAAAGGAAATGAGAAAGGGGAAGGACTTATGGAAGACCGTATGGAACATGTTCTCCTGTGTGGAGTCCTCGGTTCATACTGTGATCGAGAGGCAGAGGTAGGGTGAGTAGGACAAAGTGACCGGAAAAGAAGCCATCAGGGCTTGAGCCTCCAGCCATACTAATAAGGTGGTGCTGACAAAGAGGAAAGGAGGAGCAGGAACTCATCAGCTAGAAGGGGTCTCGTTGACCCCAATACTAGAAGAGTTGGTGTCATCCTCAATTAGAATTACTGGTTATAACTGTTGATACATTGTGTCAACTTAAGAAGCTTGATGGAGTAATTCAGCAGTTCCTCACCCTAATGTGTGGAGGACATGTGAGTGCCACTTTAGGATGTTGTTCATTGTGTCAACTTGAGAAGTTGAGAAGTTTAATTAAGAGACTCCACAGGGGGCCAGGATCCTTACTTCATAAATATCCTGAGCCTATGCAAGAGGAAGGCAGGACAGTGATTGCTAACTGAAGGTGGACAGCCTGCATACAATGAGGAAAAGAGGCTTGTCCTCACCCTTTTGCTTTTGTTGCTTTGCTGCCTTCTGCCATCTTGTTGTGTTGGCCCCTGTGCCAGGCCACCTTGCCCTCCATCTAGTTTATTACTGACTGAAACCTTCACAAACTGTGAGCTAAATAAATCTTTCCTTCCTTAATTTTGAGTGCCAGGTATTTTGTCCCAGCAAGAGAGCAAAGTATCCAAGACACTGCCTTGACCCACCAACCAAGCACACAATTATATATACTAATTCTTCCGAGAGTAGTGTGTGTGTGTGTGTGTGTGTGTGTGTGTGTGTATTGTCAATACTTTGTAACTTGTCAGAAGGCTTGTAAAGCTGCTGAAAGGAAGGAATTAGAGAAGTATGGAAGGGAGGAAGGAAAGAAGGAAAAAAGAAAGGATGGAAGGAAGGAAAGAGCAGAAGAAGGAAAAGTAAATGTGACTGTGTGGATGGCTGCTGATAGATGTGGCCAGGGTTGGCAGAGCAACATCCAAGTTCAGCCTGTAGATGAATTCACTGCATGGAATTTATGTTGCAGAACCTGGGCCAATAGCTTTACAAAGGCCAAAGTGGTCATTGATTCACTTGGAGCAGGACAAAACTACTCATCCCTTGTTAATGGAATGCATACAAACAGCAAACCGTCACTTATCAAAACCAAAAGCCAACAGAAAGAAACCCTGGGACACAGAAGACCTGGGACCAAGGAATGGCTTGGATTAAGATATAGAGTATTCCTGACACGCATCACATGCAGGGCACACACAGTGACCACTGGGCACCTACGGGGTGCAAAGCTTATCACTGGCACCGAAGATCCTTGCTCTCACGGACTTCACTCTGTAATAGGGGAACCCAAACACAATTGTGCCAACTTGAGAAGCTCACAAAAAGAGATGAATTTTGACAGTGATGCATACTTTAGAAAGAAACACGTACAGTGCTGTGGGAACGTAGGGTAGGTAATCTGACACTCAGGGCCTGGCCAAAAAAAAAAAAAAGTCAAGTAAATTCCCTTAAGGAAGTAATCTCAGAGATGCTGTCTGATGGATAAGAAGTAGTTTGGGCAACAAGGGAAAGGAGACATTTTAGGGAGAAGAGCTAGCATATGCAAAGGCCCTGATGAAAGCAGGAGACAGGAAGTAGAGCAATTCCAAGAGGCTGCAGCTTGGCTAGAGTGGCAGCAAATTGGGCTAAAACTGGGTAGTGCCAAACAAGGCCAGAGCAGGTGTGGCACAGGAATAGATCATGAAACATTGCATGCACCCCTATTTTTTGGCGGGTAGAGTGCAGCATGGTTTCACTAAATTGCTTGCAATCATTCTGCCTTATCCTCCCAGAGTTCTGGGATTACAGGCATGTGCCACTCCTGGTTTTCATGTGCTACTTTCAAGAATGCCTCTACCTCATCCTAAGAATAAAAGAAATCAACCCAGGAGATGTAACAGGTGTTGAAGGAAAGGTTACTACATAAATTTCATATAAGAGGTACCAAGGATGCAAAGAGGCCTGTACATCCCAGAGTTATAGGCAAAATACTAGGTAAACATCTACCTGTGCTTCCTCTGTGGGGCAGGTGCATAGCTGTCCTTAGATTCCCAAAGGGATCTATGATTTTTGAGTGATTAGAACCATTGTTCTAGTTCTTATTGGGAGAGTGGGCTAGGTGACTTCTCACCAGGATCTTTTCCATGTCTAAGAGGCATGAGCTTAAGAATAATACAGATACACATAAGTAACTGATAAACTAAGTTCACTGTCACCTGCAGAAAAGTTAGAGAGTGCAACATCAGAAAGTGGGTGTTGTTTTAAGTTGGTTATCATAGCAAGTTAGCAACTCAGTGATCCTCTGTCTCAAAATAAAAAAAAAAAAATGGACTGGGAACATAGCTCAGTGCAAAGCCCTGGGTTCAGTCTCAAGTACTGAAAAATAAAAAGAAAATAAATCTTTGATGGTACTAGTGACAAAGCAGAGAATACAAGCAGCCTTCCTCCATTGTCATCCATTACATACTCTCAACACACACACACACACACACCACCACCACCACCACCACCACCACCACCACCACCACCACCACCATCCTAAGGAAAGGTTCCTCATAGACTATGGATTCTTTAACTAGAATGATTCCGGGAGTTCACGAATCCCTGACTAGCTCAGTCACAGCGCATCTGGGGCTATCGAGGCACATCTGCTCACTTCCACTCTCCAGGTGCTTCCTTGTCCTGGGAGTAAGTGGAACTAAAGCAAGTGCATCAAAACAGGGCACAGATGACAATTCAATTTGAGTCACTGCAGGGGATGATCAACATGAATCACGGTGGGCACAAGTGGCAAATCAATTATTCACCCAAGGCTCTGGGCCTGCCACTCCCAATCTTCTACCCACACAGGCCCTAAATTTTCTGAAAGATTTTCCTTGGCAATTTAATCCTGGGGGAATGTTAGTGGGAGTTATGAAAATAAGGAAGGCTCTCTAGCCAGCTAAACTTGGGGTACCTTGGGTTATAAAAGGTGAAAGAAGTGCTTGCTGTAAGACCTCCTCAAACTTTAGTGGCATTTTTTAACCTCAAAGAATTAAGTCCAGTTTACATTTTCCCCAAACTTTTGAAAGTCTCCCCATACCTCCGAGCACCAGTGTGTTGAAGCACATTTCAGAAAATGTGACTCTCTGAAGTGTTTTTCTTTTCTTTCTTTCTTTTTTTTTTTTTTTTTTTGGTGGTACCAGGGATCAAACTCAGGACCTGCACTTGCCAGGCAAGCTGTTATTCCACTGAGCTATCTCCCCAGTCCCTCCAAAGTGCTCTTACAAAGTATCCGTGGACCAACCTTGGAGAACTTAGCAACTTAGCAAGACCCTGCCTCAAAATTTAAAAACATTTAAAAGATCTGTGGGCACATGAACCTGAGTGCAAAGGTTCAACCCTAGTACTTACAAAAATATACCTTGCCATGGTTCATGCTCCGTCACTCCTTAACAAAGCAAAATCTTATTTTCTATTCAGTGTTCATTTTCAACCCTTGTGGTTGCAACCTTTTCCACTTGTCCAATCTGTATTTAGTGCCTGGAACCCTAAATTGGCCCCAATTATAAGAAATCTAAGTTTGGATTTCAGAATGTAATGCTGGATGGTCTGTGTGTTCTCATGGTCTGGTCATGCCAATCTCTCTGATCTCAGCTGGAATAGGCTAAGTGCTCAGGTCAAATACCCTGAACTCCTTTTTCTTTGAACAAGCAAGGCTTCTTCCTTCCTGTTCCCCTTTGCCCTTGTTTCCCACCTTGCCCTGTAACCATGCACACCGGCTAGATCATCTCAGAAGCAACCCTCTCCAAATCACCTGATGTTCCATTGTCCCATTTTATTTTCTTTGAAATATTCATGACTATGCAAAATTGTCAGGCCTGCCCATTTATATGCTTATTTACTGTCTGTCTCCCTCTTTAGGGTAGAAGCTCCATAGGAATAAGGCCTTATCTAGGCATTCTCATTACTTAGGCTTAGAGCATGGTAAGTATGGGAATCCTTATTGAATGAATTCACTCAGTGAGTTGTCACTTACAGCTTTTGTCTATAAAAAGTAGGGACCAGCACTATTGTCAGAGCTGTGCCAAAACTCATCTCCTCCTCCAGGTGTTGAGGGATATTCAATGCTGCAAAGAAGGGCCACAGAGATAGCTCAACCATCGAAGTGCCTGTCTAGCAAGCACAAGGACCAGAGTTCAATCCCCAGTACCACATGCTGTGCCAGCCCCACCTCAGGCATGCCAAGCTGGTCACCAATATGTGGTATGGTGGTACATGCTTGTAATCCCCAGAACTAGAGAGGCTGAAACAGGAGGATCACTATGAATGTAAGCTGCATAGTGAGACTCTGTACCAAATACATAATTTTTTTTTTAAATGATGTAAGGAAGAAGTGTCATCCCGCTTTGGAAGCTTTCAAAATTTGGGTAACCTCCTTCCTGGGTGGTACTAAGTAGTACTAAAATTATTATATTAGTTTTCACTTACTGAGGGTTCACTATGTGTATAGTGAATAGTGAAACTCATAAGATTTTCATGAGGTAGGTTTTATTACAATATCTATTTTATAGATAAAGAACCAAAGTCAGAAAAATTAAGTTAACTTCCTCACCATTTATAACCAGATCTTCTGACTATTGAACTTGACTCTTACTGAGTCTACAGAATTTACAAGTATGTATTAAGGATATGGAGGTAAAGTGGCCCTGGGTCCCTGCACAGAAACATGGAGGAGGCAGATAACCACCCAGTAGAGCCACTGGAGAAACCCTTCTGCAGTTGAAGATGGTTTAGGAATCACCAACCCTAGTCCTGCTGTAGTTCCGGGAGTTCCCCTGTCCCTCTACCGGGCCTTGGCATCATCTTGTCTTGGGAAGGGGGACAGCGTTTCCCTCTTCAGGAAGTGAGAACAAAGAGCTTCTGACTACACAGCCGGCAAAGTACTATTCAAAAAGTCAAGGGAGTGAATGGATGAGGAATATGATGGACCTCTCGATGGCTGAGCACCTCCTCCATAGAGCTGAAAGTTTGCTAGCAGCCCAAAGAGATGAGCAAATGCTCCAGGAGATATGAGGTGCTAGGAAATCAACAGGAGAGTTTAATTAAAATCAATTTGCTGATCAGGTATATACTTAATGTTATAATTACCCAGTGATGACAGCGCCATGAAGCACAGGCGAGCAGGAAGTACTGACCAAGCAATTTTAAAAGGTTGGTCTAATGCTCTTCATTTTTCACTAAAGCCTAAATTGAGTTTGTGCTTTCAGAGAATAATGAAAAAGACAGAAAGGTGAACACGACAATCTAGTTCCAAGTGGCCCATATGGAAAAAATAAAATGAATTTTCCCTTGAAGCTAAAGAAACTATAGTATTCATCCATTCATGTATCAAATCTTCTAGAACAGTTTCTGTGCAGGCATATCATTGTGATTTCAGTGATAGATACAAGGTGAGAAATAGGAAGAGAAAGAGAAGGAAGATGAAATGGGGGAAAGAGGGAGGACAAGAAAGAGAAGAAAGGCAGGAGGTAGAACAGGAAAGGATGAAGAGGGGGTGGAGAAGAAAGGAAGAAGAGGGGAGGGATAAGAGGCCGGGGGACAGGTGGTGGAGGAGGGAAAGACAAAGCAGCATCAGAACTGGTGAGTGCATCTTCTCTTGGGGAGACAGATTCCTGGCTCCAAAAGAGCCAGCTCAGCTCTGCAGCCAAGTGGATTCCAGCCCTCCCATTGGTGGGAGAGATTTCCAAGTCTTCAGTAGCATCCTCTTGGCTGCCTGGATTCAGTGTGCAGCTCAGGGCTGCTGACGGGAGGAGAAAGTGGGTATGAGGGCCACAGTTCCTCTGGGAGGGAAGGGAAGGAGGTTTTTCTTCCTAACTGCCTCAGCAGCAGAGTAAGTCAGTGCAAAAGGAAAGAAAAACTGTAGACATTCAAAACTATCATTGAAAACCTCTCAAATTGCCTAGCAAACAGCCCACATGCTTACAGCTGACCACCTTGTGCAGACAGGCTTTGCCCAGCAAGTTTGAGAACCACTGAACTGGAGTTTAAGGAGGAAAGAAACTGAGCACGTACATGCAGATGTGGGCTTTCGAACCATACTGTCTCCAAGATAATTATCAAGCTGCTGGAGAATCCTAAAACATTTCTGCTAGCCTGCAGGGTTCTCTGCAATGTTTTAATTCCCAGTCTCTAAAACCATAATAAATGTTAATGGATGTGTGTGCTGTTGGGGGTTGTGACCCAGGGTGGGGAGGAGAGGTTAAGTTCTTTTCTTTGACAAGCAAAAGGCTCCCCAGAGGTCCTCACTTTGAGCTGCCTATGGCTGGATCTTGCAGTGGGTGTCAGTAGGATCTTCTTCATCCCCTTGCAGTGGGTGTCAGTAGGGCCAGAGTCACCAAGGGTCTAGGTGAAGACCCCAGGCAAGGCCACTCCTGAGGGCCACGGCCCATAGCTTCCTCAAAGAAGCTCACATGAAATTCATGAGCCATGGCCACCATGATCTGGCTATAGGTAGCCCAAAGCAGCCAGGATGCAGAGATGGGAGCTGTGAAATATTGATTCCAATAGCCCTTGGTGGAGTGACCTGCTGTATTGTTTTCCTGGAGCCTACCTTCCTGGTTCAGCCAGGATACATCTGTCCTCATGACAGAGTCCTTATCCTCTGAGCAGCCTTCCAGGCCTTTGCACATTTCCTTCCCCATCCATATCCCACTGGGGGGCTCAAGGTGGTCCCTCACCTTACGGAGTCTCCCTGCTCTTCACCTCTCTAAGTGCTGTGTCCCTCAAGATCCCACTGTCGCCAAAACTCCTCTAAAAAGCTGCACATCCAATGGACCCCTCGCTTAGGAGACAGGGCTGGCCCTCTGTCTGCTCGTGACCTTTCCTATTAACTGTGCCCATTGGACACAGTTGTGTGCTGTTGGGCACATGGATTGCTGCTGGCTTTGGATGAGACCCCTGTGTACCTGGGATGTGCTTAGCCCAGCTCTGCCTCAGTGCCCCCCTCTGCACCTGGGGGTGAGAAGAATAACTGTCTCAGAGTCATGTGGGAATCACAGGTGTTTAGGAGGTAGCTGATACAGGGCTAAACAGCCTACCAAAGATTTTCTAAAGGAAGCTTGAGAGAAAGAGTCTTTTATACCACTCTGTGTTCTCAGCGCCTACCTGGTGCATCATAGATTCACAGGCAGCATGTATGCTTTATTTTATTGAAAACTCATTCATTCAAGAAACATTTACTGGGTGCCTACACCAAGCCATTTATAAGACTGAGTAAGATGCATTTCCAGCCTTCCACGGGCTCCTGAGAGCAATCTACCTTTCCCAGGTTAGCTGGTAGCTGGCTGTCAACACCTTTGAGCTGGCTGTACCGAGGCACCTTATGCCTTATACCAAGGAAAGGAAGGAGAAAGAGTGGGTGTAATGGGGAAAAGGGGGGGAGGGGAGAGGTGGCTTTCTGGTGCAGGTATTGGGCAGGCATTGTCCTGTCCCCTTATTCCCTCAAATCTGTTGATATTAATTTATCTAACATTCTTTCTAGCTGCTTCCTTTGCCAAACATATACCACAAAGCAGTCAAAGTTTTAGAAGAGATGAATTTATAAGGAGAATGTGGATAAATTGAAATGAAAGTTTAAATCAAAGGTTAAAATACAACAAAATGATAGCCCCACATTGGAAGTTACCTAAACGGCCATCAACAATAGAACAGAAAAGTAAATTGTAGGGTTTTACATGATAGAATACCAGTGCAGTGTAAATGGAGAATCTATAAGCGAGCAGTACATGGTTAGATCTCTCAAACATCATATTGGGAAGCCAGAAACAAATGACCCCAGAAAGTGCCACGAGAAGTGGGTTAGAGGCCAGGGCAGTGATTTCTGTGGGGACAGCAGCGTTCAGTCAGGGAACGGCCAAGTCGTCTGGGTGCCGATAATGCTCTTTTTCTTAATTGTGGTGGAAGTACATGAACAGGTATGTTCATTTGGGAAAATGCTTGTGTTATGCGCATAAGATTTCTGCACTTCGTCCAAGATTATTATACTTCAAGGAAAAGTTTAAAAGCCAGAACAAAATAGTATACAACCAGGAACATACCACAAAATAAAAAACAAATAAAAAAAAGAATGCCCCAGAGCCTGGGAAGGAACCTGGGGGAGGAAGTGGCAGCAGCGAGTGCAGCACCAGTTCCCTACTGGAGGGTCCTAAGCAGTGCCCTTGACCACGCCCCCAAGAGGGCCTCATTTGCAGCCGGGCGGATGGGCACATGCTCTTCCGAGCTCCGCTGGCACCCTCTGGCCGCAGCCTGCTCTTCCCAGGGTACTTCCAGTGCTTCTGGCAAAGCTGCCATTACGCCCACACAATGCTAGCTGATCTGCCTCTGTGCTTCATCCTCCATTGCCTCCTTCTCCAAGAAGTCCTGTCTGACAGGCCTGGCCCTTCTGTCACGGTCTCTTAACCGTGCCACAGCCAACCCTGGCCACTCGTAGGTTAATGAGATGTTTGGTCTCCTGAGCAGTGGTCGTAGTGTTCCCCTGAGCAGTGGTCGCAGTGGTCTCCTGCCTGCGCTCCTGCTCGCCCTGCCCCTCCCAGTGCTCCGGAAGATGGAGTCTTATCACTTCCTGAATCCTTTTATTGTGCCTAGCCAAGTGTCAAACTCATAATTAGTGTTTAATTTATATTCATGAGTTGGATGAAGATTTTATTGCACCTTTTCCCCCTGAATTAGAGTGTAAGCTCTAATTAAGACAATTAACTACCTTTATTGAATTGTAAGGAAATATTTTAAAATTACAATAGCATGTTATTGACCATAAAAAGCCCTTTCCTGCTCAAAACCCTTTAATGGCCTCCAACTGACTTGCTCATAAATTGTGAAGTCTTTCCTCTGGTTTACAAGGCTGCATCACCAGGTTGCTTCACTGACTGCCTTGCTGTACCTGCTGCTTCTTTATTCCTGCAACACTGAACTCAGTTCAGTTTCTCAAGACAGCCAAGCCCTCTCTTGCACAAGAACCTTCCTCCATGATAGTGTCCCTAAACCCATCTTGCCTTCCCCGTTGTCTGGGTAAATTCATACCAGTTCGCTTTCATTAAAGTCATTTTCCCCATCCACACTTTCCTGAATCCCTACTTCAGTGGTTCTCAAACTTGAGTTTGCATCAAAAATCCCCCAGAGGGATTTTGGGATCAGCAGGGCTAGACCAGGCCTGGAAGTCTGCTGGTCTACATCATTCCCTGCTGCTGCTGCTGCTGCTGCTGCTGCTGCTGCTGCTGCTGCTGCTGCTGCTGCTGCTGCTGCTGCCGCCGCCGCCACCGCCACAAAGGGAGTAGGGCCCACAGTCTGAGAACCACAGGCCCAGGCCATATGGCTCTTGTTATTTATTCTCCTTATCAGACCACCTTTCATGAGGACAAGAATGTGGCTGAACAAATTAAAATAAATATTTCAAATTTCTATGTACTTAGTGTCACCAAAGTGCCTTCATTTCTTATCCCCTTCAGTCCTCCAAATAGCCCTGGAGAAGGACAGGACAGACACAGATAGCTCTGGCCCTGTAGATGGACTGGCTGAAAGGTGGAGTGTCCAAGGGGCTTGTAGAGAAAGCCCAGGCAGGCAGTGAGCAGCATAATGGGGACAGAGCCTTCCTCTGTGTACATTTCCATCCAGCAGGACTTTTTTCCTTGCTACTACTATATTCTGCCAGAGGGAGAAGAGAACAGAAGGAAAGCTCACTGGTTTTTCTCTCCCGCTCCACTTTCTGCATAAGAATAGGAAACCCAGACCCACACATAACATCTATCCCATGGCCTGTGTACCAGATCTGGTTTCTTGGGGTTCTAAGCTAAAAACAGCTACAGCAGCATGGACCGACCGATGAGCCAGCTAGCTTCTTACCTTAGTTCTTTTCCTCTTCTCACCTAGATCCCAAAGCATTAGACGGTCCTTTGGAGTCTGCCTCCAAACACCATGTCAGAGCCACCCACCTACCGGGCCGCCATAACTCTGCCATGGCACTCTTCTGCCCCATTACTCTCACCCCTCACTCACCTCTTGGCTTCCATTTCTGCCCTTTTCCCTGCAGCTCCCTGCTATCCACTCTCCTTAGGAGCTCAAATCAGTCAGCATGTCATCTGTCCACTTTGACCCCTTCAAAAGCTTCCTTGAAACTAAGAATGAAATCTAGACTTCTTTTGATGGCCTGGGGGATCCTTCTGGATGAGGTCTGCCTGGCTGCCCAGAATTTCATGGTCATCCCCTCCTACACTGGGGCTCATCCTTCAGCCTTGCCCAGTTTTTCCTGCCCCCAGCCTTGGCCTTTCCTATTCTCTCTGCTAGGAATTCTCTTCTCTCATCCCATCCTCTTTCACTGCATAGACGGGTCTTTCTCACTCTTCACTGATGAATTTAATTGCCACCTCCAAAAAGGCTTGCACTACTAATACCATCTATGCTACCCATTAGTGTATTCTTTTTTGTGTGTGGATTAATAGAACTGTTTCTTAGTCATACACTGTTGGACATTTAGGTTGTTTCCAATGTTTAATTAATAAACCTGGGGTTAAATGTCCTTGTGGTTAAATCTGTCTGCATTCCATGATTATTTCCTTAGAATCAAGCCTTAACATTTAAAATTATCTTTTGTTCACATAAACTTCCATAGCACTCTGTTCCCAGAAATACTCTAAATGCTGCACTAACGTCAAGTTGTCAGTATATGTGCATATTTTTGTGATCAAATACACAAATCTATGTGTGTGTATGTGTGCACACACACACACGCACATGTATGTATGTATGTATGTATGTATGCATTTTGCTGTTATTAAGAGCTACTCTCTTTTGTCTCACGACCTACCCTTGAAAAATGTTAAAAACGCACAAATACAGTGTCATATCAGTAACATTTTTTGGTTTATTTTCTTCAACACACTATGGGTTCCATGAAGACATAAATAATGTCTGTTTTGTCTTCCACAGTAAATAATATAATTCATGTCATGTTGGGGTGTGCTGTGGGCCTGACATGGAGGGGCACTCAATCAATATTTATGGAATGAACCAATGAAGAAGTAGACATCTTGGCCTCATCTATTATCTCATTTAATCTTCACAGCTTCCCTGTGGAAATATTGTTTCCTTGCTCCAGCTGAAGACCCCGGGCTCATTGGTTTAGGGACTCACATATGAGTCAATGTGGTCTTTGTCCTGGGTGATTCCTACTGTGCTCTGCTGCCACCCAGATGTACAAGTGACCTATCTATGCACTACCATGCTCTGTTCTGGAGAATGACTCAGGCCAGGCAGAGCTTTCTCTTGTTTATTTTACCAGGAGATGGCTGCCTCACCCCTGGAGATATGGAAATGTAGGGTGAGAACCTTCATTAATATGCCCATGCATAACCTTTAATTAATTGGTCAATATCCAAGGATTACACCCTTGAACTTTAGGAAAAATTAACAGAAGAGCTCCTAAAAATTAATTAGTAGGAATCACACTGACAACTGTCTCTACGCCTCCTTTAAAGTAGATATGGGAATGAGTAAGTCCCAGTTCTTATTTTAGAGATACCAGGTCAGTGAGGATGGGACAGTTGTAGCCTTGTCTGTGTTGTCTTAGGTCATAGTTTTGAGGTGCTCAGAAGGATTCTAACCAAAACTAGCCTTCTTCAATTATTTACTTGTTTATCCCACTGTAATTTGCTACGTATATAGAATCATCAAATTTTAAAACCAAAAGTACCCTAACAATCATGTTTTGTTTCCTTAATGTGCGACCCCATTTATTCAGATGACATTAATTTGAAATTCATGATAATTACATAAACACTGAGTGAGCAGTACTGTGGATCTTTCCAGTTGAAATATGCATATTCGCCTTACGGATTTGCCATCTCGTCTTACACGAGATGTGAGGTGACTGCCTGATGAACGCACTGAGATTCACTCAAGGAGCAGGAAAATGATGGCGCAGAGCTGTGGGTTACAACTCATACCTCAGTTTCACCTGAAAAAGTGAGGTGGGGCAGTCCAGGCTCTCCCACTCTCTGGCTATGTGGCTTAGGGTGTAACTGAACCAGGCCTAGCCCTCATGTGTAAAATAACAACAGCACTGTTAACGTACTGTAGAGTGGTGAGGAATAAAAATAAAAATTGACCCACAAACTGGGACAAAAATATTTAACTGCCTGTCCCACAGACAAAGTACTTCTATCCAGAACATATAAAGAATTTTTTAATTGTCAGTGTCCTAAAATTCAAAGACCCAACAAAAAAAATGGGCATCTGAGATGAATGTATACTTCTCAGATGAAAAAATACAAATGGCAAATAAATATATGAAAAAATGTTCAACATCACTGGTCATTTGAGTAAAGCAAATTAAAACAACACTAAGATTCCATCTCACCCCAGCAAGAATGGCTGTCATCAAGAAGTGAACCAATAACAAATGCTGGAGGGCTGTGGGGGGAAGAAACGGTTGGTGGTAGTATAGACTGGGATAGCCACTATGGAAATCAGTGTGGAGATTCCTCAAAAAACTGAGATTAGCGGTCCCATTCAACCCAGTTATTCCTCTCCTGGTTATTTTTCCAGAAAAAATGAAAATCTCATGCTACAGCAATGTATGTGCCCCCATGTTTCTACCAGCTTGACTTATCATACCTAAATCTTGAAAACAACCCAGATACCTATCAACAGAGTAATGCATAAAAAGAGGTGGTAGTTCTATAATGGAGTATTACTCAGCTACAAAAAAGATAAACTTGAGGCTTTTATAGGTAAATGGATGCAACTAGAGACTGTGCTCATAAATGAAATAAACCAGATCCACATGTGTAAACATCATATTGTCTCACTACTATAAGAGCCTGTAAGGTTGGTCAAAAACAGAAGTAAAAAAAATTAAGCATTAATTATTCTTTTCAATGGACCAGCAGAAGTCAGCAATACACTTATCCCAGCTATCCTACGTATTTATGTGTTTCTTCTTTGTCTCTTCCTTCCTTCTTTTCTTCTTTTCCTCATCCTAGTTGTTCCTTCCCTTGGAACACTTCTTTCACTTTCATAGTATCCATTGTACTTTTCAGATCTGAGAAAGTTGCAGAGGAGTTTTTGAAAGATTCAGAGTTCAGAGTTCTCACTAGAAACTTGAGAACTCATCTGAGAGTGTGGTTCTATCCAATGAGATTTAGAAAATAACAACCACACAAGCAAAAAACATTGAGACTAGCCTGCAATTATTGGGATTTTTTAGCCTAAAGGCAAGAAAACCAAGGGTAGGAAGACTGATGTTTACAAACACATGGCCATAGACATAAGCAGAGAGCTTGCAGTACATTTTGGAATGTAGAAACATGTTGTCACTGAGTGAACAGAAATCCCACAAAACTGACTACTTAGATGATAATTGGTCAATAAAGGACAGTAATTGGTTGAAAGAAGGAACGGTTCAATTTTAATAAATACCAATAAAATAAAAATACCCTAAAATAAAGTGTTAGGAGTGCTAACATTTTCTTACTAAATATTTTATAGAAAGTAACTGTAAATTTACATACAGTTGTAAGAAATTACATCTTGTACTCTCCTCCTTACCCCATTTCCTCCAATGGTAACATCTTGAATAACAATAATACAACATGACAGCCAAGTTGTAGACAATAATGCAATCCAACAGCCTTATTCAGACTTGACTAGTTTTACCTAAGTGTGTGTGTGTGTGTGTGTGTGTGTGTGCGCGTGTGTGTGCGAGCGCGTGTGTACATGCCCACATATGCATACACATGTGTGTGGGCATGTGTGTGTTTCTATGCAACTTCATAACATGCATCCACTTCTGTACTCACCACCACTGCCAAGATACATATAATTCCATCACCACAAGAACCTGTATGTTGACCTTTTATAATCACACCTACATCCTTCCCACCCCATGCCTAACACCCAGTAACCACTAATCTATTCTCAGCTCTATAATTTTGTCATCTTTAATGTTATATAAATGGAATCATAGGAGTTCTAACATTTTGTGGATAACGGCGCACAATTAGGGATGAGGAACATCCCTTGAGGGGATAATTGAGACCTAAAAGCTGAACTGCCCCCTCTTTCCAGGCATCATTTATGCTCTAACAGCGGGCTGACGCACCTAATGCAGTTGAACTCTCTGACATGCTCAGAAAATGGCCACTTCATCTTACTTAACAATTTGAGTGAGGTAGGTGGAGAAGAAGAGCCCCAGGACAGAAAGTAGAATTGTTTTGGCAGAGGTAGCATACGCTTGGGACAGAGGCCTCTGCGGATGACAGGAGTGGCTGACTATGCAGTGTTCGGAAGGTCAGGCTTAAAAAGAAGTTGTTCAGCACAGGGTCAGGTCTGGGTTGGAGCTGGTCTGGACCTGAAACAGAGGCCTAGAGCGGAAACCAGCCTCTGCTCTCACCTGAGAGGCAGACCTGTGTGCAGGTGATGCGTGCAGCGAGGACAGGAAGAAGCTGAAATTGCTAAGCACAAAGGATGGTTTGTAAGGAGGTCACAGTGAAAGCACAGGTGGGAGCAGAGAGGCCAAATTAAAATGGTGTCAGAGACACAGCGGCCGTGGTTCACTCCCCATGGCAGCCCTGCCCCTGGGGTGATTGAGACTGGGGGTGGTGGCATGCACCTGTAATCCTAGCTCTTGGCAGGCTGAACACAGGAGGATCACTAAGTTCAATCTATGTAGTGAGACCCTGTAGACTCTGTAGACCCTGTATTAAAAATACAAAAATAAATACAAAATAAATAAATAAATAAATAAATAAATAAAGTAATGTCAGAGAAAAGTGGTTGCAGGATTAAATACAAAGTAGTCAGGATTTGTTGCAAGTGC
>NW_004524595.1:2074791-2075880 GCF_000260255.1 Octodon degus | reverse complement strand
AGCTATGCCTGATAAAACTGTGGAGAGCTCTTAGGTGACTAAGACAGTGCTCTAATGTTTTTTCAATAAACAAATACTTGTTACATAATAAGAAAAATGAATACAGAGTTTATAAAGAAATAGAAATCCAGGATGAAGGTTGGGTAGGAAGCCCTAGTAAGAGGAAAAACTGGTAGGAAGAAGAGTAGCTGAGAATTCCAGAAAACAAATTTCATCATCTTCAAGATTTCAGATAACTGCCTTCCAATTCAGACCAGCAAAGCATTAGGATAATTGAGGCAATTTCCTGTGCAGAGAGACATGGCAAGATTTCTTTATGGAAATTGCAAAGTCAAAATGAATACATTAAGTAGATCGCAATGTGAGCTGTTTGTTCATGGCAAATGGCTGTCTTGCCATTCTGGGCACTTGCCACGTTCTCGCCCCTTTCCCATCCTAGCTGGTGTCCCTCCCTCTGACTCTCTGGAATAACCTTTTCTATCCATAGACCAGGGGCAAATCTTCTCAGCCTCTAGATGGACCATAGATCTTTCCCCACAAAGCCTCTTCTGTGTGCTCTCTCCTGTGAACTTCACCGGCTCTTGGTGGAGTGTGACTTGCTGTTGTGACCCTGTAATCCTGATGCCATGATGACTGTAAGCTTACTACACACCGTTAACAGTGTGGAACACTTCGTACTCACAAACTCATTTACTCCTGATAGCCACTCTTCAAGGTGGGCAGCAATAACCAACATATGGAAGAAGAAACTAAGACTTAGAAAAGCCAACAACTTGCCCAACACAAGGCTAGTACACACAGTTGGATCCTAAGGCTATTTGATTCCATAGCTTTTATTTTTAGCCACTGTATTATACTGCCTCCTTGACATAGGTCTCATTTAATAAACAAAAACAAAAGCTCATCCCTCTCTATCTTTTAAATCACTTACTATGAGAAAGGCAGAGTATTTAGTGTTCCTTGAAGGGAGGGATAAGATCTTGCACATTTTTATTGCCTCCTGCATTTTACATGGATCTGGAAAATAGGTGCCTGTCAACAGCCGCCTGAAGACATACTTGGGTAGATACATGATGCCTCTGCGCGTCT
>NW_004524595.1:2071492-2072421 GCF_000260255.1 Octodon degus | reverse complement strand
TCCTTTCCATTTCTTGAGGCAGGGTCTCACTAGGTATCTAAATTTCTTAGACTGAATTTAAATTAGTAATTCTGCTTCAGTCTCCCATAGGGCTGGGATTACAAGCATGTGCCACACCTGGTTTTTAGAGCTGCTTTTAAAAGGGAAAAAAATTAAGGTCTAGGAAATGCCCTAGCTCTTTCCTGAAATAACAGAGATGTACAGGAACGACACAGACCTAGGAACTCAAAAAGGGGCCCATCATGAGACCCCGTGTGACAGATTAACTAATGCTCAACTTGGAATACCCAGATGAACGGAATCAACATGGTTCTGGGTGTGAAGGTCCCCCTGAGGATTGCTGGCAACCACATAAAAGAAAAACTGGAGGGGAAGATGATGTGCTGTTGATTTCCTTGGAGAAGCGTGTCGTGCTGGTTTTCTTGTATGAACTCAACTCTTGTCATGGTCAGAGGAGTTCAGGACCTCACTGTCACTGAGGATGGCTGTGGGTCTTGATAGGTCTGCACCCATGCAAAAGTCGGCTGAGTTATCATGGCGGCAATCCAGCATGGTGGGGGCAGTTGGGGGGGGTCCAAAACCAAGGACATATCTCTCCTAGACTAACTTCCTCCTGCCTTCTTCTTTCCCCTAGGTAACCTCAACTTTCTCTTTTGTTTTTTATGTCTGCCAAGCCTTCCCCAAGGGTCAACCAAATAGCTCAGAAGATTAAAGCACCTGCAAGCAGGTGCAGGGGCCAAGGGTTCAAACCCCCATCCTGCCATGTTGGCCCCGCCACCAGAGCATGCTGAGACAGCAATTGAGACTGGGCGTGGTGACGTACACCTGTAATCCCAGCTCATGGGAGGCTGTAAACATGTAGATCACTACAAGTCCAATCTAGTAGTGAAACCCTGAACAGCCTGTAGACCCTTCCCTAAAATACAAAA
>NW_004524595.1:2050056-2065052 GCF_000260255.1 Octodon degus | reverse complement strand
TTTTTTTTTTTTTTTTTTTGGTGGTACCAGGGATCAAACTCAGGACCTGCACTTGCCAGGCAAGCTGTTATTCCACTGAGCTATCTCCCCAGTCCCTCCAAAGTGCTCTTACAAAGTATCCGTGGACCAACCTTGGAGAACTTAGCAACTTAGCAAGACCCTGCCTCAAAATTTAAAAACATTTAAAAGATCTGTGGGCACATGAACCTGAGTGCAAAGGTTCAACCCTAGTACTTACAAAAATATACCTTGCCATGGTTCATGCTCCGTCACTCCTTAACAAAGCAAAATCTTATTTTCTATTCAGTGTTCATTTTCAACCCTTGTGGTTGCAACCTTTTCCACTTGTCCAATCTGTATTTAGTGCCTGGAACCCTAAATTGGCCCCAATTATAAGAAATCTAAGTTTGGATTTCAGAATGTAATGCTGGATGGTCTGTGTGTTCTCATGGTCTGGTCGTGCCAATCTCTCTGATCTCAGCTGGAATAGGCTAAGTGCTCAGGTCAAATACCCTGAACTCCTTTTTCTTTGAACAAGCAAGGCTTCTTCCTTCCTGTTCCCCTTTGCCCTTGTTTCCCACCTTGCCCTGTAACCATGCACACCGGCTAGATCATCTCAGAAGCAACCCTCTCCAAATCACCTGATGTTCCATTGTCCCATTTTATTTTCTTTGAAATATTCATGACTATGCAAAATTGTCAGGCCTGCCCATTTATATGCTTATTTACTGTCTGTCTCCCTCTTTAGGGTAGAAGCTCCATAGGAATAAGGCCTTATCTAGGCATTCTCATTACTTAGGCTTAGAGCATGGTAAGTATGGGAATCCTTATTGAATGAATTCACTCAGTGAGTTGTCACTTACAGCTTTTGTCTATAAAAAGTAGGGACCAGCACTATTGTCAGAGCTGTGCCAAAACTCATCTCCTCCTCCAGGTGTTGAGGGATATTCAATGCTGCAAAGAAGGGCCACAGAGATAGCTCAACCATCGAAGTGCCTGTCTAGCAAGCACAAGGACCAGAGTTCAATCCCCAGTACCACATGCTGTGCCAGCCCCACCTCAGGCATGCCAAGCTGGTCACCAATATGTGGTATGGTGGTACATGCTTGTAATCCCCAGAACTAGAGAGGCTGAAACAGGAGGATCACTATGAATGTAAGCTGCATAGTGAGACTCTGTACCAAATACATAATTTTTTTTTTAAATGATGTAAGGAAGAAGTGTCATCCCGCTTTGGAAGCTTTCAAAATTTGGGTAACCTCCTTCCTGGGTGGTACTAAGTAGTACTAAAATTATTATATTAGTTTTCACTTACTGAGGGTTCACTATGTGTATAGTGAATAGTGAAACTCATAAGATTTTCATGAGGTAGGTTTTATTACGATATCTATTTTATAGATAAAGAACCAAAGTCAGAAAAATTAAGTTAACTTCCTCACCATTTATAACCAGATCTTCTGACTATTGAACTTGACTCTTACTGAGTCTACAGAATTTACAAGTATGTATTAAGGATATGGAGGTAAAGTGGCCCTGGGTCCCTGCACAGAAACATGGAGGAGGCAGATAACCACCCAGTAGAGCCACTGGAGAAACCCTTCTGCAGTTGAAGATGGTTTAGGAATCACCAACCCTAGTCCTGCTGTAGTTCCGGGAGTTCCCCTGTCCCTCTACCGGGCCTTGGCATCATCTTGTCTTGGGAAGGGGGACAGCGTTTCCCTCTTCAGGAAGTGAGAACAAAGAGCTTCTGACTACACAGCCGGCAAAGTACTATTCAAAAAGTCAAGGGAGTGAATGGATGAGGAATATGATGGACCTCTCGATGGCTGAGCACCTCCTCCATAGAGCTGAAAGTTTGCTAGCAGCCCAAAGAGATGAGCAAATGCTCCAGGAGATATGAGGTGCTAGGAAATCAACAGGAGAGTTTAATTAAAATCAATTTGCTGATCAGGTATATACTTAATGTTATAATTACCCAGTGATGACAGCGCCATGAAGCACAGGCGAGCAGGAAGTACTGACCAAGCAATTTTAAAAGGTTGGTCTAATGCTCTTCATTTTTCACTAAAGCCTAAATTGAGTTTGTGCTTTCAGAGAATAATGAAAAAGACAGAAAGGTGAACACGACAATCTAGTTCCAAGTGGCCCATATGGAAAAAATAAAATGAATTTTCCCTTGAAGCTAAAGAAACTATAGTATTCATCCATTCATGTATCAAATCTTCTAGAACAGTTTCTGTGCAGGCATATCATTGTGATTTCAGTGATAGATACAAGGTGAGAAATAGGAAGAGAAAGAGAAGGAAGATGAAATGGGGGAAAGAGGGAGGACAAGAAAGAGAAGAAAGGCAGGAGGTAGAACAGGAAAGGATGAAGAGGGGGTGGAGAAGAAAGGAAGAAGAGGGGAGGGATAAGAGGCCGGGGGACAGGTGGTGGAGGAGGGAAAGACAAAGCAGCATCAGAACTGGTGAGTGCATCTTCTCTTGGGGAGACAGATTCCTGGCTCCAAAAGAGCCAGCTCAGCTCTGCAGCCAAGTGGATTCCAGCCCTCCCATTGGTGGGAGAGATTTCCAAGTCTTCAGTAGCATCCTCTTGGCTGCCTGGATTCAGTGTGCAGCTCAGGGCTGCTGACGGGAGGAGAAAGTGGGTATGAGGGCCACAGTTCCTCTGGGAGGGAAGGGAAGGAGGTTTTTCTTCCTAACTGCCTCAGCAGCAGAGTAAGTCAGTGCAAAAGGAAAGAAAAACTGTAGACATTCAAAACTATCATTGAAAACCTCTCAAATTGCCTAGCAAACAGCCCACATGCTTACAGCTGACCACCTTGTGCAGACAGGCTTTGCCCAGCAAGTTTGAGAACCACTGAACTGGAGTTTAAGGAGGAAAGAAACTGAGCACGTACATGCAGATGTGGGCTTTCGAACCATACTGTCTCCAAGATAATTATCAAGCTGCTGGAGAATCCTAAAACATTTCTGCTAGCCTGCAGGGTTCTCTGCAATGTTTTAATTCCCAGTCTCTAAAACCATAATAAATGTTAATGGATGTGTGTGCTGTTGGGGGTTGTGACCCAGGGTGGGGAGGAGAGGTTAAGTTCTTTTCTTTGACAAGCAAAAGGCTCCCCAGAGGTCCTCACTTTGAGCTGCCTATGGCTGGATCTTGCAGTGGGTGTCAGTAGGATCTTCTTCATCCCCTTGCAGTGGGTGTCAGTAGGGCCAGAGTCACCAAGGGTCTAGGTGAAGACCCCAGGCAAGGCCACTCCTGAGGGCCACGGCCCATAGCTTCCTCAAAGAAGCTCACATGAAATTCATGAGCCATGGCCACCATGATCTGGCTATAGGTAGCCCAAAGCAGCCAGGATGCAGAGATGGGAGCTGTGAAATATTGATTCCAATAGCCCTTGGTGGAGTGACCTGCTGTATTGTTTTCCTGGAGCCTACCTTCCTGGTTCAGCCAGGATACATCTGTCCTCATGACAGAGTCCTTATCCTCTGAGCAGCCTTCCAGGCCTTTGCACATTTCCTTCCCCATCCATATCCCACTGGGGGGCTCAAGGTGGTCCCTCACCTTACGGAGTCTCCCTGCTCTTCACCTCTCTAAGTGCTGTGTCCCTCAAGATCCCACTGTCGCCAAAACTCCTCTAAAAAGCTGCACATCCAATGGACCCCTCGCTTAGGAGACAGGGCTGGCCCTCTGTCTGCTCGTGACCTTTCCTATTAACTGTGCCCATTGGACACAGTTGTGTGCTGTTGGGCACATGGATTGCTGCTGGCTTTGGATGAGACCCCTGTGTACCTGGGATGTGCTTAGCCCAGCTCTGCCTCAGTGCCCCCCTCTGCACCTGGGGGTGAGAAGAATAACTGTCTCAGAGTCATGTGGGAATCACAGGTGTTTAGGAGGTAGCTGATACAGGGCTAAACAGCCTACCAAAGATTTTCTAAAGGAAGCTTGAGAGAAAGAGTCTTTTATACCACTCTGTGTTCTCAGCGCCTACCTGGTGCATCATAGATTCACAGGCAGCATGTATGCTTTATTTTATTGAAAACTCATTCATTCAAGAAACATTTACTGGGTGCCTACACCAAGCCATTTATAAGACTGAGTAAGATGCATTTCCAGCCTTCCACGGGCTCCTGAGAGCAATCTACCTTTCCCAGGTTAGCTGGTAGCTGGCTGTCAACACCTTTGAGCTGGCTGTACCGAGGCACCTTATGCCTTATACCAAGGAAAGGAAGGAGAAAGAGTGGGTGTAATGGGGAAAAGGGGGGGAGGGGAGAGGTGGCTTTCTGGTGCAGGTATTGGGCAGGCATTGTCCTGTCCCCTTATTCCCTCAAATCTGTTGATATTAATTTATCTAACATTCTTTCTAGCTGCTTCCTTTGCCAAACATATACCACAAAGCAGTCAAAGTTTTAGAAGAGATGAATTTATAAGGAGAATGTGGATAAATTGAAATGAAAGTTTAAATCAAAGGTTAAAATACAACAAAATGATAGCCCCACATTGGAAGTTACCTAAACGGCCATCAACAATAGAACAGAAAAGTAAATTGTAGGGTTTTACATGATAGAATACCAGTGCAGTGTAAATGGAGAATCTATAAGCGAGCAGTACATGGTTAGATCTCTCAAACATCATATTGGGAAGCCAGAAACAAATGACCCCAGAAAGTGCCACGAGAAGTGGGTTAGAGGCCAGGGCAGTGATTTCTGTGGGGACAGCAGCGTTCAGTCAGGGAACGGCCAAGTCGTCTGGGTGCCGATAATGCTCTTTTTCTTAATTGTGGTGGAAGTACATGAACAGGTATGTTCATTTGGGAAAATGCTTGTGTTATGCGCATAAGATTTCTGCACTTCGTCCAAGATTATTATACTTCAAGGAAAAGTTTAAAAGCCAGAACAAAATAGTATACAACCAGGAACATACCACAAAATAAAAAACAAATAAAAAAAAGAATGCCCCAGAGCCTGGGAAGGAACCTGGGGGAGGAAGTGGCAGCAGCGAGTGCAGCACCAGTTCCCTACTGGAGGGTCCTAAGCAGTGCCCTTGACCACGCCCCCAAGAGGGCCTCATTTGCAGCCGGGCGGATGGGCACATGCTCTTCCGAGCTCCGCTGGCACCCTCTGGCCGCAGCCTGCTCTTCCCAGGGTACTTCCAGTGCTTCTGGCAAAGCTGCCATTACGCCCACACAATGCTAGCTGATCTGCCTCTGTGCTTCATCCTCCATTGCCTCCTTCTCCAAGAAGTCCTGTCTGACAGGCCTGGCCCTTCTGTCACGGTCTCTTAACCGTGCCACAGCCAACCCTGGCCACTCGTAGGTTAATGAGATGTTTGGTCTCCTGAGCAGTGGTCGTAGTGTTCCCCTGAGCAGTGGTCGCAGTGGTCTCCTGCCTGCGCTCCTGCTCGCCCTGCCCCTCCCAGTGCTCCGGAAGATGGAGTCTTATCACTTCCTGAATCCTTTTATTGTGCCTAGCCAAGTGTCAAACTCATAATTAGTGTTTAATTTATATTCATGAGTTGGATGAAGATTTTATTGCACCTTTTCCCCCTGAATTAGAGTGTAAGCTCTAATTAAGACAATTAACTACCTTTATTGAATTGTAAGGAAATATTTTAAAATTACAATAGCATGTTATTGACCATAAAAAGCCCTTTCCTGCTCAAAACCCTTTAATGGCCTCCAACTGACTTGCTCATAAATTGTGAAGTCTTTCCTCTGGTTTACAAGGCTGCATCACCAGGTTGCTTCACTGACTGCCTTGCTGTACCTGCTGCTTCTTTATTCCTGCAACACTGAACTCAGTTCAGTTTCTCAAGACAGCCAAGCCCTCTCTTGCACAAGAACCTTCCTCCATGATAGTGTCCCTAAACCCATCTTGCCTTCCCCGTTGTCTGGGTAAATTCATACCAGTTCGCTTTCATTAAAGTCATTTTCCCCATCCACACTTTCCTGAATCCCTACTTCAGTGGTTCTCAAACTTGAGTTTGCATCAAAAATCCCCCAGAGGGATTTTGGGATCAGCAGGGCTAGACCAGGCCTGGAAGTCTGCTGGTCTACATCATTCCCTGCTGCTGCTGCTGCTGCTGCTGCTGCTGCTGCTGCTGCTGCTGCTGCTGCTGCTGCTGCTGCTGCCGCCGCCGCCACCGCCACAAAGGGAGTAGGGCCCACAGTCTGAGAACCACAGGCCCAGGCCATATGGCTCTTGTTATTTATTCTCCTTATCAGACCACCTTTCATGAGGACAAGAATGTGGCTGAACAAATTAAAATAAATATTTCAAATTTCTATGTACTTAGTGTCACCAAAGTGCCTTCATTTCTTATCCCCTTCAGTCCTCCAAATAGCCCTGGAGAAGGACAGGACAGACACAGATAGCTCTGGCCCTGTAGATGGACTGGCTGAAAGGTGGAGTGTCCAAGGGGCTTGTAGAGAAAGCCCAGGCAGGCAGTGAGCAGCATAATGGGGACAGAGCCTTCCTCTGTGTACATTTCCATCCAGCAGGACTTTTTTCCTTGCTACTACTATATTCTGCCAGAGGGAGAAGAGAACAGAAGGAAAGCTCACTGGTTTTTCTCTCCCGCTCCACTTTCTGCATAAGAATAGGAAACCCAGACCCACACATAACATCTATCCCATGGCCTGTGTACCAGATCTGGTTTCTTGGGGTTCTAAGCTAAAAACAGCTACAGCAGCATGGACCGACCGATGAGCCAGCTAGCTTCTTACCTTAGTTCTTTTCCTCTTCTCACCTAGATCCCAAAGCATTAGACGGTCCTTTGGAGTCTGCCTCCAAACACCATGTCAGAGCCACCCACCTACCGGGCCGCCATAACTCTGCCATGGCACTCTTCTGCCCCATTACTCTCACCCCTCACTCACCTCTTGGCTTCCATTTCTGCCCTTTTCCCTGCAGCTCCCTGCTATCCACTCTCCTTAGGAGCTCAAATCAGTCAGCATGTCATCTGTCCACTTTGACCCCTTCAAAAGCTTCCTTGAAACTAAGAATGAAATCTAGACTTCTTTTGATGGCCTGGGGGATCCTTCTGGATGAGGTCTGCCTGGCTGCCCAGAATTTCATGGTCATCCCCTCCTACACTGGGGCTCATCCTTCAGCCTTGCCCAGTTTTTCCTGCCCCCAGCCTTGGCCTTTCCTATTCTCTCTGCTAGGAATTCTCTTCTCTCATCCCATCCTCTTTCACTGCATAGACGGGTCTTTCTCACTCTTCACTGATGAATTTAATTGCCACCTCCAAAAAGGCTTGCACTACTAATACCATCTATGCTACCCATTAGTGTATTCTTTTTTGTGTGTGGATTAATAGAACTGTTTCTTAGTCATACACTGTTGGACATTTAGGTTGTTTCCAATGTTTAATTAATAAACCTGGGGTTAAATGTCCTTGTGGTTAAATCTGTCTGCATTCCATGATTATTTCCTTAGAATCAAGCCTTAACATTTAAAATTATCTTTTGTTCACATAAACTTCCATAGCACTCTGTTCCCAGAAATACTCTAAATGCTGCACTAACGTCAAGTTGTCAGTATATGTGCATATTTTTGTGATCAAATACACAAATCTATGTGTGTGTATGTGTGCACACACACACACGCACATGTATGTATGTATGTATGTATGTATGCATTTTGCTGTTATTAAGAGCTACTCTCTTTTGTCTCACGACCTACCCTTGAAAAATGTTAAAAACGCACAAATACAGTGTCATATCAGTAACATTTTTTGGTTTATTTTCTTCAACACACTATGGGTTCCATGAAGACATAAATAATGTCTGTTTTGTCTTCCACAGTAAATAATATAATTCATGTCATGTTGGGGTGTGCTGTGGGCCTGACATGGAGGGGCACTCAATCAATATTTATGGAATGAACCAATGAAGAAGTAGACATCTTGGCCTCATCTATTATCTCATTTAATCTTCACAGCTTCCCTGTGGAAATATTGTTTCCTTGCTCCAGCTGAAGACCCCGGGCTCATTGGTTTAGGGACTCACATATGAGTCAATGTGGTCTTTGTCCTGGGTGATTCCTACTGTGCTCTGCTGCCACCCAGATGTACAAGTGACCTATCTATGCACTACCATGCTCTGTTCTGGAGAATGACTCAGGCCAGGCAGAGCTTTCTCTTGTTTATTTTACCAGGAGATGGCTGCCTCACCCCTGGAGATATGGAAATGTAGGGTGAGAACCTTCATTAATATGCCCATGCATAACCTTTAATTAATTGGTCAATATCCAAGGATTACACCCTTGAACTTTAGGAAAAATTAACAGAAGAGCTCCTAAAAATTAATTAGTAGGAATCACACTGACAACTGTCTCTACGCCTCCTTTAAAGTAGATATGGGAATGAGTAAGTCCCAGTTCTTATTTTAGAGATACCAGGTCAGTGAGGATGGGACAGTTGTAGCCTTGTCTGTGTTGTCTTAGGTCATAGTTTTGAGGTGCTCAGAAGGATTCTAACCAAAACTAGCCTTCTTCAATTATTTACTTGTTTATCCCACTGTAATTTGCTACGTATATAGAATCATCAAATTTTAAAACCAAAAGTACCCTAACAATCATGTTTTGTTTCCTTAATGTGCGACCCCATTTATTCAGATGACATTAATTTGAAATTCATGATAATTACATAAACACTGAGTGAGCAGTACTGTGGATCTTTCCAGTTGAAATATGCATATTCGCCTTACGGATTTGCCATCTCGTCTTACACGAGATGTGAGGTGACTGCCTGATGAACGCACTGAGATTCACTCAAGGAGCAGGAAAATGATGGCGCAGAGCTGTGGGTTACAACTCATACCTCAGTTTCACCTGAAAAAGTGAGGTGGGGCAGTCCAGGCTCTCCCACTCTCTGGCTATGTGGCTTAGGGTGTAACTGAACCAGGCCTAGCCCTCATGTGTAAAATAACAACAGCACTGTTAACGTACTGTAGAGTGGTGAGGAATAAAAATAAAAATTGACCCACAAACTGGGACAAAAATATTTAACTGCCTGTCCCACAGACAAAGTACTTCTATCCAGAACATATAAAGAATTTTTTAATTGTCAGTGTCCTAAAATTCAAAGACCCAACAAAAAAAATGGGCATCTGAGATGAATGTATACTTCTCAGATGAAAAAATACAAATGGCAAATAAATATATGAAAAAATGTTCAACATCACTGGTCATTTGAGTAAAGCAAATTAAAACAACACTAAGATTCCATCTCACCCCAGCAAGAATGGCTGTCATCAAGAAGTGAACCAATAACAAATGCTGGAGGGCTGTGGGGGGAAGAAACGGTTGGTGGTAGTATAGACTGGGATAGCCACTATGGAAATCAGTGTGGAGATTCCTCAAAAAACTGAGATTAGCGGTCCCATTCAACCCAGTTATTCCTCTCCTGGTTATTTTTCCAGAAAAAATGAAAATCTCATGCTACAGCAATGTATGTGCCCCCATGTTTCTACCAGCTTGACTTATCATACCTAAATCTTGAAAACAACCCAGATACCTATCAACAGAGTAATGCATAAAAAGAGGTGGTAGTTCTATAATGGAGTATTACTCAGCTACAAAAAAGATAAACTTGAGGCTTTTATAGGTAAATGGATGCAACTAGAGACTGTGCTCATAAATGAAATAAACCAGATCCACATGTGTAAACATCATATTGTCTCACTACTATAAGAGCCTGTAAGGTTGGTCAAAAACAGAAGTAAAAAAAATTAAGCATTAATTATTCTTTTCAATGGACCAGCAGAAGTCAGCAATACACTTATCCCAGCTATCCTACGTATTTATGTGTTTCTTCTTTGTCTCTTCCTTCCTTCTTTTCTTCTTTTCCTCATCCTAGTTGTTCCTTCCCTTGGAACACTTCTTTCACTTTCATAGTATCCATTGTACTTTTCAGATCTGAGAAAGTTGCAGAGGAGTTTTTGAAAGATTCAGAGTTCAGAGTTCTCACTAGAAACTTGAGAACTCATCTGAGAGTGTGGTTCTATCCAATGAGATTTAGAAAATAACAACCACACAAGCAAAAAACATTGAGACTAGCCTGCAATTATTGGGATTTTTTAGCCTAAAGGCAAGAAAACCAAGGGTAGGAAGACTGATGTTTACAAACACATGGCCATAGACATAAGCAGAGAGCTTGCAGTACATTTTGGAATGTAGAAACATGTTGTCACTGAGTGAACAGAAATCCCACAAAACTGACTACTTAGATGATAATTGGTCAATAAAGGACAGTAATTGGTTGAAAGAAGGAACGGTTCAATTTTAATAAATACCAATAAAATAAAAATACCCTAAAATAAAGTGTTAGGAGTGCTAACATTTTCTTACTAAATATTTTATAGAAAGTAACTGTAAATTTACATACAGTTGTAAGAAATTACATCTTGTACTCTCCTCCTTACCCCATTTCCTCCAATGGTAACATCTTGAATAACAATAATACAACATGACAGCCAAGTTGTAGACAATAATGCAATCCAACAGCCTTATTCAGACTTGACTAGTTTTACCTAAGTGTGTGTGTGTGTGTGTGTGTGTGTGTGTGCGTGTGTGTGCGAGCGCGTGTGTACATGCCCACATATGCATACACATGTGTGTGGGCATGTGTGTGTTTCTATGCAACTTCATAACATGCATCCACTTCTGTACTCACCACCACTGCCAAGATACATATAATTCCATCACCACAAGAACCTGTATGTTGACCTTTTATAATCACACCTACATCCTTCCCACCCCATGCCTAACACCCAGTAACCACTAATCTATTCTCAGCTCTATAATTTTGTCATCTTTAATGTTATATAAATGGAATCATAGGAGTTCTAACATTTTGTGGATAACGGCGCACAATTAGGGATGAGGAACATCCCTTGAGGGGATAATTGAGACCTAAAAGCTGAACTGCCCCCTCTTTCCAGGCATCATTTATGCTCTAACAGCGGGCTGACGCACCTAATGCAGTTGAACTCTCTGACATGCTCAGAAAATGGCCACTTCATCTTACTTAACAATTTGAGTGAGGTAGGTGGAGAAGAAGAGCCCCAGGACAGAAAGTAGAATTGTTTTGGCAGAGGTAGCATACGCTTGGGACAGAGGCCTCTGCGGATGACAGGAGTGGCTGACTATGCAGTGTTCGGAAGGTCAGGCTTAAAAAGAAGTTGTTCAGCACAGGGTCAGGTCTGGGTTGGAGCTGGTCTGGACCTGAAACAGAGGCCTAGAGCGGAAACCAGCCTCTGCTCTCACCTGAGAGGCAGACCTGTGTGCAGGTGATGCGTGCAGCGAGGACAGGAAGAAGCTGAAATTGCTAAGCACAAAGGATGGTTTGTAAGGAGGTCACAGTGAAAGCACAGGTGGGAGCAGAGAGGCCAAATTAAAATGGTGTCAGAGACACAGCGGCCGTGGTTCACTCCCCATGGCAGCCCTGCCCCTGGGGTGATTGAGACTGGGGGTGGTGGCATGCACCTGTA
Source organism: Octodon degus (assembly GCF_000260255.1). Classification (NCBI taxonomy): domain Eukaryota; kingdom Metazoa; phylum Chordata; class Mammalia; order Rodentia; family Octodontidae; genus Octodon; species Octodon degus. The sequence goes on along the minus strand of NW_004524595.1, from coordinate 2,053,558 downwards.
ATCCTAGCTCTTGGCAGGCTGAACACAGGAGGATCACTAAGTTCAATCTATGTAGTGAGACCCTGTAGACTCTGTAGACCCTGTATTAAAAATACAAAAATAAATACAAAATAAATAAATAAATAAATAAATAAATAAAGTAATGTCAGAGAAAAGTGGTTGCAGGATTAAATACAAAGTAGTCAGGATTTGTTGCAAGTGCACAGAAAAAAGAGGGAAAAAAATCACACACATACCTCCTATTCCCAGCCTGAGTAAACAGGAAACTCAGAGGCAGAACATCAGGGGACAATGTGGTTGGGCTATATGGAGACTGAGTTACAAAGAAACTTTTTCTGGGAGGAAATAACTGCAGAAAAGGCGAACAGTATGTTGTGAAGCTCGAAAGATGTGAAAGTTAGACATACTGATTTGACAATTGTGCTCTTCGTTGGAACCATAGTGGATGTCTGAGAGAAAAGGTGCGAAGAGAGCCTTGTAGTTCGGAAAGGATGGCAGGAGGGAGAGGAGTGAGAACAGAATGCAGATATGGACTAAAGCAAGGTGAGGAGAACTGGGCGGGACAAGAATTGAAAGAGCAGTGACCCAGGAGAGAGACGGGGAGAATCTGAAGGAGAGGGTAAGCAGTATTGAGTGCATCTGAGTGGTTGAAGAGACCAAAGACACAAGAGCTACCAGGTTAGGTGCCCAAAAATCTTCCCTTTGGGAGATGTGGTCTGAGGCTTATCCCAAAGGAAATTGTTCTTTGCTGTGTTTAGCTTCACTTTTTTTTATCAAGATCTATTAATGTCTGTTAAAAACTTTAACTGATACATATAGATTGTATAGATTTTATACATGTGTTCACTGTGAAATATTCAAATCAGCACAAACATTTATCTTTTTAAACAATTATCATTTATATATGGCAAAAATATTAAAATCTTTTCTTCTATCTTTTAAAATATGTCCGGTGCATTACCATCTATGCGCAGCACCACACCAGCACCTCTTGCTCCTATGCAACTAGGACTTAGCTTCCATCACTCGCCCTTACCCCATACCTCATTCCCTTTACCCTACAACCTTCTACCTTTCATTCTTCTCAAAAATCAGTAAATATATATATATATATATATATATATATATATATATATATATATATTTGGTACTGGAGATCGAACTTGGGATCTTGTACTTGCCAGCTAAGCGCTTATTTCACTCAGCTGTATCCCCGGCCCTCTGAAATCAGTAATTTTAGATTCCACATATAAATGAGATCATGTACTACTTATCTTTCATTGCCTGGTTCATTACACTTAACATAATCTCTAGTTCTGACCATGTTGTTCAAAGTTGGGATTGAACTCAGGACCTTGTGCTTGCCAAGAAGGCACTGATGCCATTGAACACAAATGGAGAGTCACATGGAGAGAAAACATTCTCTCAGGCTTTCACAGAGAGCACATTGGCCAAGCAATGGCTGTGACTCATCCACATGGCTGACACTGACAAAGGATCTACAATTCGAGGTACAGGATCTCAGGATAAATCCTGAGGGGATTTCACTGACCTTATCAGACCCAAAGGCTACAACTCTTGTTGCATAGGTCCTGCTTTACCTTGGTCTTGACCATCCAGCAGAAAAGTATAAAAGGAAGAAATTCTTAATGACAGAACTCTGAATGGAGAGTGTGACAGGTGTTTGTCTGAGAAGATGCAACTTTAATAGTATCTCTCAAATCCTGCTACTCAGCAGCTGGCTTACTTCAGCTTTCACTAAGAATTGTCCCACTTACCCACAAGAGAGGGTAAAGTCCAGATTCTATCATCTGGTTAAGAATAATAAGGCTGAGGAGAAAGAAATGGAAAAGAAGGATGACCAAAAAAAAAAAAAAAAAAAAAAAGAAGGATGACAATAGTGATTACCAAGATTTCTTGGATTATCCAGGCAGGAGATCAACAAGGAAACACTGGACTTGAACTACACTTCAGACCAAACGGGCCTAGCCAGTAATCAGAACATTTCATCCATCAGCAGCAGAATCCACATTCTTAAGTGTGCACAGATAGGCCATATATTATGTCCAGAAACAATCTTAACATGTTTAAGAAGAATGAAAGCATTTCAGATAGAAAATGTTTTTGCTGACCACATAAAATTCACAAACATGTAGAAATAAGGCAACATGCTCCTGAACAACCAGAGTCAAAAAGGCAATTTAAAACTATCATGATGGAAAATTTGGAACAAAATATACTAAAACTATGAGCTGCAGCAAAAAGTATTTTAACAGGAAAATGTATGGCATGAATAGCTACATTAAGTAAAGGACAAATTGGCTGGAGGAATAGTTTAGTGATAGTGTGCTTGCCTGGCATGCCTGAGGTTGTGGGTTTGATCCCAAGAACAGCAGCAAAGAAGAAAAAGGAGAAGAAAGCCTTCATCTAACATTACAATTCAAGAAACCAAAAAAAAAAAAAAAAAAAAAGTAAACTGAACCCAAAGTTCAGAATCAACAAAATAACAAATATTGGAAGAGAAAATTTTTTGAGTAGAAAAACTAAAAGACGAATGATATTAAAACTTGATCTTTTAAAAGGATAAATGGGCAAACTGTCAACTCTAATAAGAAAAAAAGAGAAGACTCAAATAAAATCAGAAATGAAAAAAGAAATATTATAATTGGCACCTTAGAAATACAAAGGATCATAAGGCCACTATAAATAATTATATACCAACAAATTGGATCTCCTAGAAGAAATGGAAAAAATAAGAAATCTAGCAACATGGAATTGTTATGTATATGACCTGTCTGCAATGATTGCTAATTTCCATTAGAAAATCTTAACAGACTAATAGTAAAGATATTGAATAAGCTAATAATCAAAATCTCTGATCAAGGCTGGGGGAAGAGTTCAGGGGTAGAGAAATTGTCTGGCAGGTGTGGCACCCTGGGTCCAAGACCCAGCACTGAAAAAAACCTCCAGCCAAAAAGATCAAGGTCTGATGGTCTCTTGGCTGAATTCTACCAAACATTTAGAGAAGTGCTAACACCAATCTCTCTCCAACTCTTCTTCTAAAATACTGAAGAGTAAGTTTTCATTTCAAATACATTTTATGAGGTTACTACAATTTCCCTGGCACCAAAGCCAGACAAGGACACTATAAGAAAAGAAATTTACAGATCAATACCTCTGATGAACATAAGTGTGAAATCCTTAACAACTGTAACTGAATTGAACAGCACATTAAAAGGATCATTCACCATGATCAGTGGGATTTATACCTTGGATGCCAAGATGGCTCAACAGACTTAAACCCATAAATGCAATGCCCCACATTACAGAATGAAGGACAACAACCACATGGAAGCACAACTGATGCAGTAAAAGCATCTGATAAAATTCAACATTGTTTTGCACAACCAGTTGGATATAGAAGGAATACATCACAACACAGTGCAAGCCAGATGTGTCAGATGCAAACCTGGAAGCTTTTCCTTCACTATCAGGAAGAAGA
>NW_004524595.1:2049072-2049956 GCF_000260255.1 Octodon degus | reverse complement strand
CAGCTCAGTAATAGCTTATTTGCCTCACATGCCCACGTCTGTAGATTCTAAGCTTAGAACCACACAAAGATTTTATATTCCAAATAGGAAAGAATGAAGTTATATAGACATTGTATACAACACCATCTTACATGTAGAAAATCCTATAGACTCTACCAAACACCTTCTAAGACCAATAAACCAATTCAATGAAGTTCTGGGATATAAAATCAATATACAAAAATCAACAGCATTTTTGTATGCTAATACTAAACTGTGGCAAAAACAAATTGAGAAGAAAATTTCATTTAAAATAAAATAGAAAGTAGGTGAATTTAATGAAAGATGTGAATGACCTATACATTTAAAAGTATAAGACAATGATGGAAGAAATGAAAGAGGACACAAAGAAATGAAAAGATGCCCTATAATCATGGATTGGAACAATTAGTAGCATTAAAATGTCATACTACTCAAAGCAATCTACAGATTCAATGCAATCGATATAAAAATTTCCATGACGTTTTCAGAGAAATAGGAAAAGTACTCCTAAAATTCATATGGAACACAAAACACTGAGAATAATCAAAGAAATATTAAGCAAGAAGAACAAAGCTGAAGACTTCACACTACCTGATCATAAAATCTACTACAAACCTAGAGCAATCAAAGCAGGGTGATATTGAACAGAAATAGACATATGGACAAATGGAACAGAAAGAGGTCAGAAGTAAATTCACATGCACATTTACAATCAATTGATCTTTGACAAAGGTGCCAACAGCTTAGAATGAGGGGAGGGACCATCTCTTCAATAAATGGTTTCACAGAAATTGGATATCTACATCCAGAAGAGTTCAATTGCATGCCTCTCTCTCTCTCTCTCTCTCTCTCTCTCTCTCTCT
>NW_004524595.1:2020781-2048972 GCF_000260255.1 Octodon degus | reverse complement strand
TAATATATATTATATATGTACAAATTGATTAAAAACTTACCTAAGACTTGAATCTATAAAACTACTGGAGGAAAATATACTGAAAAAGTTTTTTAACATTTGCCTAAGAAAGGGGGCCTACCCATTAGCTCAGTTGTTTAAACACCTGCTTATGCAAATGCCCTCAGGAGCAGGATACCACAGTTCAATCCCCAGTTTACCTGCCTTACCAGACCCACCCTTAAGGCAGCCTGAGCCAGCCAAGAAAAACAAAACAAAACAAAAACCTTCTCAACATTTGCCTAAGAAGAGGATTTTGGATATAACCCCAAACACACAGGCAACAAAAGCAAAAGTAGACAAATGAGACAGCAGCACACTAATGCTTCTGCACAACAAAGGAGACAGTAAATAGGGTGAAGAGAAAAACCAAGGAAATGGTAAAAAATATTTACAGAACTTAAGTGTGATAAGGTGTTAATATGTAAAGCATCTAAAGAACCCAACCAATCTAATAGTAAGGAAAAAAGCTAATTTAAAAATGGGCAAAGGACCACAGAAGGTATTTCTCAAAAGAAGCCATACAAACAGCCAGATGACCCACAAATATAGGGGGAAAAAGTGCTCACCGGCAATAACCTCAAGGAACTGCAAGTTAAAATTACAAGATGTGCTGTCACCCCTGTTGGGGTGGCCATTGTTAAATGAGAAACATTAGACATATTAAATTTAACAGAACTTAATTGAAAAAGGAATAATTCCTGTGTAGAGCAAGCTCCCATCTGAACAGATTCAGAGCAACTCCAGAGCAACCACATAGCTAGGTAACATTTATAGAGAGAAAGGAAGTGGCCTAGGAAGACAGCTAGATTAAGTAAAACTTAATTTCCTTTCCTTAAACCTGGTTTGAGTAATTGGCTGCTGTTCTAGTTTATATCTAAATGTGCCCCCAAAGCCTCATAGGTCCAGAGGTGGGACTTTGGGGAAGTGATTAGCCTGCAGAGGTGTGATACTTAGCAGTGGATTAGTCAACTGATGTATTCATAACTAAAATGTGATTTGGCCAGGTAAAGCCTGCTTGGAGCAGGTGGGTCAGTGGGGGCGGGTGGCCTGGATGGGCGGGCCTCTTTCCTTCTTCCTGAAATCTTGTTCTGCTTCCTGTTATGATGCCCTGAGCTGTCTGTCCTCTGCCCTACCTTTCTGTAGTGCCGCCCTGACTTGGAGCCAGTCGACTATGGACTGACACCTCTACACACTGTGAGCCAAAATAATCTTCTCCACTTTAAATTGTGGGTATCGGATACTGTGTGCCAGCAAGGAGAAAGTAATTAAGATCGCTGCCTAGTTGACAGAAGCCTGGCTGCTGTGATTGGCTACTTGTGGTAAGAGTAGGTTACAGTCTGTCTACGCATTAAATGAGGTTGCCATTCACCATGTATGATGAAAGCTCTGGCCCTAACTTAAAGCATGTATGGAAGCAGCTGTAGGCAAATTCAATTAAATTTAACACTACTATAAAAAAAAAAAGAGAAAGGAAGAAAAAGTAGCAAGCATTTGTAAGTACATGGGGGAAAGGAGACTCTTGCATGTCTTTGGTGGGAATGTAAATGAGTCTAACTATTGTGGAAAATGGCATAGAAGTTCCTCAAGAAAACTAAAAATGGATCCACCATATGACCCAGCAATCCCACTTCTGGGTGCATATTCAAAGGAAATGAAATCTTTTCTCCAAGTGCATCCAGCTAGGTCATGGGCGGAGCAGGGATTCAAATCCAGGTCTGTCTGACTCCAGAGAGTGTGCTGTCTACAGCCCCACTCCTCCCTCCATATGTCATCCTGCCGTCGTGGTGGCCATGTTCCGTATCTTGAACATGCATAGTTCTTTCTGTCCCAGTGTCTTTGGTCGCACCATCTCCAATGTCTGAATGCTTCTTTCTTGCAAAGGCAGCACCTTCTCCTCTTTGGGGTCTTGGTAAGGTTTGTTGCCTGGGCTCCCTAATTAAGTGGAGCCTTTCTGTCTTACCCTCCCTCTGTCCCTTGTTTGTGTCCTTCACAGCACTCAGTTGAATGTATCACTATTTTCTTTACTTTCTGGCATAGTTATTTTGTCTCTTTCTTCCCCTGGAACACATGACCATGAGAATCGTCTCTTGAAATTGCTGCAATGATAAATCCTAGTACAGTCCCTGGCATATGTCAATAAACATGTGTTGAATGAATGGATGGGTAGAAGAATAACCGAAGGCATTTTTACTGTATTTCTCCACCAATATCATTTTATTTGACTGATGGCAAGAGGACACAAAGGAAAGAGAAAGACTACATCTATCAGATAATGGAACGAAACCACTCCCCCATGCCCCAAATGGCTTCAAGCATCAGGGTTGTCTAATGATGGGAGAAGTCTGTAGCTTGCAAGGACACATCCCATCTTTAGAGAAACAGCAGTGTTTTTGCCAGAAAAGATGTGTGTAGAGCTAGCAATTCAATATGTGAGTCACATCATGATGACAAACACCTCCAGGCTCTCGCCTGAAGGACACTGGAGATCAAGCAGGGCTGATATCCATCAAAGGTGTCAGAGATGTCAGCCAGTCCTGTCAGCCACACTTGGGCCTGATGTGACTGAGTTCAATGGGTTTGTCCCTGTCGGCCCAAGGCAAAAATTTGCTGCCAACAATTAAATCAGCAGAACTGTTTGCCAGAGAGGTCAGCTTCAAAGAAGTCTTCCTGATATTTCCATGACCTCCTTGCCACCCCAAGTTTACCTGCTCCACGAACATGCATTCCATTGGACTGCCATTTGTCCTTTTCACCCCACTGAGTATCTGGCCAGAGGTAGTTCAAAGTTGTAAGGATAGATTTAGGCTCAGGGGTTACCAGGAGAAGGAAAGAGAAGCAGATCTTTCCTTGGGAAGAAGAAAGATCTTTTCTGGCAGAGCCAGGGCAATATTTCATAGATTCTTTTCATAAGGAATTCAGTAACTTCCCTGGCCCAAATTTTATTCTTACTAAGATCAAACTTCTACATGCATTCCTGAGGCATGCTGAAAGCAACTGGATCCAGCACCAAATCCAGGTGGACCTCCATCTGACACAGGTAACACCAGCGCCACATAATCTCTCCTGGAAAATACATCACATCGCATACTTTCCATAGAGACAGCTTATCTATTGCTGTGTGATAATATTATTACCTCATCATTATTGTTGTCACCATGTAATAATCCTTTGAACTTTAAATAACTCTGTAACTTATAAAGAATCTTCAGACACATGATCTCACTGAATTCTGACAACAACTTCCCTTTGTACAAAATAAATGCATTACTGGGACTTTTGTTAAAGAAACTCCATTTCTTTCTAGCGTGGCTAGAAACTCCATTCCTACCAGTTCTACCCCAAAAAGGAAGATCTTGTTTGATTACAAGCTGTTTTGCTGCCCAAGAACAGGCAAAGAGCTGTAGGTCAGCATACTGATACCTGGGTCTGAAGAGCTCTAGAGATTCTACACCTTTTATTTCCACGTTCCTTCCCCCACCCTCATATTTAGATTCACTTCCTCTACCAGTCAACTGCTTCTATATAGAGATTATATAGATTATTACATATAATAATCTGCACATTTGATACAGATTCACATTATTTTTATCTATCTCAATATAACTCACTCCTATCCACAAATTCCAGAGTTAAGAATTGTTGACTCTTCTTTTTCCACCCTTAGGTCATCCAACTATAGTAACATAGGTACAGGGACAGAGACAGTGATGGAGAAAGAGCTGTACTGACAAAAGTCTCTCTATCTCTGGCAAGCACGAGGGCCTGAGTTCAATCCCCAGTTCCACCAAAAAAAAGTCTCTCTAATATGATAAAGGTACAGATTGAAAAGATAAATTTACCTAGATCAACAACATGTTAAGTGACCTAATATTTTGCCTGGCACATATTGCTCCAAAATAGAAATGCTTGAGGGCCAAGGAGATGGCTCAGTGGAATAAGCGCTTCCCTGGCAAGCGCAAGGGCCAGAGTTCAATCCCTGGTTCCCAAAAAAAAAAAAAAAAAAAAAAAAAGAAATACTTATTATTTGTATTGCTATTGTTTTTATGCCCAAAATAATATTACTAGTAAGGGCCATTTAGCTCAGTGGATTGAAGTGCCTGCTTTAACTCTGGAGTTCAATCCCCAGAGTGTCATGCTGGCCCTGCCCCAGGGGCACGCTGAGGTGACAATTGAGACGGAGTGTGATGGAACACCTATAATCCCAGTGCTTGGGAGGCTGAAAGCAGGAGGATCACTATGAGTCCGATCTGTGTAGTGAGACCCTGTAGACCATGTACTACATATATTTAATTAAAAAAAAAATACTAGTAAAACAACAGTCAGGATCTGAAAACAGATCTCCAGGACTTTCTCCTGGAGCCCAAGGATGTCAGGGGCTAGCGTTGCATTTGATCTAATCAGTACTGTATCATTGATATCTGTGTGTTTAGCAGAAAGTCAGTAAGATTTTTCTAAACAAAACCAGCAGTTGTTTCCACTGTTTCTAGAGCCTTAGCACATTGGCATCTTTCTCTACAAGACAAAAGGCACAGGCATGGAGGAAAAGAAAGGAAAACTGCAGAAAGACCCCAAGCGGCCCAGAGAGGCTGCTCTTACCTCTCAGAAAGTGGAATGAGGCCACTTTGTCCCTTGGGAGAGGAATTCTCCCTCCTCTCCAGCAGAGCTTCAGAAATCAAATGCACTCCACAGACTGGTAACTGGAGAAAAAGGAAGGGCCAGGAGTCCCATTCATGTTTTCAGAGCAGCACTGGAAAGCTGAACATACCACACACGGGGGGCCTCAGGCAGGGGCACTGGCAGCGCCTCGTGGCACAGGGCCAACTCAGTGTGCGGCAGGCACAAATCTGTCTCAGCCCACTTGGAGACAGCGGGTTTAGTGGACCCTGTCTAAGGACTAAACCTACATGTGAGGGGAAGAGTTTTTAATTTCTATGGTAATAAGGAGCTTAAACTTTAGTTCTATTTACAGGCTAAACTTCTGTGCTATATCCCTGTGCCCCAGGCTGATCACTGTGATATGCAGATTTCTCAGCAACTGGCAGTAACTACAGTAAAGAGAAACTACATGAGGAGGAATTACAGATAGAAGATGAAAAGAACTTCATGATTAAAGGGGCTGAGAAATTTTGAAACAGAGAAGGGATTTGAAAGGAAAAGCCTTAAAGGCACATTGAAAATGAGCCAGGTGGAGTCCAATTTACGCACTGGAAACTCTAAAACGTGCATTGGCTGTGTGGGCAAGGCAAGATCCCCGGTAAGACTCTTCAGGGCTCTCTGCCAATCTCATTCGTGGTGCATCAGAACCCCAGGGCACGTGTCCAATCTCTGCTCACCTATTCCATTTTGGCACTCAGAAGCAAGGCCGTTTCTACCTTTTTGCTGAAATATACACACCAGTTAAATATTAGAAGGTAAAATTCATTATCTGGCTGGTGCTGGATGGCAGCTTCCAGGATGGGGGGAGGATTAATAGATTTATGTAAAGAAAGTGTCCAGCTCACTCCACTTCCCACCAGATACTCTATTATATATAGTAGAGTGCTGGGCTAGGTGGAATCTTCTAGAAAGTAATCCTCATTTTATCAAAGCCCAGAGTCCAAATGAGCATAGCAAAGAATGCAAAATAAAGTTATTTTCTCTGCCTTCATGTCCCTTGCAGGAAATTTAGTTTAAAAAAAAATCAAAAGATATATTCTCCAGAGCCAAGGTAGCTAGAGTAAGAAAGCCATAACCAAAATAGCCATTTGCTCAGTATGTAACTTCTGTATTAAAAATAGTCAAAATGGTATTTCTGGAAGGTAATTTGATCAAATTACAAGGTTCACTTGTCTCAAAGAGATATGAAACCATTCTGTTGCTACACTTATGCTACTCAACTGACTCATGAATCGCAACAAGGTTGTTTGTCCCCGACAACTTGGGGACATGCAATCCTCTCATAGTTGTGACTTTTTAAATAATTCCCTTTTGGGGAAACTGGAACACAAAAAGTCTGGGAAAGGGTCAGAGCTACAAAATAACACAGCCACCATATTAGAAAGGCATTGAGGCATCTAGATGGAGAACAATGAATTCCAAGAGAAGGAATCTTAGTTCTAGCTACTGTTCTTTATAACCAAGGACATGCTTGTTACAACATGGTTCTTTGGTTTTCTTCTCTGCAAACAGGAGGCCCAAACATGATTTTTGTCCCCTAGAATTCTTTTAGGAATCAAGCCTCTGTGCTTTGTTAAGTGAACAGTGCTGTGGAGCAAGATGCTGCAGCCACACGTGGTGAGGACTGGAAGAGTGGGCAGCAGCCCAGGAGGTGGAGTCTTTGCTTCCAACAGGAAGTGAAGGGCAAAGAAAACATGAGTCCTTCAGAAAGGGGAGCTGGAGCAGGTGCATGTCCCCTGGGGGCTCAGAGCCTGCAGATACTTCCTGCTGCAGCTGCAGCAGAGCGAGCTCCGGCCAACAAAGATGAAGTAGTAAGCAGAAAGGTTATGGAATTAGAACAGGGGAATGGGGAATTAGGAAAGAGAGTAGATGGGTTGCTTATGCTCCTTCCAAAGGAACCCCAAGAGGGGAGACAGCCAGGGGAAAAAATGGAATAAGGGACCCCACCTTTCATCTATAGATTCATTAATAATTTTGAGCATGTGGCCTGGAAGACAGGAAAGGTTGTGTACACAAGGCTGAGCGGAAGTGCATGAAGGCACTTCAGAGTCAGAACTCAGGTTTCACATGATAGGGGCCACACAGGGGCACCAGCCAGACCCATGGTGGGCATGCCATGGCACACATTCACCATTGAACATACAGGGATTCCCATTGCATAGTCAGATGCCCTTCCAGGGAGAACACCTCAAGGCTGGGGGTCACAAGGTGGGTAGGATCAGGGAGGAGCAGCTGAGCATCCTGGGTGGGTACAAGAGGGTAGCATGAGAGAGGCAGATTTGTCCCGACACTGGGCATAAGACACATAGCAGCCTCAAGGGGTACAGGATGAGATATGCATGGTGGTGGGGTTCACATGACCTAGGAGGCTGTGTGTGAGAACTGAGAGGCAGATGAACACATCCTGTGCAGCTGTTTGAGCCTCAAACCAGGGGCAGCCCCCTGTAAGCCAGGGCCCTTTGTCCCACAGCCCTGGAGTGGGCATCTCAGCTGTGCCCTCCCCAGCAGGCACACAAATGTTTGCCTAAGGCCCAGCTGTGGCAGGAGTTCTGGGGTGGCATCTAAGCCCAGCACGTGTGTGCGTGCAGCACATATGTGGTCCCCCAGTAAGGGGTAGGGGAAAGGCAGCATCACATTCACATCACAAACACATAGCTGGCCAGGCCTGGGATGGATGGACCACTCTTCCAGACACTTGGGAGACACCCATAAGCATGATGCACAAATCTATTTTCTATAGAAAAGAATATATATATATATAATTATATTAAATATTAGGTGAGAAATGTTGTTACAGAAAAAAAAAAACTAAATCAAGCAAGGATCCTATAGACTTCCAGAAAATAGTTAGGATTGATATACAGCTACTTTCTCTTAATTCAATGAGAAGAAAGATTTGCACTAATAGTGTTTGGACAGGATATCTTGTCTGCATCTTATACTATGAATAATCACTACAAAGACAACAATATGCAATGTATTAATTATTGAAATTGTCATACTAATCAGTTTTGAAACTATCTCATTGCTATTTGTTTCTCAATAAAATTAATAAAAAACAAAACAAAAAAAAGAGTGAGATCAAATAGTGGTCAAGAGAGACCTCACTGAGGTTTGGAACAAAGATCTCAAGTTGGTGAGGCAATGGGCCATTTGCATATCTCAGGGGAAAAAATGTCAAGCAGGACCAACTATAAGCTTCATTAGTTAGTCTAGCTTCTCAAAGCACCCTACTCTGTCTGACACTTGTACCTTCATCCAAAAGTGGCCACAATAGTATCTTCTGTCCTACATGTTACCCTTATGATGTGACTTTGACACTTTTTGCATTAAGAGTTGAGGTCAACTTTACCTTGAATTTAAACAGACTTATAGTTATGACTGAAATAATACTACATAACTTCTGAGGTTAACCATAATAGGAAAGTTTCTGTGTGGGTCTCCTGGGACATTGTTCCTGACATCCAGTCACCATGTTGTGAGGAAGCCCAAGTAGCCCAAAGTAGGAAATTCATATAGGTTTTCTGGCTAATGCTCCCAGCTGAGACCCCAGCAGATAGCTATCACCAACCAGCAGACAGGAAAATGAACTAACATTCAGATGATTTCAGCCTTTGAGTCTTTCCAGCTGAAGTTCCAGATACTATGGAGCAGAAGCAAGTCATTTTTACTGTGTCCTGTCCAAACTTCTAACCCATATAATCCACAGACAAAATAAAATGGGTGTTTTGTGCCTCAAAGTTCAAGTGCTTTGTTACATAGTTACATAGCAAGAAGTAACCAGGGAGATAGAGAGCTCTGTCCCAGCTAATAGTAAAAATTTAATCTTAAGTGTCATGTACCTTATATGTCTATACCTTCCATGGGCATCTTGATAGGTATTCCTTCAAGGTTGTAAGTTGCCCTTCCATGAGCACAGGAAGGAGAATGTGTTAGGAATAGATAAGATCAATGTATTTTTATGCTCCTTAACCTAAAATCTATCCAATAGTCTCAATAATACATCCAACAGAGATCATCAAAAAGAGAACAGATATGCTAGAAGCAAACCTGAAAAATAAAGTGGAAGAAATATTACAAATAGGTAAGGAAGGGAAGATGTACTTAAAAACTGATACTGGAACAAATGGTTAACTAGAAGAAAATCAATTTAGAGTCTTCACTTGAATAAACTCAGAATAAAAGAACTTAATGTAAAAGGTCAAATAATAAAAAAGAAGAAAATATGGATAAAGATGTATTCTATTTCTTGCAGGGAAAGGCTTTACAGTTTTAGGCACAAAGAAAAATATCAACAGATCAGATTGCATGCCAAAAAATTCTAAGCAATATTAAGACAATGGACTAGCAATAATATCTGTAGCAAAAATTATAAGCAATGAACAAATACAGAAAAACAAACATGCAAAACAAAAACACTGCAATCCCAATTGATTAATGGACAAAGGAAGCAAACAGAAAAACTCTAAATGAGAAAATTCAAAATTAAATATCCAGCCTGATGAGTTATCAACATTTTTCAAATGGAAATAATGAGGTAATAATGATCTCCATCTACAATATTAGCAAAATGGTAATGGTGTATTGTGAGCTGGATATTCTCTTACTTTGCTGATAGATGTATATATTTTGAAAACCTCTGGCAAGATAATTTAGCAGCTTGTGTAATTACAAATGAAATAAAAGAAAAAACTCAAAAACAATTTAGGGTACATTTCTGTCATTAAAAGAATAGTTGAACAAATTATGATATATATATATATATATATATATTAGAAAATAGTATACATCTATTAAAATAATGTTTACAAAGAGTTTTTAATAATATGGAAAATAAAATCAAATTTTAAATAAATAAAATCATGAAAATATGTGTATGTTTCTACAAAGGAAAAAGGTCTAAGAAAATGTCCCTCCAACTAATGCTACTGGTTATTTCTATAGGTTACTAGTGAATTTCCTTTTCTTTACACTTCTGAGTTTTTGGAGGGAATTATAAAGGTCAGAGAAAGGCTGCTCAAGATTTGGGTCTCCCTGTTCCTGGGAGAGAAAGTAAGATTAGGTTTCTGATGAAAAGCATCACCCACAGGAGCTAGAAGGTGGTACGAAACTATGGTGCCTAATGCTCAGCTTTGCAAGAAAGTGAATTAGGAATAAGGAGTCCAGGACTATTTTATAAACCAACTCTGTTTGTTTATGAGTGTGTTTCACATTCCTTTTTCATTTCCTTATGTAGTGGAAAGATCTGACTAGTCTGAACACATAAATCATGATAGACTTCATTGGCTTCAGAAAAATTGATAGAAACAAGGTATAAAGGTATAAGATACCTGACTGCAAAGAGAAAATCTCAGTGGGATCAACTCTATAGCCAACTCTCAAGGATGGCATCTTTTGACACATTAAAAATTTGTGTCTAAACTAATCCAAGATCCCCTGAGATATTTACAGGTAACAATATATGAATGCAACTATCCTGCATTGACTCTTTTTTTTTTTTTTAACCAGGGATTGAACTCAGGCCCTTGCACTTGCCAAGGAAGTGCTTATTCCACTGAGCCATCTCCCTCTGCATTGACTCTTTCAATGCCAGTAGATTCTTAGGCAAGCCTAACGTGATCCAAAGCTATATTCCCTATCTGGGTCTTCCTACCCAGATACCCATGGATGGGGATTTAACACTGATCATCATCAGTAGAGAGCTCAAGCCCATTGGGAACAAGCAATACATAAAAGGTGGAAATCAGGTGAGGTTCCAATTATATTCCTGAGCATAAAAAGCCTGTGAAATATGTAGGGACTGAAGATATGCTTCAAAAGAGGTTTTGGGTGTGCTTCAGTGACCTCTTGACAGCTGTCAAATGGGTCATAGAACAATGCCCCCCTCATACCTTAGATAGCAAGAAGTCCTCTAGTGTTTAGTTTGGAAAGGAAAACTGATTCATCTCACATCATATAACTTTTTGAAGCACATCGTAGACCAATTGTGACACAAGTGTGGCATTAGCTTTGATGAAGCAATCATATGTGGAGAGTAATGATAATATCTATATCACTGGGTTGGAAAAAATTACCCCTCTTGGCAGAGGTATATCTTCTATTGTGCCATCCTGGTAGAAGAAACCATGCAGCCCATGTCCTTTAACGCTGGGTTGGGTATGATAAAGATGTGATGGCATGCTACACACCTTTGCCACCAGATACAAGCTTCAGGAAGCCCCACATTCCCTACCTCCTCTCCTCTGGATGAAGCACTGGATGTTTCTAGAAGAGATCCCAGGATATTTGAACAATGACACAGGATCCGTATATGTGGTCTTAATGTGTCTTTAATTCCAAAGAACTGAGGATATCAAAAATCCAAGGAATTTAAGATCAAAAGTAGGGAAGAGCTTTAGCTAACTAGTGGGAAGTGTAACACTTAGGACATCCTACAAGCTTTCTGGTCCTCAGCTTTTTCATCTGGTAGGCAGATGGAACAGGTAGACACACTGGGTAATCAGTAAGATTTCTTAAGCCTCTATACTTCTTTCAATTTCTTTTTCATTTCTGTGATGGTTTTTTTTTTTTTTTCGGTACCGGGGATTGAACTCAGGACCCTGCACTTGCCAGACAAGTGCTTATTCTATTGAACTATCTTCCTGGCCTCAACTATCTTCCCAGTCCCTCTGGGATAGATTTAGTCAAAGGCAGCTCTCATTTGCAGGATGTAGTGAGCAGTTTAAGAGACATACAGCTTCTCTCCTTAGAAGACCTCCAGAGACTTCCCAAAAGCTTTTGTGGAAATAGCTTAGACTGTGCAGTATCCTCATCCATAGGCCCTCCTGGAATCAGGGACACTGATGGTTTCTACACTGGGCAGTAGCTCTGGCCACTGAGTCTGATGCTTCATAAAAGTGACAGTTTAGTACTATGGGCTCCCATTTGGAACAGGCAGGATGCCAAAGAATCATTTGTTATGAGTAATGATAAATAGTCCAGAATCCAATGGCTTGAATTCAGCTGCCTCTTCTCCACAATACTCCCAAGATCATAGCCAGAGCCAAGATGGCATTTGTTGGGGGTGGAGGGAGGGAGTGATTGGAAGGAAGATGTGCTCTGGGCTCCAGACAGCTTTCACAGCCAGATCAGCATGGCCAAGGGAGCAACAGAAGCTGAGGCAGGACCAGAATTCTGGCATTGGGCAAGGATAGATGCAAGGAATGGGAACATAATAGTGCTGAGATGGAGACAAGAGTAAGGACTGTGCTCAAGAATTTGTCCCAAGGCAGAGACAAGAGGTGTATGGGCAAAAAAATGAATAGAGCAAACCAAGATGCTAAAATCTGCCCTGAGACAGAACCCAGAAGGTAAATACAGCCAAATGCTAGGGAGAGAATTCACCATCAGATGCCAAAGCACAGTGGGTAAAAAAGCCAGACAAAGAAGTAGATGCCCTGCACTGGTCTCTTCCTTGCCAAAGCAATGGCCATGGTGCTGGAGTCTCCTTTCCAGGTTCCAGTGGTATGAAGATGCCACCAGAGCAATTACAGCATCCACTGTTTGTTTTTCCCACCCAGGAGAATAGAGAATAACAGGCAACTACCTCCACTCTGAGCCTCCTCGTCCTTCAGGCCCTTTTAATGTCCCCAACAAAGCAAAAGCCTCTTGGTAATACAACAAGTTCCCTGTGCATCATGAAAGCCTGATTTGCTCTGGGAATGCTTTCTTTCAGCATGTTGCAAATTTGACAGTGAGAGAAATACTGCTTCCATCAAGGGCCACTCCTGCAACGACTCCTCTAACTGTAAGTAAAAATATTCCACATTATATTGCATTAGCTTGATACATTCCATTCCATTAATACATCAATGATTGTCCAAATCTACCAATGCAAAGAAGGTATGGACAAATCCTCCAGACCCACTGCCCCAGGACTTAGGCCTCCGGAAGCACAAAGCACTGGTGTGATTCCTGTCATGACTTCAAACAACTACACTGTTTCCTATTTGGTGACTTCCTTCACCAAGCCCTGCTCATCCCTGCCACTGAGGACCAAGCTGCACTTGATGACTGTCAACTTAAGGCCAGTATGAAAAGTGCTCTGTTGGTGTGACAAAAGCTGACATACTTCAAATAAACCTTGTAATGACAAGCTGAACCCAAAGGGACTTTGTGAAATATCAGATTCATCAGATCAGACACTTTCCTCCCTCTTGAGAGGAAGTCAGAAACAAGGAAGAGAAATGAGCCATTTTAATGAAGGGACACTGCTGGAGTCCTTGCCTAAGGCGGTCGCCACACCATGTATAGAACCTCCCTTTCCCCCAGAGTATCCAGAGGAAATGCTGTTGGTGCTGCTCAAACACTTCTTGGGGACTTTGTCTCCATGTTACCAATGTCATTTCACAACATGGAAAGCAAGGGAGGGCCCAGGAAGATAGCTCAGTGGAATAAGTGCTTGCTTGGCAAGCACAGGGTCCTGAGTTCAATCCCTGGTACTGAAAAAAAAAAAAAAGTATGCTTGATGGAAAATGCTTTTTTAAAAAAGCCCAGGTTGACTGTGTAGTTTAGTAACAAAGTACTTGCCTAGCATGTGTGAGAGTCCTAGTGATCCCTAGAACTAGGAGGAAAAATCAACAAAAAAAATTTGAAGACATCTTGCCTATCTTCAAATCTCATCTAAGATTAATTGAATCAAACTCTCTCAGGCATAGCTCATGTAGTATCTGACCCGTCTTTCAGCCTTTTGTCCACGCATCCTCGCCTTATCTCCTAAACAAATGAGTATTTGGCAAGGGCCTACGCTACATGCTTAAAGTAGTATGCTAAGAACTAGAGATGAGCATCAGCTGAGAATCTAGAGTTCCCACTTGCTCAGATTGCACAGCTAGAAAAGCGGCTAGAGTGAATTTAACATGACCAACCTTTTTGGTGTTCTTTCCATCAAGCCTGCTCTCTAGAATGGGACATCGGCTTGCTGTTTCCAGCTTCTCTCCCACTTGGCTCCTTCACAGTGGGGTCACCTAATGCCACATGGTGAGGCCCCAACTGAGTCTTGTCACACCTTGTCCTTGTTCCTGGTCCTGGTTGTGTTGGCGATACATCAGCAGCCCAGTCAAAAGGTCTTCAGGTTTGCATTTTATTTAGCTTATCCTGCTCCAGGGTAGTGAACTGGTGGGACAGGGTGGACCTCAGGGCATTGAAAGCAGGAAGAAGCTGTTACCATGTCCAGGCAAGTAAGGAGGCAGTACCAATCCAAGCAGAGATAGACTGCAGTAGAGGTGATGGATGAAGAAAAGAATGACAGCATATTTAGCAGTGAGGTAGAAGAGGTTAGGCTGACTCCTATGCTCCTAACTTGGGAGCCCACTTTGGTTGAGGCAGGTAAGAGGGCCACAGAGTGGTGCAGTCACACATCTTGATTGTGGCCTGACTGCCCACATGAGCTCTCCTGCCATCCCAGCCTCCCTTTGGTGTGCTTTCCGTCCCACAGACCTATAAGATGTGAAGTTGAAGAGCCTCAAAGATCATCTATCTGGTTGGTGCTTTCCTCCCAGCCAGCTGCCAGGCTGGTTATTGGAATCTCATAACCTCAGCTTCTAGCCTTTCTCAGCAACTGCAAGGGTGAGTCTTCACTATTTTTCACCAGGAAGTGGCTGCTGGAAGCTGCTTTTCTCGCAGACCCATCCATTTCCACCCTTCACAGCCAGCAAGACCCAGCCTCATCAGGCTTCTCAGAAGGAGCCAAGGAGAGCCTTGGATTGAAATGAAGCACTTTCAGGCACTGCCTTAGCCCTTCCCATCACCATATAGTTTGCTGTGCTCTACCATGTCAGGATATTCTCCTCATCCCAGACTTCTGCATCACCTAGTAATGTGTGTTTGTTAGGACTCTGTTCTCTCTACCCTTTTGCCTTGCAGACCATATGGCCTTGAGAAAGTTACTTCAGCTTTCTAATTCTCAGTTTTATTATCTGTAAAATGAGGACAATAATAGTCCCAACTCTATAATATTGTATCAGGATTCAAGGAAATAATAAAGAAGATGCTTAGTACAATATTTGGAACATGACAAACTTTAGTCAAAAGTCATTAGTGGTGATGATTGTGAGGGTGGTGGTGATGATGGCAATGATGATGATAGAGATGATGCTGGTGATGGATGGTTGTGGTGATGGCGGTAGTGGTGGTGTGGGTGATGGTGGTGGTGGTGGTGGTGGTGGTGGTGGTGATGGTGGTAGTGATAATGGTGGTAATGAGGGTGATGGTGGTGGTGATAGTGATGATGATGGCAGTGGTGGTAGTGATAGTGATGATGGTAGTAGTGGTGGGGGTGATGGCGTGGTGGTGGTGATGGCAATGGTGGTGGTGATGGTGATGGTGATGGTGGCAGTGGTGGTGGTGGTGATAATGATGGTAATGGTGATGGTAGTGATGGTGGTGAGGGTGATGGTAGTGGTGGTGATAGTGGTGGTGGTAAGGGTGATAGCAGTGGGGGCAATAGTGATGGTAGAAGTGGTGGTGATGATGGGGATGGCGGTGGTGGTGGTGAGGGTGATAGCAGTGGGGGCGATAGTGATGGTGGTGGTGGTGGTGATGGGAATGGTGGTAGTGGTGGTGAGGGTGATGGTGGTGGTGGTGACAGCAGTTGTAGGGGGGTGGTAGCAATGATGAAGGTGATGATAATGATGATGTCTTCTTCCTTATGCTGCTCACTGGTGATAGATCCATCCCAGTTCTGCCTTGAATCAGCTATTAGGCTGTGTCTCACATCCAATTTCTTTCTTGTCCATGCTTCCAATTTTCTCAGCTTCCTGAATCCTTACTTCTTCCAACAGTACCTAACTTCTTAGTACTCACAGTAAAAAGCCAGATCTCCAAGCTAAGGGCTTACAGCTAATCAAGTCCAGCACCCATCTTTCATAACTGAGCAGAGGTTTTTTGCGATCATTTGCTCAATTACTAGTCTTTTTGAACCCTTTTGCTATCACATTTGCAACTCAGAAATAAACATGTGACTGGTTTTTCTTATCTGTGGGCTAGCACAAGTGGTAATGTGGGCAAAGCATGACCCATTTCAGATCCTCTGTGCTTGCTGGCTCATCTGTGGTTGTCTTTCTCCAGCTGTCCGCATGCAATTCCCATCCCTGCTCTAATATCAGCTCATCGCTCTCTACTCATCCTATGTCAGTGGACACCGCCTCATCACTTTCTGTCTACTTCCAGGTTCCATTTCCCCCTGGAGCCCGATCACCACCTGCTATATTATACATTTCCTGGCTTATTGTCTGCACTCTGTAGAATATAAGCACCACGACAGCAGGACATTCCTTCTATTTTGTCCGCTGCTGTATTGCTATTGCCTAGAATGTGTCTGACACACAGTAGCTATTAAATAAATGTTTCTTGGATCACTCGTTCATTAATTCATTCACTGGTATGTCAGCCCCTTGTTTATAGAATGAATACATGGAGCCTTATTCCACCAACTGTTTAATTGGTCCGCAGTTTCACAGAATGTAGTGGCAAATCATAGCTCAGAATCCCACTTCTATCATTCTCCAGCACACTGGTTTTGTTCTTCCTGTCTGTGGTTTAGGCCTTTGGGGCAGAAGAGCTGTTCCCCATAATTGTCCACCAGTTTATAAGGAGAACCCAAGAGTCATAGTTCCCCCTAGAATGACTGGCAGCCATATGGCTCCCAGAAAAGTGTGCAAGAAAGCCCCTGTTTCCCCTTCCAACACTGAGATTTGGGCTTCCTTCCCAGACCCAGAGCAGATGTGGCCACCAGTCAGGGTGTGGTGGGCCTTCTTGTTACCCCCTTCTGTGGAGACCATTATCCTATTACATCATCTTAGGAGGTAAGCTGAGTATAACACTCTTCAGTACAAATGGCTTTTCTATTATTGCGAAAGAATAAAAAGCTGTCTGCCTCATTTTGTGGGATTGCAGGATAAATCAATTACATAGCTCTCTGTTTACTAAGAATCCACCTGTTTGCCATTTGTAAAGGGACTTGATTATCTCCTTGAATAAAAGTACACCAAGAAAAAACAAGAGACACAAAAGCCACAGAAAAGGTTGTGGACCTTCAGAAAATCAGGTCTTCAGAAAGTTGAAAGAAGACAATGGAAACTTAAAAGCCAAGATTTATGTTAAATATATTATTCAATATATCTATTCACCTCAAAATTTTTAAAAATTGTCATATTTTGTACCTGAGAAACCAGACTCAGTGGTCACAATATTGTCTGAGTTTCAAAAGCTGATAAACTGTAAACTCCATATTTAATCCCACACCTAGATTTTGTTCTTTGACAACCATTCCATGAAAAATAGGCCAAACTGACCCACAGGGATATTTTCTAATGCAGCTGTATCCAGCTCAGATCTGGGTGTTACCAGTGGGATTCTGAGCTCCTTTCCAGACCCAGAGGAGAGAAAACATGCTTGTTCACTGCCTTCTGCAGAAGCCATTATCCTTTCTCTCCCAGTTTAGGAGACAATCGAATAGAACATTATTTAGATAATTGGATGTTTCTAGTGAACTTAGGCCACTACTCAGC
Source organism: Octodon degus (assembly GCF_000260255.1). Taxonomy (NCBI): domain Eukaryota; kingdom Metazoa; phylum Chordata; class Mammalia; order Rodentia; family Octodontidae; genus Octodon; species Octodon degus. The sequence continues at coordinate 2,031,726 of NW_004524595.1, read as the reverse complement.
CTTAGGAATTTCCAGTCTCCATTGAAGAAGGAATGAGTTGCCAATCACTATGGTGAAGGAACTCCATTTTCATGCAGAATTCAGAGTATGGCGGCTCAGGCAATGCAACGATTGTGCACATAGCATAAAATTGGACTGGGGACATTAGGATGCATTATCTTTGGCAGGTATGCAGGGTGTAGGGCTAAGAAGAAAGTGACTCCAGGAGACAACACAGGCCTGGAATCCAGAGTTGAGAAGGTGAGACTGATGGACAGGTCTTGGAGAGAGGCTAGAGCAAAATGTGCAAAAACACAGAGGCCTGATGGGGTAGAGGCTGGCAAGTGAGACAGAGTTTCCCAGAGAAGGCAATCCCATACCGCAGTGGTGTGAATCTATGGAATGCACGTTTCAGTAGGCTATTTATTATCATGGAAAGCTTTAAAGTTTAACCATCACTGTCATACAGCCTGCTTAGAGAGCTAGGTCACAAGGTCCCTTGAATTCATGAATCAGGACCCTACTTTTCCATTGTATGGTACCCCAAAGGCTACTGTCCATTTGTAACCTGGACCTGCAGGGCAGCTCCAGCCCTACCCACCTGACACAGAGGACAAGAGTCCTTCCTCCAGTCAGTTTTCCTGGGCTCTGAGAAAATCTTGTTAGGAAAACTTTCAACCTTAAGGCAAACATTCTCGTGTTAGACAAGAGCTTCTCAAAGTGCTGGACACTAATTAGGTTAGGAGCATGCACCTGAGTGTGTACTGCTTCCTCCACTGAGAAGGTGTCAAAATGAAAACCACATAACAGCATTAACCTGTGAGCTCAGTAATCAGAGTGATTGACATTTGAATGTAAGATCCTTATATCGCCCACAACTATCTAAGGTTACACAGGAGCTGCCAATGTATTTTAAGCTTTTCTGCTCCAGCCACTTGGCCTGATGCATTCTCCCTCCCAAACCAACCCTGTAATTCCAATTTTGTTCTAGAGGGACTGACAACAGAAAAACCATGGGCCTCAAGGACTCGCCTTCTAGCTATGCTTTCCTCAGCTTAACCTAAAGGGCAGCATGAGGATCCTTTAAATCCTATCTCTTTGCTCCCCAAAACAAAATTCATTAAAATAAATGAATCAATAGAAGAGTCATAAAGAAAAGAAGAATGCGAGAAGAAAATTTTTCTTTTAAGGAAAACTTTCTCTTCCCTGCATTAAGAAGTAACCAAAAGGTTCCCTGTAAATCTGATGACAACAGGACTGAAACTTCATGAGATTAAGCTGTCAAAGAGAACAAATGCCTGAATTATTTAAAAGGGAACAATTATTATTGTATTGTCATCTGCTTCTAATCCAAATTTTTCTCACCCAAGATGGTTTTCTCCAACTGCCAGCATCCCATGGAGGCTTAAAGAAGATCTAAGAACTACATCCTGAAGATTTCTTCTGCATTTACTAAAGCTTCCTGTCTTGTCAGAAAAGTGATTGGGAAATGCCATCTTTTCTGCCAACCTGTCCTTGGAGAGATGTCTGCCCCTTAATGAAGAGGCCACCTTGTCATCTCTTAGAGAACCCTCGGACACCATGGAAGGAACAGTTCCTCTTCATCCAGCTCTGGGCTTTTGCTTTGCCCATCATTTCTCAATCAGCCGTCAAGTATGAGGCACCAGCTGGAAGGCTAAAGGGTGGAGGATAGCAGTGATCTCAACTAGGCAGGAAGTGGAAGTCTGAGGTTTGCAGAGTCCTACTCCGATCTGCTGAATAACTTCACATAGCGGCTCTTAAATACTGGGGGCAGCAGGCCCTGCTGAAAAGCAGAGGAGAGCAATGGACACTGCACTTGTGAACCACAACCTTTGCAGGTTGACTTTGACTTTGTGGTTCTCTCCAACCCCAAGACCTACTTAGGCTGCTGCTTTATAGGTCTCCAGAGATCTAGGGATAGTTAGATTTTTTTTTTCACACTGAAAATACAGCTTAAGTGGGTTTACTATAAGAACATATGCTTAGGAGGGAGGAAATCTATTATTTACTTCTCACAATATCAAATTGCTTGCATGTGGGAAAGCTACATTTCTTCTAGTGCTCCACTTTAAAATTGAGATGAATGAGACATCCTCTTTAAGAAATCCTAAGGGTTTCAGAGGGAGACCACGGAGCTATAGCTATGAATAGGCTGGAGCTTGGGAGCAGGGTTTTGTGGTCAGTCTCCTAAACTTACCCTTTAATTAGAGCAGCTCATGTTGCCTGAAAAAGTGTAAAAGTCTCCAAGTTAGAGGATCGCTAAGGTCCCTTCAGGGCTAACTTTGTAGTGCTGTATTCTCATCAGGACAGGAAGCTGAGCCATGGAAGGAGAAACAGCCTCAGTTAACCAGCCTTAGTGTGATATGCACACCTGGCTCCTGCCTCCCTCATGACAGAATGCAGTTCCATCATAGACCTTAGGGTCAGTAACTCATTACAGATGTACCTGCAGATGGTTTGGAGCACAGAAAAGGAGAAAGGCTTTGCTGGTGAACAGAAAATGCAGGCTGCTTAGCTTTCACTTGCAGTTCTTCCAGTTCCCGGGAGCTGAGCCTTGCAAAGTTCCAGGGGCACACTGTGAACACTGCAGGAAACAGCAGCCTGCTCCCGACCCATTCAGTGTCGAGCTGTGTTACTGGTATTGTTCTGCTAACTTGCTAAATAGCTATAATTAAAACCAGGCTATTATCATTAATTATGATCTTCCCTCTTCTGATTGACAGATTGGTGCTTTCACCAAGTTTCAAAGGGCAGAATTTCTGTGCATTACAGAAAGAAGGAAGATAGATGGGGTGAACTGCTCTGACTTTGGAGCAAAGGGCATAGTGGCACTGTTGGGCACAGCAAACTTTTGTGCCCGTGGGGCGGGCTCTCTTGTCAGCTCATCTAGACACAACAGGTGGCTGGCTGTCTTCTGCCCCCTCTGTGGGATGTCATACACATTACAAAGGAGCAGGATGGGACTAGGAAACTGCATGGGATTACACAGGCAATAGGATGGTAAAAGTCACACCCGACTTTTTAAGGCTTGGCTGAAATGTCACCTCCTCCATGAAGATTTTCCCAAACCTTCACACACCTAACCCTTTCACCTTGTACAGGTCAAAATTATCACTCATTTGGGCACAGTGGCACACACCTGTAATCTCAGTGCTCAGAGGCTGAGGCAGAAGGATGATGAGTTTAAGGCCAACCTGGGCTACATAATGAGTTAAAGGCCAGTTTAGAATACATAGTGAGACCTTCTCTCAATGCCTCCAAACTAATCACTCATTGTTTTCATTGCATATGCTCCTCTGTTTTACCTAGCCTTACACTTCAAAATCTCATAATTTCTATTCCCATCCAATTAAAGACAGAAATTACTAGCACTTCCTCACTCTGGAAGTCAGTCATAGGAATCCTGAGAGGCACGTTTCTCTTCCGTGTGCTCTTAGGGCAGCTTGGGGAAGACTCACATCTGTACAACAGCTGGCTCCTGGTTTGTTCATCTTCTATCAAAGACTCTGAGGTTGTATAAAAAAACTTAATTGCTCCCAAGTTTGCCATGAAGCAGAAAAGGTCATGAAGGATTTTAGTGGAGAGCTTTTGGCATGACCTCAGGTGAGTGTTGGCTTGAGGCACAAAATCCTCTGGAATGCTGCTAATCGGACATACATGTGAAAAACAAGACAAGAAAAGCCTACAGGAGGAAAGCAAGTGACAACTTACAAACAGGTCACTTTGAAAAATGCAAAGAAGTGGACCAGGGAGATAGTTTAGTAGAATAAACGCCTGCCTGGCAGATGCAGGGTCCTGAGTTCAATCCCTGGTGCTGGGGGGGGGGGAAAGCAAAGAAGTAGAAAAAAGTATAATGTTTAACAAATCATTATGCTGGGTTAAATTAAAGGTTGTATATTTATAAAAATTTGACAATACTAATGAGATTTCATGCATGCATAGAATAGAAGTCCAAGATGTTGTTTGTGGCTATTTAATGCTAGAGTTGTCAGGAAAAACCCTTGACACCTAACTAGATATGAGTTGCAGGTAAACAATAATTTTTAGCACATGTGCATCCCAAATATTTGTACACTGAGATACACCAATGTGTCTAAAGTGCAAACTTACCCAAGCATCCTGTGATTTTATTTGTTACATCTGACAATTCTGCTTCATGTTAAAATATTTTTCCTTCCCACAGAAGGACAAGTAGGCTTAATGTTGAGATAGACAGAGCTGTTTGTTTTTTTTTTTTTTCAGAGAGAACGAAAGGGAAAGAAAAAGGAAGAAGTAGCATAAATGTCTGAGGTGGGGGATGTAGCTTAGTGGTACAGCACTTGTCTAGCTCAAGCAAGACGATGAGTTCCATTCACAGCACCACAAAAGAACAGCAGCAGTATCCTTTATGTTTGCACTAGGAAGATCAACAGGATGACTATTCTCCAACCCTGACGTCTGCCTGCCATGCCTAGCCTGGTCACCTCCATACTTTAGGCCTTTCCTTCAGTATTCCCCTGGCTAAATGCTCCTAACCTCACCTGTTCTATGAACTCCTTCAAGACCTATGTTAGGCTACCTTCTCTACAAAACCATTCTGACCTTCCTATATTCTCTGTCCTCTGCCCCATGACACTATTAAGTGCATGAAAATGTGTTCCTGACTTGGGTACTGTGACTTATCTACAATTGCATGCTCCTACAGTTCCTAGAATGCCATCAGGTGCAGGAGAAGATAAGGAATTGGAGTAAGTTTCTCTCCCAAAAGATGAAAACAGAGAAGTTGAGTAACTTAAATGCAATACTATAAAAACAAGTTTCAAATATACACACTCCTCAAAGAATAAGATGTAATTTTCTTGTAGGCCAATTAATTATATTAAGCCTGCTACCTAAGAACAGTCCATCTCCTCTGTCATGCTCATCTCTAATCACCTCTATCTTGGTCTTTCTTGGCCCTTCCTTCAGAGGTTGGACATAAAACATTAAGAAATTTGACCTCAGGCTGGTGACACCAACCTTGTCTATTTCCTCCCAGAAGGCAGAGAAGAGGGAAAAAAGTCTCTTTAACTAACAGTCCCTTTTTGCTGGTCTCAGGGCAAGTGCATATCGACCTTGTGCCACTAAGGCCTGAAATAAAAGGCATTTAAATCAGACCTTCATTTAACCTCCAGCTGGTCATCCTGCACAAGTTTTATAACCCCTTATCATCATTTACCTCATAGGAATACAGATTCCTAACTCAAAGTCTTGTTGTGAATATGAGATGACATAGCACAGTGTACCATTGAGCTCAATTCCTGACAGAGTAGACACTTAAAAGAGGTCAATCTTCAAATTCTTATCAGGAGGCTTCCTGTGATTTACACAGTAAAGAAGAAGAGAAAAAACTTGAAAGGGGAACATTCCTACTTGAAATAGGAACATCTTAACCCACACTAGCATTTTGACAACTCTGCAGACAGTGCCTCCCTTGATGAGTTGTTACTGTTATTCTATCTGGAGATTTTTCACTTTTTTCTGGGACATAAAATTCAACCTGGTATCCATTACAGGTATTCTGCTTGCTTCGTAAACTTCACCAAGAATTTAGTGGCTAAAAATGACCATCTGATTATATCTCTTGCATTTCTCTTATATTCTGAAATTCACACAGGGAATAGTAAGGTTATTCTGTTCTGTGTGGCATCAGCTGGATTCACAAGGCAGTATCACTCAGACCTCTGACAGTTTTGCCAGGATGGTGAAAAGCCTGACCTTACCTGCAACTGTTGACCAAAGTGCTTATAACCATTGTTATTGTTTGTGTCTAGTTGTCCCCACCAAAGCCTCATGCGGTCAGGAAGCAGGATTTCTAGAGTTTCATATTAACTCATGATCCACTGGGATTATGGGTCTTAGTACTTCTGGGATTATGGGTGTGGGTACTTCCCCCAGCCTGAGGTGGAGAGCCTGAATGTAATATAAGAGAGACAGGCTTCCTCTCTGTTGCCAATGTTGCTGCTACTCCTTCATTTTGCTCTCTTGCTTTTTGCTGCTGCCATGAAAGGTTGCTTTCTGCCATGTGCCACTCTACTACCTTGGACCCAGGTGAATATAGATGGAAACCTCCATTGACTGTGAGCTAAATCAAGCTTTCCTACTCTCATTTTGGGTGGCAGGTATGTGTCCCAACAATGAGAGAAGAGTAACTGAGACAACCATTAATCCTGATTTGTCAACATCATTACATTAGGAACACCCAGTAGAATAGTAAAGCACGGCCCTGGGTGTGTTTGAGCAGATCCTGCTGGTATAGTTTGTTCCTTTTGGGTACTGGCTTCCTGATCCACTTCCCAGTCATCATAAACAAAGCAGTGTCCCCCCAACACCCACTTCAGCAGTGATGCTTCTGCTTTGGAGCCAGACAACCATGGACTGCATCTTCTGTAACCATGAGTCAAGGAAAACATTTTCTTTTAATCAATGTAGTGTGGAGTGTTGTATCTTAGCTAATACAATGCAAAGCCAATACAATGATTTCATGGCTATTCAGAGGACTCTAACATCTAGGTTAGAGGCTAGCTCCTGCCAGTATGAACATGGCAAGAAATCAGCAAAAGGCTACCTAACATTTTTTCCTAAGGTAAAGTCATTCAGAGTCACTTCTGCCATATACTATTGGTCAAAACAGTCACAAGCCTTTCCAGGTTGAAAAAGAGGAGACATAGAGCTTAGTTTGTCCCTTATATTATATGCAGGATACCCAACCAAGGGTGGGGTTGGCAGTCACACTCTTGGTCCCAACATTGGACTATGAATCAGTCACAAATTCTAGATTCATCCACCTCTGAAAAGTCTTCCCCCATGACTCATGAGACTTGGGGAAATATCTAGATATAAACCATAATAGCAAACTTATCTTTGACAAAGGAATAAAACACCTTCAGTTGAAGATAAATAGCCATTTTAATAAATGGCACTAGAAAATTTGGCTTTCAACATGCAAAAAATAAAATTAGACCCATATCTTTCACCACACACTAAACTAAAATCAAAATGGATCAAAGATCTAAATATTAAAACAGAAACACAAAATCTGCTGGAAGATAGAATAGGTCTTGAAGACACTGGTGAAGGCAAAGATTTTATGAACAAAATGCTAGTCACACAGAAAAGTCAAAAACTGGGATCTCACTTTATTCAAAAGATTTTTCAAGCACCTACAAGATAGCTCAGTGGACTAAGTGCCAACTCACAATCACTTTTTTATTTATGTATTTTGTACAGAGTCTCACTACACAGCTCAAATGCATAGTGATCCTCTGTTTTCTGCCTCACCAGAGATGGGATTCAGGTGATTATAGTACAACCTCAAGCTACATGGTGAGACCCTGTACAAAATATATAAATAATAATTAAAAAAGCCTTTTTCATAGCAGAAGAAATAATCAAAATAGTGAACAGACAACTCACTATTGGGTTGAAAAAAAATTTTGCCATCTGTTCTTCAGAGAAAGGACTACTATCTAGAATATACAAAGAGCTCAAAAAATAGACACCTGAAATTTAAAGACCCAATCCAAATATTGTCATCTGAAATGAATAGATACTTCTTAGGTGACAAAGTAGAAAAAGCAAACAAATTTCTGAAAAAAATGTTCAGCATCATTGGTTATTTAGGAGATGGAAATTAAAACAACATGGAAATTCCATCTCACTCCAGCAATAATGGCTATTATGAAGAAATCAACAAATAAAAAATGTTGACAGGGCTGTAGGGGAAAAGGAACCCTTCTCCTCTGTCGGTGAGAGTGCAGATTGATGCAACCATAATGAAAATCAGTGTGGTGAGTCCTCAAAAACTAAAACTAAAGGTCTCATTTAGCTCAGCTATTCCTCTTCTTAGTATCTTCCCCAAAGAAGTGAAAGCATCACGCCACAGTGATATATGCAAGCACATGTTTATAGCAGCACAGTGCATAATAGCTAAATCTTGGAAATAGTCCAAATGTCCATCAACCAAGCAATGGATAAAGAAGATGTGGATTTTTTATACAACATATATTTACTGTTATACCAATCATACAAGTACATTTATGTAAATACAAAAATTATTGGGAAATGTTTGGAAAGGGGCATAAAATGTTCATATGTGAAGAGAAACAAGAAGGGAAAAGAAGGAACAGTAAAAAATAATAGAATAGAAAAGTGGAAACAAAGCTTTTGTAAATAAGGAGGGAAAAAGAAGTTAAAGGGAGGAGGGAGAGGGGGGAAAAAGCAGCAAGATATATCATGTACATGTACAAATTCCTATGATCAATATTATCCTTATGTATATCTAAAATGTACTAATAAAATAAAAACACCCCCCATAAAATAAATCCTTAATGGCTTTTTTCAGTATGTCTAGTTAGCTCTGGAGCACTCTTAATTTTATTCAAGTCAAATCTAATATATGTCTGTGAATTCCTCCAGGGAAAAAAAGAGACCTGTTACGGTTTGTGTCTGAACATCCCCTCAAAGCCTCATGCAGTGATGAAGGGCTGGGCTTTTTGAAGATGGCTGAATCTAGCATGTGTTATTGGTTCATTGTCTATTGCTGGGGTTGGGGGTGTGGGTGCTACACCTGCCCTAGGGCAGGTAACCTACATGGAATGAAAGGGAAGAAGAAAGTCTTTTCCCTCCCGCTTTGCACCACCGTGAGCTGTTGCCCCTCATCCTCTCCATGCTGCCTTGGAGCCAGCCAATTATGAGCTAAAACCTTCACAAACTGAGCTGAATAAACCTTTCCTTCCTTAATTTGGAACTTCTTATATTTTGTCTCAACCATGACAAGAATAACCAAAACAAGACCACAGTTTTTAAAACAAAGAAACCCCTTTAAAATTACCAAGTTGTATGCTAATTTCTAAGATGGTTTGTTCACCACCAAAAAAAATGTTACTATGACACCCAGTGCGCCATCTCTTTTCAGTCTCTGGGGAACTCACTGTGGGTGTACAGGTGGGATTTGAGACCTACTTGTTTGTTTTTATTAGAACATTTTGTCAAGCGAACTCCTCAGAGGTATCTCATGTAAAACCAGTGAGAGTGAGTTGTTGTGGTTGATTTTTTTTTTCTTAAAAAAAGGAAGCATCTCCATTTCTAAGCACAGTTTGAAAAACCCTGAGTTGAGGTTATTTTGAACTGAAAAGTGACTTTGAAGAAATATCTAGTCTGGTAGCCTCCTTCTTTAAAGTTCTGTCTTTACTTCATTAATATTTGAAAGCATGTATGCATAGAATAAAATGATCCCAGAGCATACAATGGTGTCTCTGTAGAAAGAAGAGAGGAAAGAAGGAGAGAAGGGAGAGGGGAGGGAGGAGAGGAGGCATTGGGTGAAGGTACACAGGGCCCCAGACGAGGATGTACTCAGTACTCCTAGTCCTGGATGAAGAAGTAGTCTTTTCACCTCTTTATGACTCAGCTTGTCAAAGGAAAAGAACAACCAGCTATTGCTGGACTCTGTTGTGAAAGGATAAAACAACACAGCAGGATGCTTTACAAATGCACAATAGAGAACTGCTTCAATAAACGTGTACATCCAGCTTCCAGTCCCCTAAACAATTACTTCCAGATCATTCACACTTTCAGCTGAGCACAGAGCAGCTACAAGCAGGAGGAAGAAAAGCTCTGCCCTGTCTTCCACCAGCCATTCCTTTTGACATGGACTTCACACACCCACGATGTCCAAGGCCCACTATACTATTTTCTACTTGTTCTACCTAAGCATAGTTTTTTCATTCCAACCGGACAGTATGCCACTGGAATGAAGGGAGTCATGCCTTCTTTTTGGTGGCTTCTTTCAGTAACTAATTTAGGCAGCATTTTACAATAAAAAGCAGAAATTTCTAAACTAAACAAGCCTGGGCCTGAATCCTTAAATGCCTTTGGTAGAAATCTGGGTTTCTACCCACTGAGTTTTTTGAACCTGAGTCTGAACCTCTTTTGCTTTCTCTGCTACAAAGAAGCTACAAAGTTGGTACTCTTTTTCCCCCTATGATGAAACCCTTCAGACAAACAATTTTTGGGATAGGTGTTGCTTTTAAAGTACAACCTTTCTTTAATAGGACAAGTGGCAATTAGTTACATTCTCTTTTCTTTCTAAAGAGAATCAACATTTTTGCCATTTACTTAAATAATAGAAAACAATTTAGGGAGTATGTTTACATATATTTTTCCCTCAAACAACCTCAGGATCTCTATGAAATAGGCAGGACCAGTATTATAAATCTACTTTCTATATCTGACTACTGAAGTTATTGAGTTAATAGGCCTAGAACTTAGATCTGCAAAACAAGGTCTTCCAGTGGCTAACAATTTCTTACCTCAATTCTATCAGAGACTTACTCAAGATAAACAGGCCAGTGGCAGGCTCAAATCTTGAGAAAGGGCCTTCAACTGTTAGCTTAGAGTCCAACTTAGCAAAATGTGATACAAGGGAAACTGAATAGAAAAGGTATTGCAGAGAAAGAGATATAAATTTGAATATTAGATCTGTTCTTCCTGACTGTATACTCTGAGAAAATTACCTTCTCTGGGATTCAATATTCTCAGCTATAAAACAGGCATGCTCATATTTCCTTCAACCAAGTTTTGTGAGGATTAAGGAACCAAACATAAGGAGAAAGCACATGGCTTGATAAAAAACATCATGGTGCCTACGAATATTTATTAAATCAGAATAAAAGAAAAAGAGGGGCCTTTTGCCCTAAATGTCTTCTTCCATACACTTGTCATGTGGCATTGTTCGACTATCATGCCTTGGAGAGCAGAGACTCATCTCTTTCAAGAGTTTAAACAATGATTCATCTTGGACACTTTAAGCAAACAATTTTAGAAAAGATGAGGGTGAAGACCGGGCATTTAGGTGAGTAGTGAGTGCTTGACGGGCTTACTTAAGTCCAGTCCCTAGTATGGGGGCAGGGAGAGAGAGAGAGAGAGG
>NW_004524595.1:2002580-2020131 GCF_000260255.1 Octodon degus | reverse complement strand
AGAGAGAGACAGAGAGAGACAGAGAGACAGAGACAGAGAGAAACAGAGAGAGACAGAGACAGAGACAGAGAGAGACAGAAAGAGAGAGAGACAGAGAGAGAGAGACAGAGAGAGAGAGACAGAGAGAGAGAGACAGAGAGAGAGATCAAACTCAGGGGACAGGAGATGTGGAGATAACACTGAGTGGCAAGTGCCCATTACAGTAATGTGGATAATACAATTCATCTTAAACGAGTATAATGTTGAGATGAACACTTAACCACATTAGGAACTTTCAGATCAGGCAGTCGTACATGGCTCCTGGACACTTGTCAAATCATCATGATCATAGAGCATAGGAACTGGAAATGACCTTAGAGATCTCTCTACTACATCTCATTAAAAAATGATGAATCAGAGACCCATAAAGAACATTTTATGATTCCGGGGAGAACTGTACAAACTATAGTACAGTATTAGAAAATGCTGAATTCTAATGCTGCCCGGGAAACAAGTATGAGCATTTGCATCCTACTGCTTAGGGGACGCTGACTCCATCATCTCACACAGAACTGCAAGCTCCCGAGGTCAGTGCCTTGTCACAGGTGGAGGCTCAGATGCAGCAGGGCCAGAGCAAACAGTGCTGGTGAGAACTTGGCCACAGCCCTTGTAATGCTCCTCTCCTCTCTCCATGTTGTCAAAGTCAAGAGAAAGATTTAATGAAAGTCCATTCCCAGGTCCCAGGTCCATCGGTTTGGCAAATAGTGGCTCAATTACCCAGCCAATCTCCCTCAGCCCAGCCCCATGGCTTTCTACACATACCCATGGTCCTAAGTACCTCTAAGGCAGACTCTGTCACTGTCTGAAAATACACAGCCTTCCTCTTTGCCTCCAATAGAAGGAGGGACTTTCTTTTCTCATTGATGCTGGCCTTGTTTTCATCATACCCTTTATCAGTTGGAGGGTGTGTGTGTATACGCGCACTCACAGAATGATAATGTATCAGTTCTGAGCAGAGGTTCTCTGAGCTCTTTTGCTTTAGCTTCCACTGCCATAAAAACATTGAGACTCAGATAGGAGGCTGTCCCTATAGTGAATCCAGGGACCAACAGGTACTTGGAGTAGACTTGAGCTTACTGACTACCTGGAGCTGAGCAGTACCAGCTGTCCTATAGCACTGATAAGCAACATGAATAAGAAATAAAGACCCCTACCACCATTCCACAGCACCCCCACCCCACTTCACCCAGCCAGTGAGAATTGCTGCCACTTTCTGGGGACCCCCAGATCCAGTCCTAGCCCAGGCCTGGTGAGTGTGTGGGAGACCTTCCTCTCCCCACTACTCCACCTTGTCCCCTCCAGACTCAGCTCAGGCCTGGCATACAGGCCTGGGGTGAAACCCTGCAGCTGCAATCCCTGTAGAGAGAGTGGGGACAGAACCACCCAGCTAGTCCAGGAGCAGAACATCTTGCCAGACAGGCACAACAGGCTCACTCCCAAGGGCAGCAGCAGGAAGGAGCTGAGCACAGCAGCCAGACCCAAGCCAGGCACAGGTGGATAAATCCAAACTTTGTAGATCTGCACCTGAATTTTAGTAGGTGCTAAGGTTATAACTGCACCAAAGCTCTATAGCAAGGGTCAGAAGACAGTGCTATACAAAATAACAACGAGAAGGAGCAAAATGCAATCTCAGACCCAAGCCCACCCATAACAAGTGCAGAGGACACTAACACAGAAGAAATAAAGTTGCTATACAGTTTCAAGAGTTTGAGATTATCTGCCACATAGCCAAGAGAAAGCCATGCATAGTCAAATCCCCTCAGGATTTACCCTGAAACCCTGTACCAGAGTTTGTAGATCCTTTGTCAGTGTCAGCCATGTGGATGAGTCATGGCCATTGCTTGACAAATCTGCTCTCTGAGAAAGCCTGAGAGAATGTTTTCTCTCCATGTGACTCCCCTTAGGCACACTCTATATTATTAATTACTTTCCTCTGTGGCCCCATAATCTCCTTGATCAGAAAATTTGGGACATCACTGAGTTACAGGATGTTACAGTACAGGTTCTCTTATGTCCTGAGTCCTCACTGACCTTGAAAGGCTAAGACCAAAATGTTGGCTGTCCTTGAAGCCCTTCTTTTTCTCTAATTTTTGGTGTGCAAACTTAACCCTCCAGAGGAGAAGCTTAATGATGTTATTACCCTATAACATAGGCAGTTGAGCTTAACCTCACTATCTGTCTGAATATCAAACATCTTAGACATAGAATGGAACAGGTATTTTCCATCAAGCTATTAATCCATTTTGAAACTGTCTCATTGCTATTTATTTCTCAATAAAATTAATAAAAAAAAGTTGTAGTTGAAAACAAACTGCAGACATAGCTGTGTAATTGTGCCATATGGTACTGTCATCATAAGGTAACTATAAAAGTAAAAGTAGTTTATTTACAAAATTTATGCATGCATATTTAGGTTCTTTATGTTTTACAACATCCATTTTGTGTCAACAGTGTAAGACGCACTTTGTCAGACTTAAGAACCAGTTGCATTTTTGAACTAATTCAACTGGCAAACATTCTCCCAGAAAGGATTTTGTGTTATAAGCCAGAGACTCTACTTGTTGCACTTTGCTTCCTAAGTGAGATGCTATGCCCTGTGCCCTCTGATCATTGCACCAATCATTTAGAGACCCTAGGTAAGTGCTTTACCATAATTAGCCCATTTATTTGAGATGTTATGGTTCATCTTCTATAGATGAGAAAACTGAGGCTGGGAAAAAACCTGCAGGGTTACATGGCTGATAAATGGCATATGTGGTACTTGAGACCAAGATGATCTATGTCACAGTGTGCTAGAGCCACACTCTGCATTGCATGAGTAGCAATGAGGTTAGAGCATACCCTTGCCCCGGCGCCAGTGCACATACTATTTCCCAATGGAATATAGTCTTTTTCTTTGAAATTGGCTCTGGGCAGAGCGAAAAATGACTTGTGGATCTTCAGAATGATCTAAGCACTCATAAACTCATATTAAAAAGCACTTTGAATCTTGAGCCTTTCCAAGGTGGACACAGTCAATTCCATCGTGTCCAAGGCCCAGCTGACCCAGCATTATGAAGTCCTGCAGCCTGCTCCCCAGTAGAGCACAGCGGCGCCTTGCAATGGCCATAACAATTCCCCTCTTGATTTATTGCCCTCTCTATTCGGGGCCATTCTCGATGTCTATTGCAGTCTCTGCTGCCTGACAGCTTTAGGGATTCCTCTCAGGCCATCATATTTGAATATTTCCAACCTGCCCTTACCCTGGGCCTAGAATTTCAGCTACTTTCCATTCAGAAAAAGACTGCTCCATTTATTCTGAGTTTCATGGTCCTTTTTACATTTATCTCCTGCTCAGCTGCCTTCCTGATCAGGTATTTAAAGATAAGCCCGTCTGCTTTTGCCAAATGACCCTGCCCCTTGTGCTCAGTGCTAGGAGTGTCTGCCTTGCAGGCTCAATATCATTTTATGTGTTTGCAAGCTCCCAACTCGTTCCGTTATTCTTCTCGTCTTATCAAATGTGATAATGGAGGCGGAAGGGCCTGGGAAACTATAAAGAGGTGCATAAATATTAGTTCTTTTTGTGGTTGTTATTGTCATTATAATGAACGACCTCGTGAGTTAGATTCACTGTGATTTCAGTGTGGTGAAATGTTAACTCTCACTGCTGGGAAAGTTCCAGGATTCATTTTCATCTTCAAACAAACCAAGCATCAGGGTCCAGGGTCCCTTCAAGCCAGAATCCTCTGGTATACAATACTGACTATAATAAGCAGAATGTTGGCCCAGGCCCCAAGATAGTTGGTTCCATGGATTTCTATTTCCATGGTATCTGTAATAACAGGAATTAGCATGTCTGAATAAACAGAACTTACTCAATATCAAGAGCAGAAGCACAAGATGTTGCATATACAAGAAAAAGTACAAGGCTGACAGAGCAGGGTTCAAATTCTAGTTCTGGAACTTAAAAACTAGATGACCTTGACCAAAGTAAACTCTGAAACTTCATTTCCATTTTTTAGTCTCTTTTGGACTGGTATGAGATCTAGATTCAATACTCCTACAAAAATCCTTAGTAGAATGCTTGGCACATGAGACTTCCAATAAAAGTATGTGACTAATACTACTAACAAAGAAACAAAAGAATAGAAATCTTGCAAAATGTTTAAATGTTCATAAAACTTCAAGTTGAAAGTGATGTCAAGGATGCCAGGACCTATCTCACAGTACAGTAGATCCAGAAACTCAGAGAAACCTTAAAGGTCCTATCAGCAAACTCTGAAAGGAGGGTGATGCCTGTTTTCTGCACAAAGCATGGTTCATTAAAGGCCCTCAGTGAGTATTCGTAGCTGTTATGGATAGCGCTCTTAAAAATATTGACAAATTAGCTAACATCACCTAGATAATTATTGGAAGACCAACAAGAACCTAACGGCATGACTCCTAACCCAAGACATATCTTTCTATTGCAGCAAAAATGAAATTTAAAAGTCAAAGGAATCTAATGCTAGAAATACTGCATTCCTACCCCTAAACATATTTTAATGCATATATTGACTCTGAACTCCTTTTGAATTCTCAAATGCTTTGCTTTTCCAATCATAGGAAAACAAGAGGAAATGCCAGTACTTCTGAGGATGTTGATAGCTCTGAAGCATACACACATACCACGTGGTCATAGTCTCTGGAAATATACTTTGGAGGGCACTGATTCCTATAGAAAGGTATACCATGTTTAACAATCCAAGGGAAGCATTAAAAGCCCAACATTTATACCCATGGTAAAACTTCAATAAGTCAAGTCATGTGTTCAAACTCCTTTTTAAAGACTTAATAGCACAACGCCATCATTATCCAGAATGCATTTTTGAATCAGGTCTTAAAATTCAGTGTAGTTTTTATGCCTGGAGCTAGGGCTGGATTATGGTTTGGCAGGTTACAGTGGCATAGAAAGGGCCACTGGTTGATTCTAATGCTCTAGGATGATTTAGTACCTTTATTAGCTCTGAAAGGTATTTTTTGGGATTGCCTCCTGCTCTGTATTTTGCACCTGAGTAGGTGACAGCCTCAGAAAGCACACCACACTGGAGGAACGGGGCATTCCATTAAAAAAATCAGAAGTGAGCAAGAGTTACAAAACAAAGTTTTGCTTTAAAAAAGAAATTGGCTGTGAACTGGAAGTTACTAAGACTGAATGGCTTGTGGAGAGACAAAAACTGAGAATGGAAGTGGGAAGCAGCAGCACCCAGGGCATGCTGGGAGCCTGGCACCGCCACGGTCCTGCTTTGTCCTGTATGAATGAGCTATGCTGTGTGAAGTGAACCACACACAGAGACCCATTTGGTATCTCTCATTTGAGTGAGGTAAAGGATAAAGTGAATGCTAAAGGATGAGTTGAAGCAGACCAGGGGATAGAACTTTTGCAATAGAGAAGTGAATTAAGGGAACGATGGTTAGGGGAGAGGAGGAAGGGAAGGGGACATAAGCAGAAGCAAGACACACCAGGTAGAAGAATCTAATAGCTTCAAATAATGTAGATATTATACGCTGAGACATAAGATTAATAATGTCAACAAGAATGAAAAATAAGGTAGGGGAACTGGAGGAGAAGAGAGGGTAGGGGAGGAAGTGGAAAGAGATTTTTTAAAAGCTGCACTATGTACAGGCATCCACTCCCCAGTACAACTGTAAATTACATAAACTACAAACATGTACTAATAAAAAAAAGGAAAAGAAAACTACTAGGCAACTGGGTAGGTAATGTGGAAAAAATTCAGGGGCTTTGAGAGTGAGTGTTCCATTACTGGTTATAGTTTCTTATTTGTTCCTTCTAAATAATACTTGCATTTTAATAATCCTTCCAGTGGTTTCATTCAGGATAGCCCTAACGATCTCAATCCAACAGTTAATCATGAGTCTAAATCTGGCCACTCACCATCTGATTTATCAGCTCTCCAAAATGATTTCAGCCAACAAATTTCAAAAATAGGACTACAGGAAATAAAATAGGACCATAAGAATGGGCCTATAGTTCTCCAGTATTCTCAATTACTCTGGATAAAGGAAAGTGGCTAGCTATAGTGTGGGGTATCTTTTTCTCTAGTCTTCTGTGAATTTTCCAGATATTGTGTTCTGTCCCAGAAGATGCTGGCAAAAATGTTGTTGTGGATCAATGACTAGTGGTCAATTTATAATACCCAGCTGAACTGAACCAGCATGGTGCTGGGTGTGGAAGGCCCACCTGAGGATTGTTACCAGTAGCACAAGAGATGAACTGGAGAAGTACAAGAGTACACATTGGAAGCTATAGATTTTCCTGCAGGAGTTTGTCATGTTGGCTTTTCTGATGAACCTGGCTTCTGTCATCACTGAAGGAGCTCAAGACCTCACTGTCACTAAGGCTGGCTGTGGTACTTTTGGGGGAGCTCTGGATCTTACCTTGAGTGTCACTTCCTGGTTCCAGTTCAGATTACTCAGCGTGCCAGTACAGATGCTTTATCCACATGGCACAGACTTTCTAGCTTCCACTATTGATCTTTGAGCCTTCCCAGTGCAGATCCATGAAACAGGTCTGCATGAGACACTGTCGTGAGCTCTAGGTCTTCACCTGGACTCATGCAGGATGTTGCCATGGGATCCAGGCCCTCAACTGGATTCTTTGGGTCTTTAAAGTGTAGATGGAGTTCCTACACTATCTTTGTATATGATTCTTTGGGTAACTATTATAAACAATCTTATAGACTGTGTTCTAGTATTGTATTGTTCCCCTTGCAGAACCTCAGACTAGAACAGGTATCTTCATTGCAAAGTAAAGGACACTGGCTGAATGTCCCTTTAGGGTCCAAATACAACTCCCTGCAAGAGGACTGAGAGCTGAAAGTGATAGGGGGAGAGCTAGGAGACAGAGAGTGCAAGACAAAGCATGAGCTCACAGGCTTTCACAAGGCAGCTACAAGCTCTTACAAGGCACGGGCTCAAACTTTTTATCAAGCAAAATCTTGGGGGTGTCTTTCTTGTGGAGGCAGGAAGCAAGACTACAGAGGAAAAGCATTTGAGAAGGGTTATATTCACATAAAGAAATAAGGCATGAAGAACATTTGTCAGCATGAAAAGAAAGGGAAAAGTTGACCGCAGTCCTCAAGGAAGAGACAACCTCTTGACCAAAGCACAGAAGTAAGAGGGTGAATCAAATGTCCTTATGGACTGAATTGTGCCGCTCCCATCTCAATCTATACATCAAAGCCCTAATGGCAAAGTGATTTGGAGACAGAGCTTTTAAGAAGGTAAGTAAGGGGCTCAGTGGGACAGTGTATTCTGTGATCTTAGCTTCTCAGGAGGCTGAGGAAGAAGGATTACAAATTGTGGGCCAGCCTGGGTAACATAGTGAGACCCTGTCTCAAAATAAAATTTAATAAGTATGAAAGTAACTCCACTGTTGCACATTTCCCTAGCATACCTGAAACCCTGGGTTTAATCCCAGCACTGCAAAATAAAGAAAAATGGTTATTAAGGTGAAGTGAGACCATAGGAATGGGGTTCTAGTCCAATAGGGTTAGTGTCCTTGTAGAAGACTTCATGGATCGAGATGCACAAAGCCTTGGGAGAAAGCAGTCAAAAGGTAGTTACATGAAAGCCAAGCAGAGAAGCCTCAGGAGCAATCCACACTGCCAACACTTTGATCCTAACGTTCATCTCAAGAGCCATGAGAAAATCAATTTGCATTGCTTCAGCTCCCCTCTCCCCATCCCGTGGCATTTTATATGGCAGCCTCAGGAAGTTAATACCTGGCTTTTCCATAGAAACCTTTGTGCACTTCTGCTCTGTTCTACGGACCAAAGAAAATTATTTGCAAGTGTACATAGATACTCAATATTTGATCATTGTTACAACATATGTTTTTAACTGCAAAGAAAATATTTGGAAGAAATGCATGCCAATTTTATTATCATTGGCTATCTCTTAAAAAGAAAGGAGGAGCCTAAATTGATGTTTTAATCTAAAGGAAACTTAAATATTAATAAGTACACATAGAGATAGAGACCTTAAAAAATTAACAAAAAATAACATAGACCAAAAATAACATAGACTAACAAAAAATTAGGAGAATACATTCATTAATCATTTTTATAAGTAAAACTCAAATTTAAAAAGTGATTGTGAAGTGCAAGGGAGTGATGCCTTTCTACTATGTTACCTGAGTAGAAGCACCATCACAGTGAGAGACAAAGGGTGGGCAGCGGGTCCTAAGAAGACCCTCCCCTGAGAGGCGTCCCAGCAGGAATTCTCTGGCAGGCCCTCGCTCTGCTGGTCAGTAGCATCTCCCTGTTAGATGCACCCTTCCCCAACTTTAAGACTTCCCTTCACATTCAGTTATCCTGGGACTTGGTGCTTAAATCCCTCCTCGCCCCATCTGTGGAGGCTTACCATCACACAGCTCAATCCTATTTCCCCTCAGCCTTCCTGATCCTTTTCAAGCTCCCTCATTGGTCAGCCCCTCTTCCTCCTCTCCATCCCTGCCTCCCGCTGCAGTGACAGCCCACCTCTGGGTCTAGGTTATCTTTTCTGAGCTGCAGCTGCCAAACGGAGCTCCAAGTCCTAGTTAAATATGCAGACTCATGCTATAAAGAAAAGTGAAAACGGATGAAGATGAGAAAAAGAAAAGACTCAAAGGAAAAATTAAGAAGTTGAGTGAAAACAAGATTGAAAACTGGAGCAAAAGAAGGCAAGACTACCTGGAGGGAAAAGGAAAGGAGAAAGAGAAGAAAATAAAGAAAAAGAGTGAAGAGGACTCAGTTTCCAAGCATGGTTTCCTCTACCACCACTTCCCCAAGCTCCGGGAAACCCAGAGCTGCCATCATCCCTGGTCACTAGGAGCAGAAAACATCAGTTTCTCCAATGAGCCCATCCGGATTCATTCTACCAGGTTTTAGATTTAAAAACACTGGGAAAGGCCACGTACCTAACCAAAAATAAAAGAAAAGAGCATTGCTTTGAAACTGATCGATACAATTAAGGCAGAGAATCCAACCCATACACCTTTGATTAACCTTAATCTGGAGAGAAATGATTGGTGATTAAGAATTAGATGAGGTGACTAATTATATCAGGAATATGCCTTGGAAGAAATCTCTCTCAGCACCAGAGATAAAGCTGATAAAAAACAATCATGGCTGTAATGGTGCCTTTTAAAGAGAATAATTAACCTGTAATAACAATTTTGGCCTCAACTTAAGCCCTGTAAAATAATCCTTTTTCATTAACTTCAAGTTCAATTAGCATCAATAATGAGAGCTCGTTTAGAAGTAACCACAGCATCAAACTCCCTAATGGCTGAGCTAGTAGCTGTCCAGCTTCCAGCCCAAGCTATCAGCCCTGGCTGACAAGGAAAATGCATGCTCCCAAAATGGGAAGCATTGGGTGTACCCATGTTAGGGCAAGGAAGAATTTATCTTTCTGAAAGAGAGATGCTTGGGATGATGCTCAGGTTTCTGGTTAGGATGAGAAGGATAGAAAAGGAGATGTGAAGCAGGAGGAAGCTGCTTCCACCATCTTCCATGAAGAAAACAAATTTTAAAAACCCAGGTTCAAACACAATAACCAGGTCTACGGATCTAAATACTTAGTGTCCCTGAGCCTGTGGACTGAATGTCTTCTCTCTTCAGCTGAGCTGAATTTGTAATGTAGGTCTTCTCTGGGGCGTCTTCAATAAAGAGGGAGACTCCTGAGGAGGTGTGACCTAGAGGAAGGTCTAAAACCCAGAAGGAATCTCTTGCTCATTTGTAACTCCAAAATTAAAAAAAAAAACCACTAGTTGTGACCAGGTGGTGGGCATTTGCTCTTTCTTGCTTGCTAACAGATTAGATTGGGCCTCTAGGTACTTCCAGAGTGCTGCCCTTTGCCTGGGAGGTAACAGCTGAATGGTTTCAGCCAGTGCTTTTCCAAGTGGTTCCCAGAACAGCGGGTGCTTGTTGGAATTGCAAATTCTCAGGCCCTACCTCTGGCCAATTGAATCAGAAAGGATGGAGCCCTGACATGCCCACATTAACAAGCCCTTCTGAAGGTTCCAGTGTATACTCGAGAGTGAGGCTAAGTGAACTGTGTTCTTTCTTTTGACAACTGGTTTTGGCATCACCCTGAGAGGCAGCCCTCATAAGTGAAATGCTAGTGGAAATACACTGGAGGCCTTCAGAAAAGTTGTTTTTCTTTCTCAAAAAGGGACCCAGGGAAAACACTTGACCCTTCTATGCTTCCACAAGGAGGTGTGCGTGAAGGTGCCCAGAGCTTCAGGGGCCATCCATAACCCTAGGGAACTTCTAACCCCACGGAAAACATGGTAGAAAGACTGCCATGATGAATGTACTCACAATGTACTGCAATTAGGTACAAAATAAAATAAAGTATCTCATACACTAAAGGCTGCAAAAGACAGAAGGAGCCTTGGTCCTCAAACTTGCCCTGTCCTGGTGAATTAACCTGTTCTGGAGCCACATGAACTTCACTCAGCCTCTTAAGTGAGCTAACACACCACTTATCATTTGGCTACTTTCAGCTGGATCTTTGTTACTTTCAGCCAAAGTCTTCTTGTTGATGTAGAGGACAAGATTACCGCAGTATAAATAGCATCTAAAATCCACTCAGTCTTGCACCAAGTACCACAGTGGCTTCATCTGTCTCATCTCAGTTCATTTCCACAGCTAGGCTCACCTCATGGACCTAGAGTCCATACTGTTATAGCAACACTGTTCTGGAAGGCTGAAGTATTGTGAGAGTGTGGGTTGGGCGTCTCTGGCCCAGTTTTCCTTTCTTACCCAGAAGAACAGGGCTTGGAGAACATAGACAGATATACCCTGAGAATAGGCGATCTCATTCATTCATTTATGTACTACTGCTGATTTCAAAGGAGAAGAAAAATACAAGGAGGGTAGAGAATCTGCCCTTGAGGAATGTCAGTGGAAAGAGCTGCCAAGCAGAGCTGTGGACACCTTAGGGTATGGATGGGGCAGTGACCACATAGTAGACCAGAGCAGGTGACCAGGGCCACATAGAAAGCCATCTTTTCTTTTGTAAAAGAAATGCATTAGCCTCGAAGCCAGGTTGTTACTAGCTCCTCTTTCTTCCTCACCCCTTTCCCTTGGCCCACACCTTCTAGATAGGTAAAATTTAAGCATACTTCTATTTTTACCTTAAGGACCTTTTAATGTAGCCACTTGAGCATATATTCTGCATAGCCACTGTGATGCCTTGCATGTGGTAGAGATTTCACTCAGTGTTTATCTATAATCAAAATGAAAACCAGAAGCTCTAATGTAGCAAGGGTGGACTATCTGTGTGCCCTTGACTGGGCTTTGCAGAAGATCAATGAAATATTGGCAAGATTCAATGGGGGCATGAGGACGCTGACAACTCTAGCACTCTTCGATGCTGAAACAAGAAGAGCCGAAGTTTGAACCCAGCCAGGGTAACTTAGTGACTTAAGGAGACCCTGTCTCAAAATGGAAAAGGGCTGCGAGGGGCACAGGGTTCAATTTAGACACACACATGTGCCCATGCATGCAAGCACACACACAGAAGTGAGAGACTGACAGACAGAGACACAGAGAGACAGAAAAGGGAGACAGAGACAGAGACAGAGAAGGGGAGAAACCTATGTACCGCAGTTATAAAAATCAAACAAGGATGTCTGTGAAGTGTCTGCCAGATACAGATGTTCAGGCGCTATCAACCCCTCCTTCCTCTCCAACTTCCCTTCCTATCCTTATCTGAGGCCGAGTCTGATGCTTTCAGGGCTGGACAATGCTGGAGCATGTCTAAGTAAATTGCAGCAAGTTTGCCTCTTCAAAGGAAACAAAAGAAAGATTAAACTAAAGAAAATTCAACTTCTGAGTGTGGCGCTCACTGGTTTTTGCTAACTCTGATCGGACCACAGATGGAAGCAGGGTGCCAGGAAAGGAGCCTTGGCTTCCAGTTCATCCACCAGGTCTGAGAACCATAGTTCATTGGATCCCATCATCTCCCAAGCAGCTCATCTCCCTTTGAAAATCAGTGCTTTACTTCTTAAGAAAAGCTGCAAGTCAAACAACAAGGCTGTCCAGGGAACTGAGGATTTAGCTCTTTAAACATTTCCTACCATAAATATAAATGGTTGCTTTCCCCTAGAGGAAACGCCATCCCTCTGATCTGTGAAGCGCTGGGGAGAGTGCCGAGAGGATTGTCATGTCTTCTGGTGAACATTCCTGATCACCAATCCCTTCACTGACAATCTTCTGATCTGACAGAAATAGAGGTTACTGTATCCCTCGGTTTATGATGAATTAGGGGAAGAGGGAGTGGATCAGAGCGAAGAACAGAACACAGAATTCACCAGGGAGGCAGAAGGGAGGGAAAGAGAATTACTTTTAATACAGTAGAATAATCCATAATTCAGCAAGCTTTTCATTTTTCTTATCTTCTAAAAAAACATGAAATTAAGTTCTAAGTAAAGTGCATAATTTATGAGCAGTCTTTGCTGATGACTCCCAAGTCCAATAACTCTCCCTGACTTCTTACATCTTCTACATAGTGTCACGTTTCCAGCTGCCTGGAGTTGGACTAGAGCCTGATGTTCCTGAGGTGAGCTTAAGTTTTCCTGGAGTCACTCTTTTCTCTGCCCCCGCCCCAACAAAACTCAACCCTTTTCAGGAATTTTCACTTTCACACCAGAATCTGGGTCCCAGCCTGTTCATGCGAACCCAAGCTGTGAACTACCACCAATTCCATCTTCCTACAATGCAACTCTTCTCTGGCCTCTGAGGGATACCTATTCCTCCTGTGAGAAGGCTGTACACACTGGCTTACTCCACAAGGTCTGAACCTCTTCCTGACCATCAGATCGTGTTTCAAGACACAAAACATCTTTCCTAGTCAAAGAGGGCCTGGGAGACAGAGATGTTCCTTTGTGAATGCCAGGAAAACTAATGGATTCATTCATTCACACTCTGCTTCATGCTCCTGCTCCTTGTCTTTTTCAGGTCAAACACCCGAACTCCATTCAGTCTTCAGAATCCAACATGACATAACTTTCTCCAGAAAGTTCTACTCATCACTCATTTGTCTTTGTCCCAAGATCCTTAGCCTTCAAGTCAATACTCTTATATTATTATTATTATTGTTATTATTATTACTATTATTAGTAGTAGTAGTAGTAGTATTTTGTCTCTTTTGAACAGGGTTTCACTATGCAGTTCAGGCTGGCCTTGAACTCACTTTGTAGCCCAGGCTGGTCTTGAACTCACAAGGATCCTCCTGCCTTGGCCTCCTGAGTACTGGTATCACAGTCATTATCTTGTATTATTTTTGATTAACTGGGTAGTGTAATGCTTGCAGTGCCTTACAGTGGTCCACCTCATATATAACCTTATTTAAACCTCTCAACAACTCTGAGTGGTTGGTCTCAATCCCTGTGCTTCACTGGGACCCAAAAAATTTAAATAAAAATCATTCAACTAACCGATCCTGGTTTCAGGTCTTGAGCCACCAACTTCTGGGGTTTTCCATACTTTTGGTCTTCTTTATTAGAACATAAATTCTTTAAAGTCAGGAGCCATATCTTGTAACTGTTGTCTTTACCCTATAGAACTTTACAAAGTTCTGAACACCCAGAGATCTCTCATAATTATTTGTTAAATGGAGGACTGAAGCAAAGAAAATAGTGAGCCATTCAGAAATGAATGGGAGAACCTGTAAAAACTACATTTGGTTCATTGGGGGCATGGGCTATTAATGATAGAAAGGGCTTGTTCAAGTACCCTTTTCATACACCATATTTACAGCCCTCATGCGTTCTTCTTTCCTTCCTTCATTGCTTCTGCAAACATTCACTAAGCACCTCCTGGGTCCCTCACGCCACAATAGACAAGACAATCGCTTCCCTACCTGTTGGTCAGCTAAGAGGAATCTCACACAAGTAATGAAGAAAAAATACAGGATTTATGTATTTATGTAAGTAGGTCAATATTTAGTGATTAGTCAGTCTATGTCCATATCTATTGACTGATCAATTGCCTCTGTGCATATAATTAGCATCTGATTGGCTGTAATGTTTAAACAGAAAATCATACTGAGCAGGTTGGGTGAGTTTATTAAATATATACAGAAAAACACTAGAACAACTTGGGACTTCCTCTAGGGTAGAAAGGAAAATAAATTTCTTTAATTTTATCATTGTCTTCAAAGTATATTAGTTAGAGATAAACAATCCTTATCATAATCTGCTACTTGCCAATTATAAAAGAACCAGAGAAAGTTATCATTTCTCTTTTTTATCATTTCTTATCATCATTCTGTAAAATTCTAATTGACCCTGCAACTGCAACTGTTCTTTGGAAATCCTATCTTTCCAGTGACACAGTAGCATCAGCTCAGCAAGTGGGTGAGAATCACAGAATTTTAATGTGAAAAGAATGAGGATTAGAACTCTCTAACTTAGGGCTGGGGAGATAGTTCAATAGAATAAGTGCTTGCCTGGCAAGTGCAAGGTTCTGAGTTCAATCCTTGGTATTGGAAAAAAAAATAGAACTCTCTAACTGGATATCACAGAAACTAGGACTTAGGGAGTTTGGGTGATTTTCCCAGGCTCAGACAGGACAATTTGTACATCCTAAAATGAAAACCTAATCCCACAGTTCCTGGTCCAGATCTCTTTCCTCTCCTTCTACTATATTTGTAATGCTGAAACTTCTCCATGGATGATTATTGAAATAAGAGGGGTTTTCTGCTATGAAAGGAGAGGTTTTATAACATCTTAAAAGCTTAGAAAGACTCTTTATGATTTAATTAAAAGTCTTTGGAATGAATGAATGAATGAATGAATGAATGAATGAATGAATGACTTGCTGGTTCCATATGGAATTCCTAGGTAATACACAATGGGATAGACATGGCTTTCTCACAACTTTAATTCTTTGAACAAAAGAGCTGCTCTAGTTCCATGAGATCTAAAAATTTCCTTTAGGTTCCTTGTTTAGTTAGTTATATTTCCTACAAGATAATTGTGAAGATAGTTAGACCCAAGAAAGATAATGGGGAAAGAGATTCCAAAAAAATAATGAAAAGAAAACTTTCTATTAATAATAACAACTGTAACATGATAGAAAATAATGGATAATATCTTTGGTACTTTAACAATGTACTGGGCAGTGTACTGAATTCTTTGTAAAAGTTACCTTACTCCTCCTAGAAACTCTACACAGCAAGTAGTAAAGTGATCTTTATTTTATAAGTAAGGATGTCAAGGACAGAGAAATGGAGTTAACTCAATATCTTAAGAACATATGACTAATTAGAAAGTTCCGATGCTGGGTACCCAACCCAGATTTAACTTCGTATGCTAGTTTTTGTTTGTTTTTGAGACAGGGCCTTACTAGGAAGCCCTGGCTGACCTCAAACTTGCCATCCTCCTACCTTAGCCTTAAAGACAGTTGCCAACTTTGTGAGGTGAAGGCAGATTAGCACAATGCAACACTCTCTTCTTTCAGAAGTATATGGGCTAACTAATACAGAATTCTATTTTTAAAAAATCCCACCTTTTAGATTCTCTTTGAAAGGGATGCAATTGCTGCTGATGATAATTGAGTATGAGACTGAGTAGAGAATTATACTCTGGACTAGAGGATTAGACTTCTATCAGGATTTACACAGCTGGAACAAGATAATTCTTTCCACTTCTGTTTTAACAATAAAATATACTTAGTAAAATGAGGATAAATAACACAAGCAAACATGCACCTATAAAGTATTTTGTATTTAATCAAAGAGGAGGATACACTGATTTTGAGTTTTTCTCTCAATGCTACCATACCATACCACTCTGAAAGGAAGCATGCAAACACGGTCTTTTACTTCAAAATACTTTTTTTTGGTACCAGGAACTGAACTCAGGACCTATCACTTTCCAAGGCAGGGGCTGTGCCACTATACTATATCCCCAGCCCTGCAAAATACTTTCTAAATGTTATCAAAGGTTCTCATTACCTATAAAGGATCATATGCCACCTGTCCTCCATTCTGAATTTTAAATTTTCTATTTCACATTTTCTGTTTTCTAGAATGTAAACATCACTGCTTGTGATGGTTTCTTAAAAGTGCTGATGATTCACATAGGTCAGAATTTTTATGCAAATTAGACTTAGGTCTAAATTATGTTTCTTGCCTAAATATTTAAGCACATAAATAATCTCTAGTCTTCCTGGCTGTCATTTTAAGCTATTTGGCATTTATTGTTCTGAAGAGAAGAAAGGTCAGATGTATCAAATCTGCATTTGTGCTTCATGACATTTTTCTCCAAGCAGTTTCTTCCAAATTATAGTATTGAGATTAATACTAGGAAAGGAAAGGAAAGGAAAGGAAAGGAAAGGAAAGGAAAGGAAAGGAAAGGAAAGGATCAAGGCTATCCCTGCAGCATTTCTCCCCTTAGCAACCCTGGAGACACAAGCACATCTAGTAAACCTTTGTGCTTTCTCCCTGGGCTGCCTTTGGCAAGCAGATACATCAGTATACAGGGCTGAGGCATGAAGTGTAAGGCAGGGTCTGTGGCCAGGAAGGAGACACATGGCTCTGTGGTCTATTTAGCATGACTTCAGGTCATACTCCATGGAACAGACTGAGCCTGTCTGGCCCCACTGTGGGGCTCCCATCCTTAGTCTCTGCACAGCCCTCTGCACATCGTCTTCTCATTGAAGAGAAGAAAACTGTGTTCTTTATCTTTGGTCCTCCCACTCACTCTTACCACTAGGCTGTTGTAGCTCAGGTCTTGCAGTTCAAGAGCTTCATCATACTCAGAGGGTCAGAGCTTGCCCCAGGCAGGGCCATACCTTAAAGAGGAGTTTTTGGAAGGAAAGAAGAAGGTACCATGAGGGGGAGGAGTGGCCAGGGCTGCCACACTCTTCTGTTTCTTGGTAGGACTTGTTACCATGTTTCACATTGTTAGTGTGCACATTTAACACACTTCCTTCACTGCACATCCCATGGGGGCAAAGCCCTTGTCACTTTGTTACTGCAGGCTGTGTAGTACCAAGAGCAGTGCTGAACAGTTTAAAAACTGAAAGCGTCCATGAGATAGCTCAGCAGACTAAGCGCCTGCTTAGGCAAGCACAGGGACCTGGGTTCGATCCCCAACACCATGTGTCATGCCGGCCCCACCTCCAGGCATGCTGAGCCAGCCACCAAGACCAAATGTGGTGCTGCAGGCCTGTAAGCTCAATGCCGGGGAGGTTGAAAACAGGAGAATCACTAGGAGTCTGAGCTTCATAGTGAGATCCTGTGCCAAATACACACATGTATTCATACATACATACATACATACATAATGAAAGAAAACAAGAGGAGAGGAAAAGAAGAAAACAAGTTTAAAGAAATGCTAAGGAGACCCAGTCCTAGCCCAGGTCCGGTGAGTGTGCGGAGAGTTTCCTGCTACCCTGCGCCGGCGGGACCAGTCCCAGCCCAGGCGCAGCGTGGGCCGGACCCTCTCCCAGCCCCTCGGGCCGCCCCCCACCACTCC
>NW_004524595.1:1954260-1997166 GCF_000260255.1 Octodon degus | reverse complement strand
GAAATGCTAAGGACATGTTGGATAACTGCCTTTAGACATTTAAAGAACCCCCATGTTGAAGAGAAAACTTGAGGGCAAAGCTCTAGTCACGAGTAAGAGTGGCAGAACATAGAGACTACTAGTGTAGCGTTAAACATGCTGATTCCAATACCACATCTTTTGCCTTAACACGCTCACGTTGTTAAGCATCTCTGAACATAGTTTCTTTATCGGGAGAATGGGGATAGCAGTAAAGTCAACCTTCCTCTGTAATGGCGAGGATTAAATTAAGTAACATATTTAAAACTGTGCATTGGTAGCTGTTATTAATATTAAGCTATAAAAGAGTAGAACTTAGCCATTATTTAATATTTCCCATCAGATCTATCCAGAAAACACAAAGCAACCTTGTCAAATAGCAACTCTTATGTTCCTATGAATATTTTGTAAAGTGAAATAAAAGAACTATATGGTAAGAGGCTACTCCAGAAGCAGACAGGGGCCTGGACGGAAGGTCATCAAAGGGTGGAGTAGGACTCAGGAGGCCTAGGCTGAATGGTTTCGCTACACAGTCACCCCTCTTCTCTCTGACACCAGAAATCACCCTTCTTGTTAGCTTTATCCCCTCCTGATTTTCAATACCAGGAAGTTCATTAATCCTTAATACAGCTTTTCTTCATTCTGCTGAGCTCTTAACATCGCTGATATTTCATTCTCTTTTGTTCCTTTCACACAGACAGACTCCTCCAATAACTACTTGAGCAGATTTGTGCTTCAGTTTTTGTTAGCAATGTCTCGGAACTTCTTTCCGCCTGTGCCTTTTGTCCGAGAGGCAACTCGGTGAATTCTTCTTGGGCAAGCACAGTGGCCTTTCCGCTCCATCTGAAGCATGTGCTCCACTTAGCTTTCCTGATACCTCGCAGTCCGGTGGCCTCTCTTCCGTCTTATACAAAACTTCTCCCTGGTGACAGCAATGACTCCATTCCAGTCTCATTTTGAACTTCCCTGAATCTAATGTGTGACTTTCCTTCCTTAGGAGAACTCGTCTGCATTTAAAAGTTAAAACCCCCAGTCCATGTAACTAGCTTCCACATCCCTGTCAGCCTTGACCTCTCACCTTTCCCAACTCCAGTTCCATATTTTCACATGCACCTCACACAACCTCATCTCACATGGATGCCAAAGTAGCTGTTACACCAACCACTGTCCTCCTACACCACATCCTCTCCCAGTTACCTTCTTTATCAGCAATACCACAAGTCTTCAAGAACCCCAGTTCAAAACCTTAGACTTCTGACTCCATCTTCTTTGTTTTCCACTTATTTAAGCATTATTGAGTCTGACTGCAGCCCCTTCACTGCCAAAGCAGTGCAACAGTTTCTTGGGATCAGTCTAGCATCAGCCCTCTCTGTGGTCCAAGGTTGAGGCTTGGAAAATGCATTTTCTAAAGGATCTATAGTCAATGTGCAATCAACATCCACCTTCCAACTCAAAATGCAACACTTTCTGATTTCCTGAGCATCAAGTATAAATTCCACCAAAATAAATCGTTATGTCTAGTTCATAATATCTGACCCAGTACCCATCTTCAAATCCCTCAATATTCCTTAGAACTTTCTGTTTGAGTTTTTTCTTACGCATATACACAGACTCTTCTGGTCTACCTGGCTGTCTCTGTCTCTGTCTCTTCTCTCACCTCTCCCTTCCTCTTTCCAACCAATTGTTCCTCTTCAGAGCTGTATATTGTGTTATTGCCCCCTGTTGGAAAGCCCTCTGCCCTTTTCTTTTCCAAATAAAAATGCCATATTTCCTCCATGACTCTGTTTTCAAATCATCTCTTCTGGAAATATTTTTCTAACTCAACTTCTCAGTCCCCAAAGAAACTCATCACTCTCAGTAGATAACCTTTGTCCTGACTCCTTGCCAAAATAAGCTTATTGTTTTGAAAATTCCAGAGCCATAATTTCCTGTCTAAGGGATATATCTCCTGTCCCAACATACACTGAACAAATACAGTTCATCTGCCTTTCTTGGCCTGGCTTTCAGTAACTAATGTGCAGAATAAATCTGTCCATCATCACCCTAACAGAAACCCCCTTCCCAAATCCTTCACTGAACTGCGATAACTACCTGGACCATCTTTGTAGCATTCAAGGATTCCTTTTATTGGAGTTAATTATTGTCATGCCATGTGTGCTTTTCTCCCTAACTTCTTTGTGAAATTCTTCTTGGAAGAAGAGATTATACTTCATGGAAATTTGTAAGTTCTCAGTTAAATAAAATCAAGCCAATATCTAATATTTTTTTCAAGCAAAAGTCCAAACTTACAGACATCCATAAGAAGTGTTTTACTTTTATAGGCATCTTTCACATAAATCTATATGGCATCTCAGAACATAGGCCAATATGACCATGATCTTAAAGTTCACTATATAAACTCCCAGTCACAAAGCAAAAGCTAGCTCTGGATTAGTCCTTCTGTCACAAATGTCTAGAAAACTGGACTGAATATTAAGTTACACATTCACAAGGTGAGTGTCCCAAAGTCTGAGCAAACAATAGCTAACAAAAACAATCTGACAGGGCTGTTCACACAGAGTTGGGAAATGTTTAGGTGTCTAATAACCAGAGTGGACAGATCTCACTGGACACCTATGCGTTCAGTGGAGAATCTAGAAAGGCCAACCCTTGAGAGTAGAGCTAAAGTAACCATAAACAAAGCTCCTTGAAACTCCTCTAATAAAGCTGATCAATACTTCCTGAAAGAGTCAAATTGAGGGTCAAGTAACTTTGCTTTTAAAAATAACTTTAATAGTCTTTAAGCGAAGACAAAAAAGTCCTCACACTCAATAATGGAATATTCACAATGCACAAGATAGATACAAAATTACCAGGAAAGAAGCAGGAAAATATGACCTATAACCAAGAGAAATGTTGGCCAACCTTAACAGACATATAAATGACAGAAATAATACAATTAGCAGAGGGAACTTTAAAAAACTATTAAAAATATGCCTAAGGACTCAGAGAAAAAAATTAACATAATGAGAAAAGCAATAAAAATAAAAATAGACTCTAGGCCTGAAAAACATAATATCTAAAGTACAGACTTATTGCATGGGCTGGTATATCATCAGATTAAGCACTATTAAAGAAGAAAAGCTGAACTTCAAAATAAGCAATAAAAACTATCCAGACAAGTAAAGAGAAAAAGAGTTTTAAAAAAATAAACATAGGCTTAAGGAGATATAGGAATATGTATTATAGAGTAAAGCACAATTAAAATTACATTCCTAGGAAGGAGGAGAAAAATTTTGAAAATTTTCTAAATATGATAAAAATATTAACCCATAGAATCAAGAGTCAGAAGGAATCCTAAGCAGTAAGAATACTAAGAAAACCACATCAACGTACATCATTAATCAGATTGTTGAAATCCAATAATAGAGAAAAAAATCTTAAAGAAGTCAGGAGGGTGGAAGAGAAATAAACTGAAAAAATATACTAAGTAATTGCAGCAGGATGGAGATAGCAGAAGAAAGTGATGCGGAAGAAGTGT
This sequence comes from Octodon degus, assembly GCF_000260255.1. Lineage (NCBI taxonomy): Eukaryota > Metazoa > Chordata > Mammalia > Rodentia > Octodontidae > Octodon > Octodon degus. The sequence continues at coordinate 1,993,628 of NW_004524595.1, read as the reverse complement.
AACACATAATGCCCATGTGGGGTTTATCCTTGCAAAATGAAGCTCATGCAACATTTGAAAATCAAACAACAAAGTTCATCACATCTAAAAAATAAAGAGAAAAATCCATGTGGTCTCATTAGATGCCTGCTCCACAGGAAGCCAGACGTCATAGCGAGGGTGTTGCAGCACCCCTTCCTGGGGTACAGCTGAGATCTGGCTCCCAGCCCCTGCCCACGCTGGCTGTCCCTGTGAGCAGCAGCCTTGTCATTGGAACCTGTACCTCAGGCAAGCTTGAAAATGACTGCATCCTCATCTGGTATTGAGTGCATTCTCAGAAAAGATTTCAAGCAAAATCATTCCACCGAGTTGTTCCCAGATTTCTAGCGATGAAAAAATAAATTAAGCCACTAAATTTTGGTGCGATTTACTATGTGATGTTGAACAATCAATGCACAAGCAATGCAAATTAAAGGCACAAAGAGACACCACAGTGCGTTGGCACTACCGAGTGTCTTTGAGAATACAGAACAAGTAGAACGCTCATCCTTTGCTCGAAGGAGTGTGCAGTGATGCAACCACCTTGACAACCAGACAGGTTGTTTTTCATAAAGTTACACAAGTTTGCCATGCAGTCCACCAATTCTACAATGCTTGTGAAATGACAGTGTGTGTCCATTGTGCATACAACTTGCGCAAAAAAAATATTTGTAACAGCCCAGTTCATGAGATCCCCAAACTAGAAATACTCATCAAGTAATGTCTGGAGAGACAAATGCCTGTATATTTGTACAATAAAATAGTATTCAGTAATAAAAAGGAAACTGCTAATACATAAAGCAGCACAGATAACTCCCAAAAGCATTCATCAAAGTGAAAAAAGTAAATAAACACAAAAAGAACTATACTATGTGGTCCTGTTTACATAAAGCTCCGGAACAGACAAACTACTCCACTGAGATAGAAATCCAACCAGAACTTTCCTGGAGCACAAAGGGCAGTTAGTTCATTGCAGAAGGCTGAAATGAGTCTTTTACAGGGTTGACAAAAATGTTTTATATCCCAATTAGGCTGGTGATTACACAAGGGCATGCATTTATCAAACAAGCCAAACTATATAGTTAAATGAAACATCTTATTGTATATGAATTATACTTCACATAAATTCAGAATGCATATTTTAGCATCAGGTCAGAACCCTTCCAGGATAAAAATAACCAAGCATTTCCTGTCCTCTTACCTTGTTCTCTACCACTGTTTTGATTTTTCTCTGTATTTATGTATCTCAGTGTCTAGAAGATAATTCTTGGTTTTTATTTTCTCAGGCTGCCTCATATGCAATTCCTCTTAGTTTTTCCACTTGTATCCCTATTCTCTCTCTCTCTCTCTCTCTCTCTCTCTCTCGCTCTCGCTCTCTCTCTTCTCTCTCTCTCTTTCTCATTCTCTCTCTCCTTCTCCCTCCCTCTCTCTTTTCCCTATCTTCCTCTCTCCTTTCCTCCCTTTGTCTCCCCCTCTCCCTTCCTTCTCCTCCCTGTCCCTCCATCCTTGCCTTCCCTCCATCTTCCTTCCATCTCCCCTCCGCTTCCCTCCTTTTCTCCTTTTCTATTTGCAACACTGGATAGCACTAGAATTTGAGCCAAAGACATTCCCAGCCCTTTATTTATTTAGTTAGTTATCTATTCAGATAGAGTCTCACTGAGTCCCTAAGTTGCTAACTTGCCCAGCATAGGTTCAAACTTGCAATCCTCCTGCCTCAGCCTCCCAAACTAATGGGATTACAGGCGTGCACCACCATACCCAGATTATTTCTTTTTTTAAAATTCTCTTTGCATGCAAATGTAGCTGTGTTGCTATACAACTTTTTCTGCCCCATCTTGTAGTGGGAAGAAAATATTCTTTTTAAGCTGACCTTCCCACAAAAACAAGAGCTTTAAAAATTATTTATTGATTGAATTGCTTATTTCTATTCATTTTAAACTGTAGATATAATGTTCATATTAAAAATTATGTATCAATGTTTACTAATAATTATTACATGCCACTTACATTATCCTTTGCTGATAGATATATATATATATATAGATATATATATATATATATAATTAACAACCAAGCTGTACACAAGATTAATACTCTCAATGTATTTTATTGTATTTATCATCCCTCAATTTAAAAAAATCATCTTCTATTGTTAAAAAGAAGGTTTCTGTGCTCCACTATCACATGGAGTCACTGTTGGAATAGTCTAGAATTGGGAAAAATGACTTCAAGTCAAGGACACCATTTTGAGAATCTGTGGAGAATACATATGGCCCCTTTTCAAGGATGCTAAGGCATTAGCTGGATCCCAAACCTGCTCCAAAGTCTGGGACCTGTACTGCTGCTCCTAATGCCAGAAGTTGGCTGAAAGCATGGATGGAAGAAGCCCAAGTCTCAGCACTTTCTGTTATCTGCTTCATTTCTTCTGATGCCGTATATGTTTATTTTTGAATCATCCAAACTGGAGTTTCCACATAGGTCATCTCATACGTGCTCAAAAAACTCTAGGAGGTAACTGAGAAAAGATCTGTGCTATCTCCTTAAGAACAATGACCCAGAAAACCAGCAAGTTTCAAAGGGATGTGAATAAAAGCCAAATCCTATAATAGAGTCCAAATCTTCTGACTCCTAAATAGAGTTCTCTCAACTACAGTACACTCACCTTAGTTCTCTGAGCTGAGTCCCTTCTACTCCCACCCCTCCTAGCCTATGAATGTATGTTCTGATGAAATGTGAATAAAAGAAGAAGAATCAATGGTTTAAATTGTGTTTCTGGTTTTCTTTGGATGATGGTCTAATTTCTTTAAGCCTGTCTACATTTTATTTATCTTCTGAGATAAATATTTTCCATACCTTCTCTTTGGCCTTTTCCTTCCTCTAAGGAATTCTATTGCCTCTCTCTCTTGGTACCTATTGTTATTCAGCCAGAAAGGTCAGGCGCAAGAGCAAAAACTTAATCAGCCAAGTGATTGGGTGAATCTGTCCCAAGGAAGCTCTCCTGCCATGTTCCAGGATGTCCCACTTTCTGGAACATGTCCAATATATTATCAAGTATATCTGATAGAATTTCCCTGGCAAAGGACCCAAGCTGAGAATGGACAACTGGGAAATTCATTTAAAAATTGTCTAAAGGGGGAACAAGTTGTTTTTGGAAACTCACCTCACCAAAAATGCTACTGAGGCATTTTTTCCACTCCCTCATTATTTTATCACCAGTTCAATACTCTCCTTTAAATACTCTTCCTCATACCTTGATCTGTGTCATTTCAAGATTAAGAAAGAGTGGCCACTGCATGGACTGGGAGACAACATAACAGTTATAAAAAAACCAAGCTTGCACAGGACACTTTGATACGTCCTTTCTTAGCTCTTTCCATGTGACCTCTGCACCCACTGCCATCCTCACTACTATTCCTCATTCCTTATCTATCTGCTTTCAGACATGAGAGATGTCCATGTGCATCTATTAAGCAATAGTTCAACTATGGAGCAAAACACCCATCACTTACTTAATGCTGTATGGATGCGTAACAAAGTTTTTTCTAGTTGAGGTGCCCTCCTGAGGAAGCCTCCCCCAAGTCCATGGTTACATGATTCTGTAGGCAGTCAGTGGTTGAACAGATACTAATGGGCTCCTGCAACCAGTTGAGATTTTATGTCTTTCCCCACGCTCATCACTTGACAGTGAATGGTGAAACTAGAAATGGAAGGGAAGGGCATGGCTTCTGCTAATTAAAATAAAGGAGTTTCTAGAGGCCAGTGGTCCAAAACCTCTCTGATCATGCAGGGTTCGGATAAGTCACTCTGAGTTAAGGAAGTTCCACCATCTGAAGACTCCTCTGCAGTGTATCTTCCTCTTCCTCAGTATTAGCTTCCATAAAGTTTAATTCTTAGTTTCTTTCTGTAGGAAAAAATAAAATGTTTGGATGGTAAATATGTTGCTTGAATCTTTGGAGTGAGTCCAAGGTTGAAACACCTGTGAGAGATGTATGTTTACAGACATGAAGTAAACACTATTCCTCAATCTTCCTTTTCTTCCGTATTTCTGGGCAAAAGAAGTCAGAAAACAGAAATTACCACAGCAGCCATCCCCTTCCCTTCCCACGGATCCCTCCTTGGGAGTGAGAGGTTAGTTGAATGGGGAAAGCAGTGCCATCACCAGGGTCATCATATGCAGCCACCCAGAGAGCCTACACAACTCCAGATGGTACCTTTCATAGAGACTGAACTGGAGCATGTGCAGCTTGCTGACTGGCTGCTGGAGTACCGCTGCTGTAAGAAAAGTCACATTTCCTACTGATGGAGCAATTTATCATTAGTTAGGCCTCATGCTAAAGATTTGCACACATCTTCTAATTTAATTTCCACGACACCACCTTGAAATATGACTACCTCCATTTTGAAATGCTTAGGAGCTACTACTGCCTGATTTGTACAGCAGTGCAACCGGATCTCAAAGACGCTATGGAACTTTTTGAAATCATGGCTATTGACTACAAACTATTTGCTGCAAGGTCTTCTGAGAAGCACAACAAAAATGTTTCATCTGGTTATGTCTTAGTTGATCATAATCTGTGTTGTATGTTGAATTGATTCCCTGAAGGAAAAGGACCCTGATTCAAAGGTAGGGAAAGTGTGGCTCTTATCTATACACTGCACAGCGTCAAGCAAGTCATAACCTAGCAACACAAAGGTGAAAGTCTCCAGGTTTACTGCTTTGTACCGTCATGACCTTGGAAGAAGTATTATCAGACAGCTGGATTCCAGGGACTGTACTTATAAAACAAAGCAGAAACTTTCCTTGCCTACTGTAGGATTAATGAAAATAATAATTGTGAAAGTGTTTTATAAATTATAGAAGTCCTTACATTTGTAACAGGACATTAATAGTGGTTATAAAAGAAGACAAAATGTCCTTCAAGTGTCAGGCTGGCCAATTCCCCATCAAGCAAGGGGTAGAAAGCTGCAGCTTCTGTTGTTGCTGTTGTTGTTGTTGTTGTTGTTGTTGTTGTTGTTGTTGTTGTTCTTCTTCTTCTTCTTCTTCTTCTTCTTCTTCTTCTTCTTCTTCTTCTTCTTCTTCTTCTTCTTCATCATCATTTGGGCCAGTTGCTCTTGCCCTTCAACAGACCAACTTCCTTATGAAGATATTCATTTTTGTTAATAACATTCCCCTTCTGCACTGGCCACATAAACCCCTCATAGATCTTTTTCCTCATTAATAAAGATGTGAAATGTTAAATTGGATGTGGATGAATTTCATCTTTCTAACAGTCATCTATACTCTCAACACTTCAAAGAATTTTCATATAGTCAGTCTGAGTCTACTAAGTCTATAAGTGACCTCATCTTCTCAACATCTGCTTGACCTCCTGCCCTGCCCAATGACTCACCCCTAATCCACAGCTGTACCATAGACTCCTGGTTCTTAGGTGAGTGCATCCCCCTACGCACACGCATACACTAGACGTGTAAGTTCATATCCCACAGAAAAACTATGCTTAATATAGGGGTAGGGAAGGATAAGTCCAGTAATTTCAAAATATTTTTACTAACAACATTCTTTTAACTGGGGGCAGTGTTGGGGATTTAACCCAGTGTCTTCACACTGAGCTATATCCCAGACATCATCATTATTATTATTATTATTATTATTATTATTATTATTATTATTATTAATTTTGAGGCAAGATCTTACTATGTCACTAAACTGTCCAGGCTGGGCTCAAACTTGCAGTTCTCCTGACTCAGTTTCCCAGAATCCTGAGTTATAACTGTTCACTACTATGCCTAGCTGCTAACAATATTCATATTCTTCTGTTCCCACCCACTTCCAAGATATGTACACAACTCTTTCCTTTGTCCCAGGAAACACAAATGCTCAAAGGCTTTCAAATTATATCCAGAATGATCTGGATTCCTCCTCCACTCCCATTCCAGTTCTCCTGCTTGTTATGGCTTCTTAGCATTTGAAAATACAGAACATTTTAATTATGAATGATCTCGCTTGTCTGACCCACATCTCACCTGCCTCCCTGCTCCCTTAGAATTCCATCCCATTGTCAGAGGAGTATCAGTTTCAGAAAATAAGTTTCCTTGGTATCTAACCCGAAGTTTCCTTTTGCAAGTATCATCTTATTACTTCAATGGACCACACTAAATAACTCCTCTCCTTCCCTGCCAGTCTCCCTCCTCAGAGATTTGTAGATTGTTGCCATGGCTTTTCCTTCATCACCACTTAGCTCAGCCATATATATTTAATTCTTTTCATCTTTCATCATAAATCACTCCCTTCAACTCTTAAATCAGCTCTCTGCTCTTCTCTGGATTAGCTCCAACTCTCCCAATTCACCTCCAATAACTGATATCCCTCCTGGGAGTTCCAACTGCCTCTATATCCCCTACTTTCTCTGCCCTCTCTACAAATGAAATGGGAAGGGACTGACAGATATGTGAGGTGAAGCTTCCTGCATATTGCATTGCATACATCTACTGCAAGCTGCCCAGACCCCTCGTGTAAGGAAAATCCCAAATCATGCAACCCCTTTCCTGTGGTGGGGAGTGAGTGCTGACAGGGAGACAGGCCCTCCCACCCCATGATATCCTCTAGACCTCTGTCTGGGGGATGGTAGAAGCAGATTTCAAAACATCAAACCAGGACATAAAGCAGAAGAATGGTAAATGCACTAGCCTTCAGGCAGACATCTTTTGTATAGTGTGGGCTGCATCGGACTGGCGCATCACCACCCATACAATCCCTGCAACAACCTCTCTACCCCTGCTTTGAATACATGCTCAGGGAACTCCTGCAGATTTAGAAGTGATTATCCTATTTATCAATTCACAGCAAACTTAACAGGAAAACTACACACATGTCATTCAATAGAAGGCCTTTTAGGCATTCTTTTGTCCTTTCAGACAACCCAATGCCACAAGCAACACAATGGTTTTCCTTTATTCTAACTGGGTTCTTTTCCACTGTGCCATATCCTCAGCAATGGGCCTACTCAAGTTTAGGAAGCTATTTCAGTCTGAGACAAATGGGCTGCTGTAGGCTGCTCTCTACAAGAGATGGCAGAACAACCATCCCCTTCTTTGTTCCCCACAAAGAGCCCCATCAGCATGATTGTTCTAGATTAGACTGCCAGCCCCTTGGGAAGAATCAGGAAAAAAACAGCTGAGTTTTGCCTACATTTATTTTGTATAATGAAGATCCTATGCCACAGAAGAGTTTTGTAGCTTATCTATAAATTAAAGCCAATATAGAAGGAATATCCCCATCTCCCCAAAGATGATAAATAGCAAAATCAATCCAATGGGCAGAATTTAAGCTTGAATATTCATATAAGAAAATGACTGGAATGACAATGATATATGTCATTCCAAACATGGAACATATGGTAGTAGGGTATGTCTGCTCCGTGGGAAGTTCTGCAGTGGAGGCTGTATCTGAATGGGGCTGGAAGGCATCTGTAAGGCAAGAGGCTAGCCATGCAAGGCCAGCTGCCTAACTGCAGATAGCATATGTCCTCTGAGACAGGAGAAGCCAGACTGTTCCAAGTGTGATCACCACAAGGGCTGAAGTGCTTTTCAATAAGCTGTCTGTCTCTCCTGAGGTCATGGGGAGCTCATCCAGTTACACTTAGTGTCTTGTTTGATCCCATCAATACCCATTTGATCCCAATCTTGTTGAAAAATGCTTGGCCAAAATTTCTGGCCTTTTAATGTCAGAATCCTGGCTCTTTCTGGAAACAGTATTGCTAGATGTATAAAATGATGCATAAGAGTGCGGTCCAGATGCCAATGGGCTGTGCAACTAAGGAGGACTTGGATGGTCATGATTTCCCTACAGCCAATAGCAGAGTAGCTCTTAGAGGACACTCCTTTCTACATGAAGCTCCCCCACTCTGCAGCCTCAAGTCCCCATGGAGAATTTGGTTGGAGTAATATATATTTCAAATGCATTATGCTTGTGACACTAGCTTCCTGAAGCCTGCCTGCTTATAAATGACAAGTTTGGGGATACAGAAAAAACACTTTTTGTCTGTCACCAGCAAGTGACCATAGCTGATCATATTGGGTCCTATGGTCACTGAACAAGGTGATGGATAACTCCAGAAGTGCTCAAAGACATAAAAGTGGAAGAAAATCTGAATCTGCAAAGAAGTGATTTTTATATTTATTACAAGAATGTCAGATACTAAAAGAGAATGTTTCCTGTGTAAACCGCAGAAGCCACAGTGACATTAAAGCCCAGTTGTTCATTACAAAACTACCCCTCGTAGGACAACAATGATCAGTCTCCCATTTCTGTTCTCTGAAGGCACGCACTATCGACCTCATCAGACCCTGTCCTTTCGGATGAACTACATAAATTCCAGCATGATCACAAGGGGTCATTTTAAGTGCCAATGCCACTAGTGCCAGCACTGAAATATGCATCCACACTGTTTTCCTTAGAGACTACACACTAACATATTTCCTGTGCAATGACTGGGGAACATCTGCTTCTCAGTATTTCTGCTGCACAAGAGTCTCAAATGTGTGTGGGAGTATGTGTGTGTTGGAATAAGTATGGGAGATACTTGTAGCTCTACAATGGACATTTTTCAGTACTTCCCATCCAATTAATATTAGACATTAGTAACCAGTGAAGCATAAGAATTTCATTTATTTCTGATGATCAGAATGATAGAATAGGAGCTGGGTTTGCTCAATGGAATTACTGTAGGCTTTTTAAAAAACATGACTTCTCTTACGTGCTTCTCTCATTCATTTACATTGTATGTTTTATTCAGAAGTCCTTCCCAGCAGTCTTACAAGGGAAACATCCATTCAAAACTACCTGGTTTCCAGCAAAAGGATACAATGGGAAGAAACATATGCCCCCACCTCAGTGACTATGGCAAGAAATGAGGGAGTAAATGAAACAGAAACCTCATTTTAGGCATCTCCAGCTGAGAGATCTGCAGTGAAACAGGCCTGCCAGTGATTATCACCAAGAGCTACTCTTGTAGACACACTAACTGAGAAAAAGGAGGCAAAAGGAAGAGGGTAGAAGGGAAAGAAAACCAGAGGAGGAAACTTGTTTCTCCATGGTATTACAGTGACTTCCCCAAAGCAAGACAATTTTTACAACTTTCTTCCTTCTCACCATCCCTTTTCCTGTCCCTTGTTTGGTAAGTCCTCTGGGGCTCTCCCAAGACCTCTGAGAAGAATGAGAATCTCCATGCAAAGAAGACAGGAGGTGGGAGAGGGTAGCAGAATGGATCAAGAAGAGAAAAGGCATTTCTTTCCAACCCAGCATTTGGGAAGGAACTACAATCAATGGGAGGGGGGGATTCAATATAAAGAGAAATTATATATTCCCTGGGAAATTATACTTCATTCTCCAAATATATGGTGGCCAGGAGGAGGAACAAGGGAGAGGGAGGAGGGCAAACAGTTTTATCTAGTACCAGACTAAGGTGGAATTTAAAAGTAATAGGAACATTTCAACTGCTATAGAGGCCAGCAAAGAAGAAATATACTTATGGTTTGGATTCTTTGTAAGTCAGTAAAAGAAGGAAAATATTACCAAAAGTAGGAAACTTTTCCCTCCAACTTGGTTGCTAAACAGAAAAGAAGGCCCTTGGGAGGTGACCACAGTCAGGGACAAAATAAGAAATCGGTCTAACTTGAGGAATGAAGAACCGGGATTAAGAAGCTGTGGTTTTGGAAAGGAGAGTAAGAGAAGGGGCTGGTTAACAGTGGTTGTAAATCCGCGTAAGTAACAACGCAAATCCCAACACTCTCTAGCGGAAGCTGCTCACCAGTCCGGTAGATCTGGAAGAGAAGGCGGGGCTGGGAGGCGCGGATCGCCGCGGACAGCCTTCCCTCTCTCCCCACTTCTGACGCCTTCTTCTCGGGCATCAGGCGGATTCTCAGCCGCCCTTCGCCGTGGTGAATCCACCAGCTGAACAGCTCGCTGAGGTTGAACTGGAGCAGTCCCACGGCTGCCTCCTCTGGGGGCCCAAGGCAGCCCTCAAGGATCGCCTCTTCTCCCAGCTCCAGCACCAGCTGCTTGGCACGCCGCAGTTTGCGCACCGAGCCGCCCTTCAGCACCCTGGACAGAGTCGGCGCCGAGGCCGGAGACGGCGAAGTGTCGCCTGCTGCCCAGGAGACCCCAGGCGGCGGCCCCAGCAGCCGGAGCAGCGGTGCACAGTCAAGGGCCAGCCAACCACACGCTTCAGGCCGGCCAGCACTCTGCTCTGAGGGCGATGGCGGCGGCAGCAGCAGCTCGCGGGCATAGACGCGGAATAGCGAGGGCACCACGAAGTCCACCGCCAGACTCTTCCTCTGCAGGCGCGAGTAGCTGAGCGGCTCCCGGGGCTGCAGCGGAGGCATTACGGCCTGTGACCCCACGCGATGGCTAGGTGATGCTCCGAAGCCCGAGGCTACCGCTGACAGTAGGGGCAGGAGCCACAGGAGCCCAAAGGCTGCCATCCCGCCAGGGAGGGCTGTTTGTAGTAGTCTGGAACTCTCCGGAGCTCAACCTCGCCCTTAGCTTTCCCTCAAACAGGAAGGGGCTCCAACAGTGCCTGGTGGTAAAGGGCTCTTTGCACCTCCTTCCCGAGCGCTGTGCGTGCACTTGATTCTCTACGTTTACCCTAGTTGCGGTCTGAATAAGTCTGAGCTGGAAGCCAGGTGTGAGCCCAGAGACCCTAAAGCTCTCTGGGCTCAACAGCTGGACTCTTGGCTCTCACTCACCCAGCCGAGTGCCGCGCCCCCGTTTGTAGCTCGCTGAGCTCCCGAACCAGAAACTACTATGCTAGAAGGGAGGTGGCAATTGGGTGCTGTCCTCTCCTGCCCCCCGTGGCCGGAGCTGGGGTCTGTCCGTTCTCCAGGCTGCCTCCAATCCTCCGCAACTTTCCAGGCTGGGAGCTGTGGCTCGAGGCAGGTGCCCACTGTCCTGGCCACCTCCTGCGGTTCCTTTGGGCTCCTCCGATCTCCTCTCCCCGGCTCTGGGCAAGAGTCATGGGAGGGGGCTGTTTTCTAGCGCCCCCTCAAGCGACCTTCACTGCAGGAAGTCTTGGGACCGCACTGCCCTCTGAACTTCTGAGCGTGAATGCGAGCCTTGGTGCTTCGGAACGCAGGCTCTAGCAGCCGCAGCTCTGGCAGCCGCCAGCGTACAAGTTTGCAACGTCCTTGCGGTCGCCCGTGTCCGGGCTTCTAGGAGTTGTCTCGCAGGCGCCAGGGCCGCCCCGGAGGCAGCGGCAGAGGGAAAGCATTCAGGGCAGGGAAGCCACAATCTTGCCCACTCCTCACCTATCTCTGCGCCCGGTGGCTTCAGGTCTTTGGCTGGAAGGCGATGGGAAGGTGTCTCGATGCCCCGCGACCCCCGGAGAGCGGCAGAGGAGGGTGCCAGCTGCCACCGCCGCTGCCGCCCCCGGAGCCGCTGGATCGCATCTGCCCAGGCGCCCGCCACTTGCAGCTGGCGGAGCCGTGAGCGCGCCGGGAGGGGGCGGGGCCGCGGCGGGGGCGGGGCTCGCGCGCCAACTCCAAGCTGCTGCGCGACCCGAGCAGACCTGCCCCGCCCCGCCTGCGCCCGTAACCAATGGCGCGGCGAGATCGGCTCCTATGCAAATCTGCAGAGGCCTCCGTATTCATTGAGAAAAGCACTGCGCCCGCCCCGCCCTCCCTCTGTAAATCTTTCTCCTTCCTTTCCTTCCTCCAGATTCTTTGCCCTACTTAAGCTGCTGTGTGAGCAGAAGCGGGTTTTGAACAAATGGGGGAACTGAAGGAGGACGTTGCAATCAAGCACTCACTCTAATTATTCGTTTAGTAGATTAAATTGCTCTGATTTTTAAAAATCAGGTTCCAGAATAAAAGGAGACAAGGCTAAGAAAGGAGGGACAGGGTGGCAGCGCCACACTGTCAGTCCAGGAACAGCTTGTGTTGTACCCTGAAACAATTTCCTGACTCCCGCTATCTGAGCGCATTTCTGGGAACCTTTTGATCGCGCTTCGCACACACCAGGAAAAGTTGGCGGTGGGGAAGGGAAGAGAGGCGGGGATTGGCTGAAGTCTCACAGAATTATTCTCCAGCTCCAAAAAATAACACTTCCGACCGCTGTCAGGTACCTTATTTTTCAGAATGCTGTTTGAGCATGTGCCGCCTCCTCTACGGGCTGGAAGGTAAACATACGCTGCTGGGGATTGAACGGACAGTTTACTGCACACTGCACAAACACTCAGGAACTATACCACCCCAGCCCATTGTAATGATTTAATTTCGATTTTACAGATAAGGAAGTTGAGTTGCAGGCAGCTTATTGTTCCCTGGGTCATTCCCAAATGTGACTCAGGGCTCTTACTCATGTGCTGTACCACACCTCTCCATTAACAGGCCGAGGAGAGACAGAGGTGACTGAGCTGGACGGCATGAGACACTTGATCACTGTCTTGAGAGTGACAGTTCATAGCACAGCTTCTTTTCCCCCCTCGGTCTTTGCTTCCTTTTGTCGGTAGGGGGCTGCCCCCACAGAACTGACTTACTGACTGTTTATAGCAAACAGCTTACTGTGCTGACAGACAAACTACAGTCTCTGGTTCACATAAATCCCTCAGTTCCATCTTTGTAAAGGTTGATTGTCAGACCTTGTGCTCACTCTAGGAGCTAAGAAAAAAGCGAAATCCTCCCGGAGTTCAAAGCCTGACAGGTCACAAAGGTGCATGATGGGAATCAGGCAGTGTGAGGTGGAATACTCTTCACTCAGGAACACACTCATAGCCCCACAGGAGGTGGAGCCTCATGAAATCTCTGCCCTTCAGGAACGGGTCTCTTTCCAGCACTGTGGCATTCCCTTTGGCTAGTGGAAGACCTGATAACGAAAGATAACGCTTCGTGGAATCACTTGCTATGGCTTTATGTTTGCCACTGTTTGTCACTCACAGTTTGACAAGCATCTGGCCTCTGCCTGGAATTCAGAGAAAATACACTGGCTTTACAAGTTTAAAAGCAAAGATTTATCTGATCCAAAGAGAAGAAAGGATGTTTCTTTCTTGGTGGAAGACAAGTGGAGGGGACAGAAAGAAAAAGAAGCATTTGGAGGTTAATACTTTCCATATATGTGCACATATAACTTTGGATTTTTATCTCGTTTTGCTGTCTTGCCACTAATAAAAAAACTTTCTGTTTAAAATGTGAAAAAGACCAAAATGCCAGTCCTTTCTCTCACCACTCTATCCTTCTATCTCCATGTAGGTCTTATTCAAAGACAAATGAATTCAGAAATTTCTCAATGATAGTGAAGCAGCTGCTGAAATGAATGGCCACTAGGGGGCTGCAGAGACTTGAAACTAAAGATGGTGTTTCCAAGGTTTGGTTAGCTTCCTGCCAGAAAAGGCTTTGGCGCCTCGTGGACACGGGTCTCAGTTAACTCTCATGCTTTTTAAAATTCTCTCAAATTTCCCCCAAGGAAGGAAAAATGCCTTTCCCTATAGATTAAATTGCATTAAATCTCAAAAATAGTGTTCGCTCTTTGTTAAATTTTAAAAGAAGATAGAATGGATATTGATAGTCTATCCAACATTATACATATGCATCTATGGATGTGTGTGTGTGACAGAGAGAGAGAGAAAGAGAAAAAGAGAGAGAGAGATCACACAGTGGCATTTGAGGAAAATATGTATTATTATTTCCATTACAGAAGCAAAACACTCAAGGTTCAGAGGGGAAAAATAATTTGCCCAAGGTCAAACAGCAAGTAAATAATAGTTGGAATCCAAACCAATGATCTTTTCTGACAAAAAACTACACATCTCACTGGGACAAATTAGGCTTCTCACCATGCCTACAGCTATAATTTTGACAACTTTATCCCATATCATCCTCACCAAGAGAAAAGGGGATGGAAAAGTAGATTAGAAGCGAGAGATACAGACAGAAGGATGAAAAGTGAGAGCTATGACAGTTAATTTGCCTTATGCACTTACCTTGGGTCAGCATATTTCAAAATCATTTCCATGCAATAGCTCATTTAATACAGCAACACTATGGAGGGGAAGTAATGATACCTGCTTTACCAATTCCAAATAGAAGCTCAAGAAGAGTAATTCTCAATTCAAAGGGTACACAAGTAACAAGATTTGTTACCCGACATGAACGTGGATTTATGAATAAGAAATAGCACCTTAATTTCTGGGTGATGTCACAAAAGAGAAAATGAATGGAGAAGAATGGATTGAGGTGGGCAGAGGAAAAACGGGAAGAAGCTAAAAGCCCAAATTAGAGTGAAACAGGGATGTGGAGATAGCTTGGCAGTCTAAGTGCCTGCCTGGCAAGCTTAAGGACCCAGATTCAATGCCTGGTACCGCATGCTGTGCTGGCCCTGGAACCCCAGGTGCACTGTGCCAGTCCAAAATTGCATGTAGTGGTGAATGTCTGTAATCCCAGCACTGGGGAAGCTGTGACAGAAGGATCACTATGAGTCCAAGCTATGTAGCAAGACTCTGTTTCAAATAAATAAATAAAAAGATTTTTAAAAAATTAGGTCCAAGGAGATAGCTCAATGGCTTAAGCACCTACCTGGAAAGCCTAAAGTCATGAGTTCCATCCTTGATACTGAAAAAGAAAAATCAAATGAGACAGAAGAGGCAGGCATGGTTCACATAGACAGTGGAAGTCCTGAGCACAACCAGCAGATATGGGCTGTCCTGTGGCACCTTGGAGAAGACTTGGGAAGTTAAGTGAGGGAAAAGGAAGGAGAGTAGGTCACGCACTGTGGTGGATTAACTAATGGCCGACTTATAACACCAGCTGTAATGAATCGTGTGGTCCTGGGTGTGGACAGCCCACTGGAGCACTGTTGCCAACATCATAACAAGAGAACTAAAGGGGAAGATCATGTGTTGTTGTTCCTGCTGGAAACAATTGTCATACTGGACACCCTGTCATGAACTTGGCTGTTGAAATCCTCAGAGGAGCTCTGGTACTCGCTGCTGCTGTGGTTCACTTTAGGGGAGCTCGGGTCCCTACCTTGAATGTCACTTCCTGGCTCCAGAGCAGATTCCTCAGCCTTCTGGCACAGTCCTTCTTCCTGGTGGCACAGACTTTCTAGATTCCACCCCTGATCTTGGGGCAGATCCTTCCCATTGCAGATCCTTGATGCAGACTTGCATGAGACATTATCACGGGCTTACACTTCCAGTTGGACTTGTAGAGGCGGAGGACACTGCCATGGTTCTAGGTCTTCAGCTGGACTTGTGAAAGACATTGATGTGGGATCCAGGTCCTCCAATATTCCTTGACTTTAGTGTATGGACAGATTTCCTGCCCTCTTTTGCACTGGGTTCTTCAGGTGAATGTTATAAAAATAATCCTATAAATTATGTCCTGAATTCAAACTTTTTCCTTGTAAACCCTGACTAGAACACCAAGAAAGCCCAGGAGGACATCCAGGCCATCAAGGATCTCCTTTGAAAATTCTCAATTTATGGAAATGAATAAACAGAAAACTCAGTCCAGGGAATGTTGAATTTTCTATAAGGGATACAATAAGAAAAGCAGCATTTCAAATCCAGGCAGTGTCAGTCCTACGGATAACCTACTACTATTATGAACTACTGGACTATATTGGATTATTCTGCTGAATTCATGTACCTACAATATTTAAATGGTAGTGGAATACCCATCTCTGACAAAACTAATCAAAAAAAGGGGATACAAATGAACGACCATTTTCTATCTCTATATACAAAATAGTTAGGATAGATATACAGCTACTTTCTCTTAATTCAATGAGAAGAAATATTCATACTAATAGTGTTTGGACAGGATATCATGTCTGCATCTTGTACTATGAATAAGCACTATAAAGACAACAATATGCAATGTATTAATTATTGAAACTGTCCTACTAATCAGTTCTGAAACTGTCTCATTGCTATTTGCTTCTCAATAAAATTAATAATAAAAAAAGAATGAAACCTTGGTTTCTGCAGTAACATGGATGAAACTACGGCATCTCGTTCAGTAGGCAAAGCTACATGCAGAAAGACAAGTATCAGATATTTTCTCTCCTGTGACAGTGAGGAAACTGAATCTGAGGGAAGATACTTACTGCTAGAGGTGGGAGAGGACCTGGGCTGGGTGTGGTGCTGGTGGGCGTGAAGTGCGGTTTGCCATGACTGGGTTTGCTGCGTGTGTACGTGGGATTGCCACACAGAGCCCGTCAATATACACAACTAACATGCCAGCAAAAAGAGGTTAATTTGGATATATAGTTTGAAAATGTTCCTTATAACTCATATATATGTGTGTATATAATATTCATTTTATTAAAACATCTGTAAGAGAAAAAAAATCCAGGCAGTGTGATGTAAGGCAAACTACTCTTAGCTGTAAAACCTGACAGGGACCTCTGGGATTAATTAATTGGGTAACAAATATGTCTACAATATTTAATATATACAGGGTGCTGTTCTAGTTCTAGGAACATTGCTCTGAACAAGATAAAAATGAATCCTCCACCTCCAGAAGCTTATCTTCCAGATGGACACTCATGCATATAAGGTAACTTAAGAGAATGTCAAGTGCTAAGAGAAGAATAAAACAGGGTCCTGCTGCAGCTGGTCACTTGGTGAAGGGATGGGGACGCGGACAGAACTGTAGCTTCAGAGCTGGTAAAGGACTCTCGGAGGAACTTGAAATCAGCTCAATTAGTGAAAAGGAGGTAACCCACAAAGATTTTAAGAGAGAATGTTCAATGGGAAGGAGTATCAATGCAAATCCCTGAGATGACCGCAGATTTTCACGTGCAGAGAACAGTATGAGGTCACTGTGGCTGGAACATAATGAATGGAGGGTTAGATGGGTAGCCAGGGTCCAGCTCATGTAGGGTTGGAAAGGCCATGGTGAAATAGTTGGCTTTTATGTTGATTACTATGAGAAGACACTGCCTATGTTGACTAGAAGAATCTCATGCCCGGATTTATGCTTTAGATTCACACTGTCCGATATAGTAGCTATTAGCCTATGTGACAACAAAACTTGAAAAGTCTAATCCAAATTGAAATGTGCTGCAAATGTAAAATACACACAATATTTCAAGTAGTTAGTATGACAAATGCAAACTGACTAGTAAATTTTATATTAAGTACTTATGTAAATGAGAATATTTTGAATAAGCAAGGTTAAATAAAAATATTATACTTAATTTTACACTTTTAAAATAGCTATTGGATATGTGGCTCTGGTCTGGACAAAGATTTTAACCTGTTGTTTCTGTTGGGTTAACGTTTAAAAGAAGATTGTAAACCTCTTTGTGACAAAGTTTTTGTGAGAATTGAATGTGATAGAAAGTGTGCATTTTGATCAAAATTGGAGAAAAGGAAGGGCTGCACGGTTAGCCAACATTTTGGCCCTAGCCTTTCAAGGTCAGTGAAGACTCGGGACATAGGAGAACCTGTACTGTAACAACATGTAACTCAGTTGTGCTCCAAATTTTCTGATCAAGATTATGGAGCCACAGAGGAATGTGTTCGATGATCTAAAGTGAGCCTGGGGAGAGTCACATGGAGAAAAAAAAAAACATTTTCTCAAGCTTTCACAGACAGCAAATTGGTCAAGCAATGGTTGTGACTCATCCTCATGTCTGACACTGACAAAAGGATGTACAAAAGGTGGTACAGGGTTACAGGATAAATCCTGAGAGTACTTGGCTGACTTTATCAGATACAAAAGTCACATTTCTTGGTATATAGGTCTTGCTATATCTTGGTCTTAACCATCCAGCAGAAAAGTATAAAAACGAGGTATATAAAGTAAATCCATATTAATACGATGAGCTGTAAAAGGCTCAAGTCAATAACTTCTGAGGATAACCCACTAATATTATAGACTGCTAGACAGTGTTAGATTGTTTAGTTGAATTCAAACACCTATAGTATTTAGATGCCAATAGAATATTCACCTCTGATAGGATAAAAAAATTAAAATTAAAATTAAAAAAAGATACAAAGGAAAGATCATTTTGTATTTATATATACGAAATAGGATAAATTTACAGCTACTTTCACTTAACTCAATGAGAAGAAAGAGGTGTACTAACAGTGTTTGGACAGAATATCCTGTCTGCTTCTTGTACTATGGATAACCACTAAGAAGATAACAATGTACAGTGTATTGACTATCAAAACTGTCCTATTAATCAGCTGTGAAACTGTCTCATTCATATTCATTTCTCAATAAAAACATAAATATAAAAAAGAAAGTGTGCATTTTTCTGAGAGCTATCTACACATGATAGATACTTGCTAGGCTAAAGAAAGTAAAGAATGGTGGTCAAATTTTGAATAGGAAGACAGGAAAACAGTGTGTTCTGGCTGAAAGAAACCATGTATTATATGGACCAAGTTGACCTTGACTTCTTGACTACCTTGGGATAAACAGATTGACCTAGAATTGATCCTTAACAACAGATTAATAAGTGTTAAGAACTCGGGCATGTAAGTATGGGAGAGAGGATAAGGCAGGAGGAGGAAGAGAAGCAATAGGAGGAGGAGGAGAACCTGGAGGAGGAGCACAAGGACGAGGATGAGGACAAAAGGAGGATTTAAAAAAAAGCAAGAGCCAAATCAGTAAATAGAAATGACTTGAAAGGCCATTGATTATCACTGAAACTTTGGAAACCCACAACCAGCGCAAGTTGATTTGAGCCAAGAGCTAAAAATGGAACCCAGAAGACATACTCAAATGAGCTAAGCATTTGTGTTCAGAAAGCAGGTTGGAATTAGAGGCTTGCTTCTCAGAGACTGTGTGACCCTGTGAGAAGCCTTGCCTTATCTGGGCCTCTGTATCATGTTAGAATGAAGGGGCATGTGTGGCTATTAAGACCCAAGTCTAAAATCCTGCTTAGGATTGACAGGAACCAGGAAACTGAACTTCTAGGGAGCCAGAAAGAGCTCTTGGACCTAATGCTGAACCAAGGAAAAACAAAACAAAGATTTCTTTAAAAATATGTCTGCCTATGGACTAATGTGAGCCCTGAATCTATTGCCTACAGCTGCTGGCCACTCATATATGTCTTCTACTATTCATCATGCTAAGAGGAAACTAACGTCATCAAATATTAATATTAGTCATTTATTAAGGACCTACTGTATGCTTAGTTTTGCATGATGTGCAGAAGAGAGATATTATGGTGAATAAAACAATCTAGGCTCTTACTATCATGAGGCCTTGATCAAATTAAAATTTTAAAACACAGTATACAAAATAGGATCTATATTGTGCTACAACTAAGCAATTTCCAAACAAGAACAAAAACAAAAAAAGACATAACGAAACCAATGAACAAAAAACAAACACTGGATGAAAACATGAAAAAAAAAATAGGTTTATTGCAATAGCAGAATTATGGCAGGGTTCTTACATTTTTTTAAAAAAAATAATTTTTAATTTTGTAAAATAAGAAATAGAATTTGACTCCCCCTGCCAAAAAACAAAACAAAAAAAACAAACAAACAAAAAAAAAAAGTAAAATACATGAATGTCACAGTTCACATCTATTTCTGGAAGGCAGAGGACTCTGATCATCTGCGGTGCCCAGGGATGCAGGCTGATGAGGCGGCCAGTGTTGTGAAGCCAGAGAATCTGGAGCCAGTAAATAAGTCATCCAGCCTGGAAAGGCCCAGACCATTTCTGCTCACAGCTCTGACTGGAAATGCTCGCCTGGAGCCACATTGTCATGAGAAGCCCAGTAAGTGGGCTGAAAGCCTTATAGGTCCCCAAAGAAAGGGAAGACTTTCAAGTGTTGTACCAGATGACTTAGACTAGAAAGGACCCAGACAATTAGGCCTCTGAGGAAAAATGACCACCGCAGCTCCTGAGGATTCAGTCAGGCTGGAGAACCAACTTCCATCGGAAAGCATAGCTTCTCCTCAACTTGCTTCCTGTCTTGTAAACTTGGTTGTGGATGTAATGAGAGCTCGGCCGCTCTCATCTCTCCTAAGGCATCGCATCAGAGGTGGCACAGATGCAGAAAAATAGCTTTCATAAACACCAAAGAATGACAGGTTCCTCCTAGAAGCTATAAACAACCTCAGGTCTACCGAAGAGAGGGGAAACGGCGAAGGAGATAAAAGCAAACAGTGTTCAGCACTGTGTATCTCCCAGTAATCCCGTGTTTGCTGAATCCCAGTGTATTAAGGAAGAAGCACAGCAGCTGTTACTGCAAATAACAGTGGTCTTATTACCTGTCCTACTGTGTCCTTGCCTTTTTAAATATTCATTTTGAAGATGGAGATGAATGAAAAACTCTTGGTAATTTGGTTATCAATATAACCCATTGGACCAGTCTTTTAAAGGGCTCTGGATGAACACACAGCATCCAGTTCATTTAGCTCTCTGATTTTTCAGCCAAGACAGGTGAGTGTCCTGGCCTGTGACTTTTAGAGGCATCAAGGAGAAAGTTTTGGTACCTTAGAACTCAGTCATGTCTCTGTGATGGATCAGATCTCTGTAAGCAAGTCAATCTGAGCAATGGATTAAATCCAATTGACTGTTCCAGTTGTCTTAATGATTGAATAGAAGTTCCCACTGGCCAGTCTTATGCGATCCATCATTCTGCATCTGTGTTGTCCTATCAGAGCCTTTGTCCTTACTTTCATTTCTAATCCAGGCCCTGTAATGATTGAACACTTTTGGCTGAGCCTAGCCCATGTTTAGACGTAGATCTTCATTCTACTTGGAAAGAATTGAGATAAGGCAGCTCAGCATCAACTGTTTCTCTTAATACCCCCCACCTTGAATTGTATTTAAAAAACTATGCTTTGTGTTTACATATGGAATTATTATAGGAAAAAGACACACTGTCACTAATCCTCCCCTGAGTACTCTGCATCACTTCAAACACACTTACACCATTACAAGGCAGCTCTGGAAGTTCTTTGGCATGAGTGTCTTTAGTGTCTCAGCTGCCTTGATGCCCTAAACTGACTCAAAGCATTTACTCTTCTCGGTCATGTTGACTTTGAGAAAAAGCCAGAAGATGTATGGTGTGAGAGCTGGAACATAATGTAGACAAGGACAGATTGTCATGTATTTCTGAGCCTGTCTTTCCACTGGATGACACTCAGTGTTGGCATTCACTACATTTCTTTTTAATCATACCTCACAAAGACACTCACAAAAGAGGACTTTGAGAACTGCTGTAGAAAGTGGCAAGAATGGAGGGTTACATGTATTCAAGGGAAGGGTACATTTTGAGGAAGATTAATGGCAACGTCTTTTACTGTAACAACATTTTAATTGAATATTCACCATATTTTTGATCACCCCTTGTACATTGACTGAATCTTTTGTTTTGCCTCCCTAACGAAGATTCATACCTTTCTCATAATTTCTAACAGGGCAATTTCTTAGACTTGTTATAGGGTCCACCTCCTGGACACTACATTTCCTCTGAGCTCTGCCTTCCATTGGCTGGCTTCTTTGAAGCCATGTACGATAAGCTCCCCTATCTCCAGGGAGGTGAACTAAGACACTTACCTTTCCTTCCTTTGTCCTTTCCTCTGCAAAGGTTGGCAGGACGATCATTAATTACAGTACTGTAGGACTTTAGGCCACAGCCATGGCTCATTAGAGAAGCAACAAACAGAATCCAGAGAAACCAACCCCAGGCTAGGTTCAACCAATGGGATTTTCTCTCCAAAATTTGAATTAAAAATCACAAAGACTGAGTAGTAGTGATGTTAAGAGTGGAGCACTGAAAGACCCCCTGTCCTGAGGACTTGTATTTTCCATTAGACCTGTGATCTTATAATGAACACCTCACTTATTGAGCAAACTTGGGATAGACTTTGCTCTGAGAAATCAAACTGAGACAAGCTGGGCCCTTTTTGCTCATTGTTCCCTCTGCCACTAATTTCCTTGGCAGATCCCCACGGACACCTGTTCTCTAATCCTCGCACCTGTGCATCATGGTAGCAGGACTGGGAATTTGCTTATCGCATTATAACAGAGTCCCAGTGCCCTCTGCTGTCACCCTTATTAAATAGGAACAAAGTATCCAGGAGGATTTTCCCAGCACAGGAGAAACCTAGAATCATGTGGTAGATTGACAAGTAGTGGTCAACTTGGGTGTGGAAGGCCACCATGAGGGGTGTTGCAGCAGCACAAGAGGTAAAACTGAAGAACACCTAACAACAGCTATTAGGTTCTCCTGGAGGAGCTTGTCATGATGGCTTTCCTGACATGAAACCAGCTGTTCCTATCATCAGAGGAGCTTAGAACCTTGTTGACAACCTTGTCACAGTTCACTTTGAAGGAGCCCTGGTCCTTACTCTGAGCATTGCTTCCTGGCTCCAGACAGGAAGGTGATGCACTATAAATCTCCTGGAGAATCTTGTCATGCTGACCATTCTGATATGCACTTGGCTATTCTCATTGTCAGAGGAGATTGGGACCTCACTGTTGCAGGCAAGTGAATAAGCCATGTAGGAGGTAGATCTTCCAGCCCTGGTCAAGTCTTCCAATGCTTGTAGGCTCAGGTGATATCTCTCACTTCATAGGAGACCCAGAGCCAGAGCCACTAAGCTAGGTCAAATTTTTTACTCTTATAACTTGCAAGGTAATAAATATCTATTGTTATTTTAATTTATTTTGCAGCTATAGGCTGGACCACCTCTTCCAATTTGCCAGGTTCCTCTATCCTCCCCATTCCCCCAACCAAGGCAGCCTCTGCAAGTCAGTCAGTCACAGTGAGTACTGTATGTACCCAAGCATCCAGCAAGATGGGGTTATCACACAGGTAACATCAGAGGCAGTACACCCCCTCAGAAACATTTCACTATCTCATTAACAACCTTGACAGGAGCTGCTGTAAAGGAACTGTCCTGAAGAGAAATATTTTAGTTGATTTTTCTTTTATAGTATCCACTATCTGGTTATAAAAATGATACATATTAATGGTAGGAAATTCAGAAAATTCAAAATATATTTAAAAGGAAGTTTAAATGACCTGTACTCTCACCACCCAAAACTAATGACTTAAAATTTCGGTATATATCCTTCCAGTATTGTTTTAAATTAGTATAATTTGGTTCATGCAAAGTTATATCCTGTGCTATTTTTTTAAAACTTAACACTATATTGTGAGCATTTTCCCATATCACAGAACATTCTGGGGATTTATGATTTCTAATGACTGCATAGAATTACAATGTATAGATGTACCATAATTTTTTTAACCAATCTCTATTTTTGGACATGCGGGTGGTTTTCAAGTCTTCACTGTTATAAATAATGCTGCAACAAATATTCATGTACATCAATCTTTGTCCATGACTTGGATTAATTCTATAGGTCATAAATCTCTGTTTCCATTTCAATTTGTTTCTTTATGTCTTTAAGTTTCTTTTTTTTTTAAAAAATGCAATCACTAACAGAGGCATAGAACTGAAAAGGTACAAAAGGTTATGCAGTGAAAAGTACATCTGACTTCCAGCAGAGTTCCACAAGGTTCCTTGGTCCAAGTATATTTCCCCAAAGGCAAAAATAACCGTGGACTCTTCTGTGCATATACAGTCCATGTGTGGAAGTCAGCTCGTCTCCGCGGGTGGCCCCTGGACTCCCAGGATTCTCAAGACCCTTCTGAGGACTTCACAGGGCACCAACTGTGTTCTTAATGACACCGAAGTATTATTATTATTCACTTGCTTCCATTCCATTCCCTCTTAGATGTGCAGAGGCTAAGTGACATCATCACCTCAACAACTAATAATATGCGCTTGCATATAATGTTTTCTAGAAACTTCTTAGTCTTTTGGTACTTTTTAAGAGGATAAAGGCTTCCTGAGACCAAAGTGTTTGAAATTTGTTGGTATAGATCCTAACACACACACACACACACACACACACACACACACACACACAATTGGTAACATTCTATGCATATCCTGTAGTGGTTTTTTTTTTTTAATACAACAATATATCTCTGAGATTGTTTAATCTCAGCACTCATAAAACAGCCTTGGTATTTTTAAGTGGCTTTATTTCATTCCATATTATTGTTCCACATGTTTTCAACCAGCTCCTATTGATGGATATAGGATTTTTTTTAAAGAAATCTTTGCCATTGTTATTTCTGTTATGCAACAATATATGTTGTACAGAATAACATTCTATACTCTTCATTTTGTATGAATGCATTATATTTTTAGTAAATTCCTGGTAGTAGAACTTCTGGCTTCAGGGTATGCATATTTAAAATAGATCCTGCCGACTGCCTTCTGCAGAGAATACACACATCTTGGCACTCATGGTAGCTGAGATCAATTGTTTCCTCACATCTTCACCATCAAAGTGTGTTAGCCAACTTTTGATCATTAAAATATGATGATTAAAAATATAATACCTCATTGTGCTTTTAAGTTCTATTTCTCTCATCATGCATAAATACATTTTCTTATTTTGAAACATCTTTGTGTTTTCTTTTCTGGTAACTCTCTGTTTATATACTTACCCACTTATCTTTTCATTTGTTCTCATAAATTAGTAGAGTATCTTTACATATTAAGATAATAAGCACTTCTCTTTTACCTTTTGGTTATGTTATTTTACCTTATAAAACATTTGTAACTGTCAATTTTTTTATTTTAAAGAGAAAAAGATAAAGCACAATGAAAATGAGTTCTGAAACAGGCTGGCAGGACAGGTACAATAGTTAATACACTGCATGTGGCAGCTGTCAAATTAATAGTAGTTTCTTTTATGGCTTCTGGGTTATATCTAGGCTACATACAAATGCAGACACATTTTTAAAAATGTTTTCTTCTAGTGTTTTATAGGTTTTCATTGTTAATCCATTTGGATATTGTCATAAGAAATTATATTATAATCCAACTTTACTCTTAATTTTTATTGCTACATGGGATTCATTGTGCCAACACTATTTTGTGAAAGAACTTCTTTCCATCGATAAGACATGCTATATTTATTAAAAATTACTTTTGGTTTTTATCTGATCTCTTTCTGATCCTTCCATTCTATTTCATAAAGTCATGTGTCTACCCCTCCCCCACCCCACATCATTTGCATTATAGATGTAGAGTAGCTATAATAGAGTAGCTGTTCTTTCCTCCCACCTGTTCATTCTTTTCAGAGTTTACAAACATATTTTTCCTTTATTTTGCTGTAGGAATTTTAGGATGAACTCAACTTGTTCAGAAAAAATTTTACTGGCATTACTTGAATGTACAAATTAACAACAATGGTGAGTCTTTCTATTCAAGAGCATAGGAGACATTTTTAAAAATGTTTTTAAGGAAGGTTTTATTCATTCATATACATCTTGCACATTTCTTGCAAAGTTTATCCATGTTATTTCTTTTGCTATTCTAAAGTTTTCATTTCAAATATATTTTCTAACTGGTTAATGCTATACATTGAGATGCAACCTATTTCCTATATTCACTGTGTGGCCAGCCTTCTTTCTGGATATACTTATTGTTTAGAACAATTTTTCAACTGATCTTCTTGGCTTTCCCAAGTATCCACAATATCACCTACAAGCAACAATAAATGTTATTCCTTTTAAACAATTTTTACATCTCCCTTCCTGCTCTAGCAAGTTTCATTGGCTAGTTTCTCCAAAATAAAGTCAAGCTATAGTAAAGGTAGTACTGAATTTTGTTTTGCTCTTTATAAGAATGATTCTCATATCTTATCATTAAGCCTGACCCTGGAATTTTCCCCCAAAATATATATTTGTATTGAATTACAACTCTTAAACTTCTGAACTCCACACTTTCATCAGAAGTTCAGTTTTTCCAATCACTAGGCTCCTATCCTGCACCTACCAGACTAACCTCATACATCTCAAGCTGGACAAATACGCTGTCTAGAATCAATCAGGTGTCAAGCTGTGACCTGAACACTGAGACTAAGTATTCTATTTCTTATAAAGAAGATTACCAAAGGGAACAGCTGAGACATGCTAATTGACAAGTCACTCTTCAGCCTGAGTAATTTTCAAGGACCATTTAAGGAAAATGAGAGTGACTACAAAAATCTTCAAGCCCAAACCTGTGCATACGCTCTATCTCCACTCACTCCTCAGTCCCCTTAGACTTTGCCTGTCTGACTTGTGAAGCTAAGCCCTGGCTTCTGAATCATTTCAGACATGCTCTCTATCCTGACCTGGCCTGGCTAAAACTGGCCAGTGCACACTGTAAAACCACACTTCCCAGAAGTGTTTCTCATCAAACACAAGAACAGCCAGGATGCTTACTTAGAACTTCAGATGACTGAGATCTCCAGGGCTTGCTGGTGCTCGTGCACGCCAACCCTTGAGAAGCACAGCCTGGCCATTTCTGTGGTACAACAGAACTGCTGAAGAACCCAGACCTTCTTCCTCAACTTTTCTGGTCCCAAGTTAAATCATCACAATGTCCCTAAATGAAGTGTCCCGTGGACACCCTAGAAGGACAAACGTTACTTTTACTTATGTTTACTCAGAAACTTCAAGGATGTTGGAGATAATACTCAAACCATCTGCAAGTGGATTCTAGTGGAAATTTTGAAGGAAGTGGATAAAATGTCCCTATAAAGCTTGGAACAAGTGAGGTAACCTGGCAATCTTCACTAGAGAAATCATCATTTCCTGAGATAGGTCATGAAAGCCTATGACAGAATCTCTCCAGCTGCAGCGTGTGTGCCATGAATGACTCTATAGCCCCATCTCATGGATGGAGCCAGCTTCCAGCTCTGTGGTGCTGAGAAACTGCTGTGTGATCCTGAGCTGCCTTAGATATGAAGGCCAAAAGGAGTGCAGGTGGCATCTGCTGCCCCCTGGCTACACTGGCCACTGTTGTGGGAGACACCTGGTCCTTCTGTATCTACCTTGGCCCTGTTGCTACTTCCTTCCCTACTGCTGATGCTGCTGAGCAGGCCTCACCTGTGAGCCCAGATACTGCAGCTGCAGGTAAATGACCATATTTACAAACAGGCCATCATGGGCACTGTTTGTGCCACCAAAAGGCACTTTGGAAAGTGTTCTTTGAATTCCGAGGAGATCCACAGACAGCCTCCTGCAGTAGAGTCAAGGGTGGGATGAAGAGGTAGAGCTGCTGAGCTACTTTTAAATCGATGTTTAGCAAAAGAGTAAAGTGGCCCGGCCCATTAAGGAGCTCTTGCTAGAAGCTGCCCCACTAACCTGGCTCTCCAAGCCTTCAGGGAATCAGATGAAGAACCCCCAGCACGGCTGCCCATGACTTCCCTGCAATCACACATCAAGGAGGGTTTGCAGAGCAATGAATGCACTGCTGGCCCACCGAGAGCGCCCATCTGGCGAGTTTATCTTCTGTCTCCAGCAGCAAGGCATAATGAAGGAGGCTCCTTTGAGAGAAGCAGAGCATTTTTCCAGTCTGTCTCTCTGCTGTCTTTACAGTGGGACTGCTCAAAGTCTGGCAAAGAGAGGGCTCCCCTTCTCTAGGCTTTCATGTTGATGTTGGACTTTAGGCTACTTGCTATCAAACCTTAGTTATCCAAGTTATTAAACTGTGGAGTTCCTATTCTAAAAATAGCTTGTTACTAGAGCTTGGGGAGGAGTCTAATTCAGTATCTACAGAAACTGAGGGTCTCCTCTGAGCCTGGCTGTGGGCAGCTCCAGCTGTGGTGTGCAGGCCTGCAGGTAGCTGCACTCCCAAAGCTCTGAGGAAGTCAGCTTGCTTATCACTGGGTTGCCCTCAAGGCAAATGACACTTCCTATGATTTTGTGCCAGAACAAATTTACCACAACTGTGTGAGCTAGAGAGGTGCCTGAGAGATGTTGCTTTCACTCTTGTAAACTATAAATTGCCCTTCACTTAGCTACATTATTATCATTTTAGAGTATTATCAATTATTTGGTTAACCCTATGGTGTGCAGCTATCTGTAATATTCACTGGTTTGGGGGCCTATAATTTCCCACTAATTAAGGTATAATATTATTCACCTATATCCTTGTGCAAATTTGCTTTTAGAAATGCACTCAAATTGTTACATGCTGCCTATGAACTCGAGCCATTTGAATAACCTGAACCTTTTATCAGTGAAAGAATAATAAAATCACTGGGTTATTTTAAGATCACAGGGCATTGTTTTAGCATATGTAGACTTTTACGCACTTCATTTTCTTCTTTTACAATGCAAATAATATGCATATGTATTTCTTTATAGCAACAAATTTACTGCAATGTAAGGACTTTGTTCTCCTTTTATCTCCACCAGGCTCTTGGCAGGCCATAGAACCTTCCCTCTCACCTAAATGGACTGTGGTCTAAACATTTAAGAGCTCTGAAGGCCAGGAAGGGCATTGGAGGGGAAGCCAGTGGCTGAGTCCAGGCCCCCCGCCACTCTATTAAAGCATACATGCTTGCTTTTTCTCTAGATATAAGTGAGTTTCTGTGTTTGTAGAAAGGATTCTGCTGCCAACAAATACTTGACATTTCTTCACATTACTTTCCTATTTATTAAACTACTGATAACTACTTAAAACTCTGCTAAAAAATATTCCAAGGGGCCAGGGAGATGGCTCAGTAGAATAAGTGCTTCTCTGGCAAGTGCAATGGTCTGAGTTCAATCCCCCATTCTGCAAAAAAAAAAAAAAAAAAAAAATCCAAAAGACTATCTTATTCGTTGTGAATGTTGCTTTATTTTAAGAGAAAAACATGGAATAGATGACTAAAACAAAGGCAGGAAAGTGAAACTCGGCACAGAAAACTAGAAAGGCTAAAGTCATCCCAATTTAGCCAAGCAAAGC
The DNA here is from genome assembly GCF_000260255.1 of Octodon degus. NCBI lineage: Eukaryota > Metazoa > Chordata > Mammalia > Rodentia > Octodontidae > Octodon > Octodon degus. The sequence goes on along the minus strand of NW_004524595.1, from coordinate 1,964,829 downwards.
ATCCAACTGGAGGTCAGGAAGGCATGGGGCAGGAATGATTCCAGAAAAAATAAAGTTCTAGATGTTTTGGTCCAAGAGAACAATGAGAAACATTCAAAACTAGTACCAAAAAGAGAGAGATGTAAATGGCATTCGATGAGAGGATGGTATATCCAAAGGTGAAAAGATCACTGGAAAGTTATCACTACCTACTTGAAGTGCCAAAATCTTGGTGGAGAAGGTTTGACCTTTGTTTTGGACTTTGATGCTTCCCCTTTTCCCTGTCTGAAGTGTGCACCTGACACTTAGAGGGGCAGTGGTCCTCTTGCGACGACATTGAAAACCATGCTTAAAATGTGGAGTTGAGGCCGGCCAGATAGCTCAGTGGACTAAAGCGCCTGCTTAGGCAGGGCTCAGGGGCCAGGGTTCAGTCCCTGGCTTGGCATGCTGGCCCCGCCACCATGGCATGCTGAGAAGGCAACTGAGACTGGGCATGGTGGTGTGCAACTGTAATCCCAGTGCTTGGGAGACTGAAAACAGGAGAATCACTATGAGTCTGATCTACATAGTGAGACCCTGTAGACCCTGCAGATCCTGTCCTAAGTACAAAAAAAAAAAAAAAAAAAAAAAAAAAAAAAAAAAAAAAAAATGGTGGAGTTGAAAGAATGAGCCTGGGGGGCCTGAGCCCCATGGACTATGCTTACCTGCAGTTTTGCTGCTGCTGGCATTTACAGTATGAGCTTCCCCAGAAGCATCCCTGGGATAAGAATTCAACTGCAAGTTGGTTACTTGGGAAGGGAGCCCAGGAAACACCAAGGGAGGAAGGGAAGTGACACAGAGAAAGGAAGAGAAGGGAGCCAATGACAGTGTGTTATCAAGCCAGTTACCACAGAGGGAAACTGGAAGTTAATCCTTGAGGAAGTGTGACAGCCAGAGCGGAACACGAATCAGAGATATCCTGCCCAGGGGTGAGAAGCTGGAGTATGGGTATGCATACCCTAAATTCCACCCCCACCCCCTCAGGATGCTGCTTTTGTAGGGCATTGGTTCTTCAGCATCTGACTTACTTTATGCACAGGCTAAACACCCTCTCACACCTCAAAGCCATGAGATTCAGATTTTTTGTAATAGCAGTTAAGTACCTGTTGACAGACATGGGTGGGATTCAAGCAGCAGCCGTTACACGCAGGAACACTTGTGCAGCCTCTATTGCCCCAGTCAAAGACTAGCCCAGCTGATAACTACCCTGCAAGTATTTTGATTTTAATAGATGTTCTCACCCCTCTCACTAATACAGAGAACAATATTTAACACTAACCTATATACATAATCCAATGCATTATTTTTAGAGTCAGGAAGCTTTTCCTAGCAACCACCAAGTTTGCCAAGAGGAAGCAACCAGAAGGCCTTTTCACATGTGGGGATTTTAACATAACGCCAGAGCTTATAAATATGTTACTCACATAGAATATTTTTCTGCTTAGTCTAGATTTTATTTTTTATTTTTTCATTCTTGGACAAATCAAAGAGACTTTCAATGAGGTTTGGAAAAAGCATTCTCCAGGTGAGGAAAACTCCCAACCTTCTAAATGATTAACGTGCTTCTGAATGGCCTAGAAGATGAAACGGGATGAGAGTTCCTCAGAAGGGCACATGGTACCAAGCTGAGACAAAGCAAAGGAAGATGAAAAGAAATGAGTTCATGAAGTTCTTAAATGTGAGAACTGAAAGAGAATGCACTGAGATCATCTTTTATTCTTGTCAAAGCCCTTGGCTGACCTTGGGGAGAAGAGGGCAGTGTAGAGAGGAGAGACACCCATGGCTGAACTGCCCTTCACTACCCATTTCTTCACCCTGCACAAAGCCAGGACTCAGGGTTGGCTGCCACCAAGGCAACACAGACTGGAGATTAAATAGGCCCGGAATTTCAAAGGTCACTGGTTTGAAAGAAAAACTCAGCAGAAAACAGGCATTACTGAGGGGTAGAGAACAGCAGACCTCCCTCAGCTAACATAGGGAATGAGCTCCAGAGGTTGCAGGGCAGGAGCGCCACTGAGACAGAAATGCCATAAAGCCTGAGGTCACTGATGGGACTCAGCAAGCTTTCTATTATATTTAGGGAACTTTTCATAGGCTTATATATTTCCAAATCAGGTTTTAACATCACTAGAGGGCATGCAATTAAGCAAATGCTTTTGCTACATGAGAGTCAACACTCTGTGTTGTACAAATTGCAATAATGGGATTGTCCTTCAATTGCTAATGCAAGCCTCCTGGAGTCAATTTTATCAGCTGTCTCTTTAGTTTTTGTTGGCACCTGTCACTTCACCTTTGCAAGTCTCAGTTTTAAAATCTGTAGCATGAGAGGCATCTGTCCTTTCTACATCTTAGCATTGTTGCTAAAGTCAAAACAAACCATTTCCTAGATGAGCAATGGCTTATAAATTGCTAACTAATGTAAAGTATTATGATTATTCACATTAACCTTGTTTTCTAAGCACATTCATGTTTGTCGTTTGTATAGCATTGCTTTTTTATTTTATAAAGAGAGTACAAAATAGTATCAAAATAGAAAAATTACAAGTGATACAGAATTTCACTTAACAAAGTAATGTGAATTTCACAGTATTTGTTGTAATCTATAGTGTTGTCTTCCAACCGGTTATTCATATTACCAGATATATGTATGTGAAACTGGAAGAAAAAAAGAGAAATATATAAGAAAGTAAGGAGAGAAAAAAGAGAAACAGTTGAACAAAAGAGACAAATTAAGCATTATCTTCTCCTTTCCATAGACCAGTAGAAATTCACTGTATAATTGTCTAAACCATCCTGTTTACATACATAGATATATCTCTTTCCCCTCTTCCCTCTCCTGTCCTTCTTCTCAACCCAATAATTCTTTCCTTTTGAATAAGTTCATTCCCTTTTCCCAGTATCTTTTGTACCCTTCAGATTCCATTTCTCTTTCAGGTTCTCACACTAAGGAGACAATACAATGTTTGTACATGCAGGTCTGATTTATTTCATGTAAGAGTATGGTCTCCAGCTGCACCCGTTTACCAACAAAAGTTTCAAATTTATTCTGTTTTATCGCTGAATAATACTCCATTCTGTAAAACACCACATGTTCTTTATCAATTCCTCAGTTGGTGGGCATCTACCATCTCACCCCAGAAAGAATGGCTAACATCAAGAAGTCAGCCAATAACAAATGCTGAAGGGGCTGTGAGGAAAAAAAGGAACCCTTCTCCCACATGGTGGGAGTGCAGACTGGTACAACCACTATAGAAATCAGTGTGCAAATTCCTTTAAAAGCTAGAAATGGAGGTCCCATTCAAGATAGCTATTCTTCTCCTGGATATTTTTCCAGAAGAACTGAAAACATCATACCATAACACAATGATATATATGCACCCATTTTTATAATTTGTCATAGCTAACTCCTAGCATTGTTTTTTATGCCTTGTTATGATCTTTTTTTTTCTGCATTTAGTGCAGGGTCTACAGGGTGCTCAAGGTCTCACTATGTAGATCAGACTCCCAGTGATTCTCCTGTTCTCAGCCTCCCAAGTGCTGGGATTACAGGCACGCGCCACCACAGCCAGTCCCAATTGCCATCTCAATGTGCCTCGGGGGTGGAACTGACATGGCAAGCTGGGGATTGAACCCTGGCTACTGCACTCTGCCTAAGCAGGCACTTTAGTCCACTGAGCTATCAGGACAGCCCTCTGTCTTGTTATGATCTTTGATAATAAAATGTGATTCATTAAATGAGAGAGAGATTTAAAAGTTTAGCACACATCAACAAATAAAAATAAAAATAAAAAATAAAAGCTTAGCAGAGTCCTAGTGTGCCATGTACATTCCATATATGATAGTTATTTTTATCATTATCATCATCTCAGCCATCATCACTGCCATCCCTCTTATCATTATCATATATATATATATATATATATATATATATATTTTTTTTTTTTTTTTTAAACTTTCCTGCGACAATCTGCATTCTCTTCCCTGGATTCACGGTCACTTGGCTGCTTCTCTTTCCTTTTTGAGCCTACCTCTGATAGGCTCAAAACAACAAACACCACCAAGTAACATTAAAAATTGAGTAGTAAAGCTTTCTCTAATACCTGAAGGCTTCTCTTCTCCAAAAGGTGAGTAATGGATGAGCATAAGATTACTTTGAAGGCCAAATCATACCCTCTGTATATTGTCATTGCTTTTGACTAATTTTAATTGGTGTAAACAGTCAGCGTTTGCATTAGTGCTGCCACCACTGTGCTGGACAAAATGTAGATTTTGAAGTTATTTCAACCAAACAATCATAGAGGAGATTTCCCATTAGCCCTGGAGCCAGTCAAATGTAGTTTATCCATCTGTGAACAAATCAGGTGCATCCCACTCATCTTTCTTCCAACAGCACATGACACCACCACATGTGAGTGCTGGAAATGCGCCCAGCAATCCAGTCAACCATTTCACTCTGAACAGGGGGAAATTGGAACACAAGAAAATAGAGTTGCCACAAGAACACACAGGTACTGCGAAGTGGGAATGAGAACATCTGTCTACTTAGCTCTCAACCTGGTCTTCTTTCCACTACCTTCTCCTGAGAGGCAGATTACATTGTCTGAGCATCGCATGGGGTAGAGGAAAGGCAGTTCGTACAGGCAAAAGAATCCAGCAGCAGCCAGAAGTTGGTTGACTGGAGTAAAGAGGAAACAAACATGGAAACATGCACCGATCAGAGCAAGGCAGGCACGACACAAGGCAAATGAATGAATGTGTCCCAGGGGTAGGCAAAACAGATGGAGTCCAAACCCAGCTGGAAGTGACAGGGAGCCAGTCGGTGAATTACCTGGACACCTGACTCACAGCTATACTGTTTTCCTCCATCTGCTGGAAGTCACCCTTGACTTGGAGCAACCAGGCCTGAGGACAGGGTCTAATATGCTGAGATACAGAGGGTTGCTTTCACTTCTGACATTATTTAATGACCTCATCCTTCTTGAAGGGTGTAGTCTGAGGAAAGCTTCAGTCAAGGGTAGAAAACAAAAGCTAAGGGTGAAGGTTCCTCAAATCTTGAATATAACCTGAAAGAATGGAGCAGGCATTTCCCACCAAGCCATGATTCTGATAGCATTCACCAGGGACAGAGTTTTTTCTAAGGTGACCACCAGAAGAAAAATAAAACAGGTCACTAGTGAGAAGAAATTTTCATTTGTTTACCTGATGATTTTTGTGTACTTCAAAAAAGTACTCTTAGTGGGGCTGGCCAGATAGCTCAGCAGACTAAAGTGCTTGCTTCAGCAGAGCACAGCAGCTGAAGTTCCATCCCTGATATGCTGTGCCAGCCCTGCCCCCAGGGTGTGCTGAGACAGCAAATGAGACTGGGCACCGTGGTGTGGGCCTGTAATCCCAGGGCTTGGGAGGCTGAACACAAGGCAGATCACTAGGAGTCTGATCTATGAAGTGAGACCCTGTAGACCCTGTACTAAATACATACAAAAACTACTCTTAGAAATAAACTCTTTTCTTCTGAGCCAAATCTACAGACTGAGTAGAAGACCAGGTTTCCTGAATATTTTTACCCCTCCATTCATATACGGAAATCCTGACCCCCAATAATAATATTAGGATGGGTGCTTCAGGAGGCAATTAGAACATTAATAGGTAAGTGAACTTGTATGACAGGCTCCTGAGAGCTACTTTGCCCTTTCTGCCAAGTAAAGCTACAGTGGAAACCTACTATCCATGAATCCCAAAGGGAGCTTACAGCAGACCCCAAGATCTTAGCTTTTCTAGCATTCTGACAATTATAGTCCTCCCAGTCTATGGTGTCACATTATAGCAATGTGAATGGACTAAAATACAGTACGTGTGGGTCTCCCTCGATCAGCTTATCTCAAGACAGCATTTCAGGTAGCAAATTGTGTTCACAGTTCACAATGGTACAGAGATGAGACACAACATTCTCTCTTCAAAGTTCAGCAAGAAAGGATAGGGAAGGGAATTGTGTCGGGAGCTACAACAGAAAAGGAAGTAGGGAACAAGTCTTGGAACAGTCTGCATCCCAGCCTGGGAAGTTGTAGCTTGGTCACAATAGACCCTCACACTGACCCTCCAAAGCCAAGTCGATCCTCCTTCACAAATTCAGTGTTCGCAAAATCTCCTTCTCACTAAAATTTGTGGGTAGCCCTTAAATCAACTCATGCAGAATGAGGGGAAATCTCCTGCTCACTTTCTCAGTGGAAGGGAAAGACGATGTTGCTCTGCCCTGCAGTCGCAACTTTTACCCTATAAACCAGTGCCCTTTGTGATCTATTTAGTGCCACACTTTTTACATTTGGGGGTTTCTTCTGGCGACTGCACTGTTTGAAATAGTTCCCACACATAGTGCTGAGGGCTGCAGGCAAGAAGGCCATGTTTTAAAAAATGCACATTAGATAAGTTTCATTCGGGCATAATTTGTAATGATGTTGGCTGCGAGCTCAATATCAATGAATCAACAATATATATTAAATAAGATGTCTACACAGAAAGATACATAAACCAAAGTTATATATTGAAAGAATGATTTAACTGTTGTTACCCAAGGTGGGGGGAACCTAACTCTGTGTCTCCCCTAGGAGCAGGGGATCAGTATTTACTAATTCACTGTTCACAATGGCTGTAGAGAACACAGCTACGTGAATAATGAGAAGCAACTGTATATGCAGCAGCCTCATTTTATTTGACATTTAAATCTACATTTCACCAAATGGGGAGACAAATTCTCACAAGGCTGATACTTGCCCCAGGCTCCATATTTACTAAATGACAGGGCCAGGCCTTGAACACAAATGGTCTGACTCCCTCTCCCATCATACATCTACTCTGTAATGCAGCAGATTCTAACATAGCAGAAATACTCATATCCCTTAGGCCAGGTCTTAGAAATCTACAGTCAGCTGTGCCTCAGACTGAAACATAATTCAGTGCAAGTCTGCTAGGATGACCTAGTGTTCTCTTTACTGAAAGAAATGGCCAGGTGAAGACCTATAACCTCTCCTGGATCCACTGAAGCTTGGCTTTAGGGAGACTTGGTTTATCTGGAACCTCTGATAAGATCCAGAGTGAGCTGGCAGCTGCTGGGGGAGCTCAGTGTCTTCATATTCCAGAGGCAGCAGTGCCTGGTAGTCCAGATGCAGCAGCCTGAGTGCTCAGTTGATGCCCCTCCTGCCCCCCTAGCACCATATCTCTCCTCCTCGTGTGGAGTCTTGTTTTCTTTCTGCAGAAAAACAAACAAACAAACAAACTTCATCTTCTGGAGAACTAGACCATGAAGAGGAGCCCTGGGTGTGAAAAAGCTGCAGCTTTCTACTCTGGTGTGCTTTTGTTTGTTTTGTTTTGTTTTGTTTGATTAGTGGGTACTGATTCAATATTTGGATAGTCCACATGAAAGCATTAACACAAGTAAGTAGTGTGTATGTTTGTGTGTGTGTGTGTGTGTGTGTGTGTGTGTGTGTGTGTGAAATTGGGTAAGAAAGCAAACTAAACATTGAAATAAAGGAGAATTTTCCCCACTGAATATGCTGGAATTTGCTACCTCCATGAAATCGCCTTCAAGCCTGCCAAGCTCTAAGAACAGATAATCCTCCCAGATGAGGCTCTCTCAAAGAAAGAAGAGCCAAGGCGGAAATGTATCAGATGATGAAGCAGCTCCAGGCTAACTATCTTATGAGCCCCAGAAGGTCTCCCCATCATGGATGCTTAGGGCCCCAGAACCTCTCCCCGGGTCTAGTTTTTAATAACATTATGAGATTTGTTGCTAAAAGGGACTCTGCAGGCCAGCTCATCAGAACCACCCCACCCCCAAACATATATATACTCATCCACTATTAAGAAAAGGTCTTTGGAGGGCCGGCAATATAGCTCAGTGGACTACACACTTGCCTAGGTAAGCACAGGGGCCAGGATGTGATCCCTGGCACTGTATGCTGTGCTGGCCCCACCTCCGGGCATGCTGAGCAGACGATGGTGTCCAGGCATAGTGGCACATGCCTGTAATCCTAGCACTCGGGAGGTCTCTATGAGCCTGAGATGCATAATGAGACCCTGTACATAAAAAGAAAGGGGGGGAGGAGGAAGAGGAAGAGGAGGAGGAGGAGAAGGAGGAGGAGAAGGAGGAGGAGGAGGAGGAGGTAGAGGAGGAGGAGGGGAAAAGGAGGGAGGGAAGGAAGGAGGAAAGAAGAAAGGGTCTTTGGGGCCAGTGAGATAGCTCAGGGGACTAAGCTCCTGCTTTGGCAAGTGCAGGGACCAGGGTTTAATCCCTGGTCCTGTATGCCACACCAGCTCTGACTTTGGGGCATGCTGAGCCAGTGACAGAGTCTGGGCATGGTGGCACACACCTACAATCCCAGCCCTGGGGAGGCTGAAAACAGGATGATTACTATGAGTCCTATCTGCGTAATGAGACCCTGTACCGAATACACAAATGGAAAAAGAAAGAAAGAAAGAAAGAAAGAAAGAAAGAAAGAAAGAAAGAAAGAAAGAAAGAAAGAAAGAAAGAAAGAAAGAAAGGGTCTTTGAACCTCTGCTCACACATTGCCTTGCCTTTGATGGTGACAGTGGGAGGGGACAGAGCTCACTTACTTTCATTGCTTAGCCATCCTAGAGAGGGGTCCACTAACCAAGTGGCCTGGAAACTCTTGCCGAAGGGTCAAATAGGCTATACCACTGGCTTTTGTACATAGTGCTTCATTGCACACAGCCATGGTAATCATATGCTCACTATGGCTGCTATCATACTCCAGAGCAACAGAGTGGAGTTGTGATGATGACAGGATGGCCCACAAGCCTAGAATATCTACTGTCTGTCTGTTTATAGAACAGCTCCTCAACTCCTGCTTTAACGAAACAGGTGAGTTTTCTTACCCGCCTTGGTGATCATAGTTCTCCCCTGTGGAGGGCCACCTGGACGATTCTTCTTCAAAGAAGAGCAGTTATCTCCATCTGAGCTAAACCTGGCCCTATTTCTATGTATTGTACAGAGCTGCCTGGGACTTTTTTCCTTATTCCTTCAATTGGCTGTAAGCAATGCAAATCGGTATAGCTGAGATGCTGCTGTGCAGTCTTCGAAGTAAGGGTAAAGAGCAGTGTCTCCTCACACCCCAGCTCCCCAAATAGACATGTATAAGCTGAGGTGGGATGAAGATCTGTGCTCCACATTGTTGGAGAGCCTTGGGATAACAGGCTGTGACTTCCCAGGGCATAAACGATTACACATCACAGCTGAAGCACCAACGCCAAAATACCACATACTCCCTCAACTGTGTTATGCAGATTCCTCTTTCTGCATATCCTTCACTCTATGTAGAGAGTGAATTCTACAGAGGTGAATTCAGGCTTCCTATCTAGCCCAGCACTCACATACTTCCCGGCATTCTCACAGTCACTCATCCTCAAGCCACTCCCTTCCTCACAAATTAATAAAACTCAGATTTAGTCCTGGGTGAAGGCCTTTGTTCCAGCTAGCCGTCATTGAAGCTGGGCTCAGGGTCCCCTTGGTTCCGCACCACTTGGGATATATTATTGTGTCTTTATGTATGCTGAGGGTTGCACTGGGAGTGTTAGACTGGAATTAACTCAATACAATTCCCATAACTTTTCCATGGGGTTACAGTTATAAACTACCTAGCTTGCGAGGAAAACGAAGGGTTCTTCATAGTCCATCTTGAGCACCACAGAAGCTGTATCCTCTGTCAGGCAGCTCTCACCCTTGCCTCCATCAGACAGCCTTTGGCTTCTGTGTAATCAACCACCATGACTTGATCCTGGCTCTCTTTGTGAAGATGGAAACCCCTTCCTGTTTGGTCTCTGGACCCAAGTGCACACCTGCTAGGCTGTGTTCCGCTTCTGAGAAGCCAGCACATTTCCCCAGTCAACTCCCATCCCCAGCCGTAACTGCTTCCCAGAAACCTTCTGGTATCTAAACTTAAGTAGTTAAACAGAGAGCACTAGATGAATCTTGGATTTGTTCAACCACCAGTTCCCCTTACGGGAAGCCTGCCCAGTTGGGGAGGCTTTGTGCATTAATCAGTGTGGATCCCCCAGCAAAGTGAGAAGGGTAGCAAGTGAATGTAGATAAGGAGAAAGAGGATCACCTCAATTTGGCTAGATATTACAGTCAATGTTGTTGCAGCAAAAAAAAAAAGAAAGAAAGAAAAAAAAAAAAGAAAGAAAGAAAGTGCTTACAACCCAGTTGCTTTCTTTGACAGATGAGTCAGCAGAGTCCCAAGGAGTTTGTGGAACTTGCCTAAGGTCACAAAACTGAGCAGTGGTGAGATTCAGACCAGTCCTCAGGATTCCTGACTCCAAGATCACCTTTTCCACTATTATTTTTTCTCCATATGACTAATTCCTTCAGAGTTACAGTAGAAATATTTTGCGGGTCTTCATGAACATAAACTGGGAGCGAAATATATATTTTCTGGCCATATTATCCTATATTCATGGATTCCTTTTCCTCCAATCTTCCCACTTCATACTCTAAGGCTTCTAATTCTGGCCCAAGATGTTTAGAAGAACTGATCAATATTC
>NW_004524595.1:1948859-1953775 GCF_000260255.1 Octodon degus | reverse complement strand
ACACACACACACACACACACACACACACACACACACACAGCAGCTCGGGTGGAGGCATGCAGGAATTTTCTCCCATTAAGATTCCTGCTCTGTGAAAGACACAGTTGATGCCACTGTCCCTACTTCCTTCAGCAGGCACCCGGCCCTGACTTAGAAAGAGAGACCAACTTGGACCATGAACTCAGCTCTGCTCACACTGGACTTCTTATGTGGCATACTATGAGTGATGCTGGAACACAAAGAAAAAGATACAGTCCCTTCCCTCTTGGAGTGCACCTCCTGGTGAAAAAGAAAAACACATGAACAGTTCACATAAAAAGTACATGGGACCATGGGCTACGATGAAGCCCATGGGAAGGGCACACAACTCAGCTTAGTGTGGGTGGGGAGCAGTCCACAGGCAGAAATGCTTGAGCTGAGGTATTTAAAACTCAGTGAGACCCACCCAAATCCAGGAAGAAGGCAGAGTCTGGGGCCGAGGGGGCAAGAATCTCTGGAGTGATGAAACTAAAGGTCCTTTGTCATATAACACATACACAAACCTCTTAGTCCCTTGGCAGGGGGGTAGTAGGAAGAGCTGAATCCAAGAACTTCTCACTGAGGCACACCTCCAGGGTACCCCCTACCCCTTCAAAATTTTGACACAGTATCTCACTATGTTGTTAAACTGTACAGGTTGAGTTTGAACTTATATTTCTCCTTCCTTGGCCTACCAGAGTGCTAGGATTACAGGTGAGTACCACAATACCTGACTTCCATCCACATGTTGTGCTTCATAAACGTTAGCTCATTTTATATTCACAACAAAATACTAGGTAAGCAGTGGGAAGGTAGGTAGTGTTAGCCCCATTACAGATTCTATAGGCTAAGACAAGCTAAGTTCCTTGTCCAATTTCCATGCAGACAGGAAATAATAGAGGTTGAGATTGAAAAGTTCTGGTTCTGATATAGAAACCTGTGCTGTTACCCTCTACATACATTTCTGTGTTACTGGTTCACAGACTGCCTAGTGGGATCCCAGCTGCTGGAGCAAAGTCAGGTACAGGCACAGGCTATGGCTGTGTGACCCTTTCTCATCCAACTCGTGGCTCAGAGTGCTCATAAGAAGTGGGACTGGCCATCAAATGAAGTGTCCTCAAGAGGTTCTCATGCATCCTAACCCAACTTACCTTGCTGGACATGGAAGCTGAGCCTCCTGTGTTCTTCCCCCCAGTGACTCCCTCTGCTAACCAGCACTGCAAAGAAGCTTTGTGGTGCTCCAGGCAATGCCGAATGTTTGTGTGCTTGCTGAAGCAGCTAATGCTCTATCTTGGCCCTATCTGTCAGGTTTTGCAAAAGCTAGCATCTTCACAGGGCCCCCTAGGGGAGCATGTAGGACCTGCATCTCACTTCCTGTGTTTGCAGGGCTACAACTTTCCACCTTGCAGCACTCGCATGCTAGCTAGTTCACTGATAGGGACAGGTAGCTCTGCAGTCCCTCAGAGTCCCTCGGGTACACACACACACACACACACACACACACACACACACACACAAATATATGTCTTCATTTTCCTCTATCCTGGAGTCAGGCTGAACTCCAGATCTGCCCCAGCACAACATGCACCTGGAAGTTGCCAAGTGCTTTGGTAATGAAATCACCACAGGTGGATAAATGTTTTACTTCTTTTAGGCTCCTCATGGGTCCAAAGTATCCAGAATTCAACAATAAACAAAAACCCAGAGTCATCAAGTTTTTGATAATTAACCAAAGCCAAGAATGCCGAGCTGATGCAAAACCCAGTGCCAAAGTGAGGCGGGGTGAGCTGCAGGTTGGAGCCTGCGTCTGCACCTCCCTGTGGGCCCAGCAGCTGGGGCTCAGCTGGGGCAGCCTGAAGGCCAGGTGTGAGATGGGAAAACCAGACTTCCATAGCACAAAAGCCAGCTGCTAAGGTTAAGAGAGTCTTGCAAGGCCACTAAGTAGTAAGTCTGTTCTCCAGAAGGTCCCGAGGGTGTTCATTACAGTTAGGACAATCTTCTTAAGTCAAGACCAGTGTTTTCTTCCCTCTGGTCCTTTGTCTGAGCAGAGGCCACGTCTGAAAGACAATTACCTGGGTCAGGTATAGCACTCTCCAGGGAGCAGGTGAATTTGAGTTGAAGAGCTACATGGGGGGATGACTTGTTTGCTTGCTGGCCTTGTGACCTAAGATGAAATGTTCTTGAACTTATGCTTCACAGTCTACAGGATGCACTATGAATGTCCTGTATAGACCAGGAAAGTGTGGCTGGGACCCAGCTAGGGGCAGCACATAGTGGGTGTTGCATCTTTCCTCCCCTGGCTGGAGATGTCTTTATTTACTTTCAGGGAACTATCAGAACACAAATTTATATATTATTAATTAATTCATGCCATCGTTTTAGTTAGAACCCTTCAAAAGGAAATCCTGTGTCTTTTAATCTTTGTATATTTAACACAACACAAAGACTTGTCAAATGAACCTATTTCCCCATGTACTGGATAGAATAAAGAAATTCCCACATGTATTTAATTAAAATCTATTTCTCTACTGTGCTCTCTCCTTTTCTTGCCCCACTATCTTTTTGTTCACTGCCTCAGCTAACATTTGCTGAACAGCTCTTTGATGTCAACACACCCGAGGCCCAGTGGAGGACATTCGGCATAGCAGGTCTGGGCCTCACAATCCCCTAGTGCTGGGGGAATGCTGGCCCAGTATCTGTACTGAGGGCAGCATGGGCTGTGTTCTGAAAGGACAGATATCTTGTTCAAAGTGCTGCATGGACTTAAAAGAAAGAGAGGAACCTGGGGTTGCAGAGGCAGCTTTGTGGAACACATGGCCCTTGGATTTGTTTTACTGTAGCCTGAGCTCATAAATGGACCCACACTTCCCCCAAGTAGTGGGTATCTAATGACTACAATGTAGGAAGGAGTGAAGTAAAAAGGACTCAGGCATTGGCCAATCATTCCAATCTATGTCATGGGGCACACCAAGCCTCAAAATATGGGGACCAAGATGAAGGTCACTTGAGACCCAAGACTCAGCCAATAACTGCCTGTCTTGTTTTGCTACTCCCTAGCACCCCACCACGCATGTGACGCAGCTTGTCTCTGTGTCTGCTACCCTCCATCTAACTGGCTCTGCACACTAACTCAGCAGCCCACCAACTACCCCAATGCAAAGGAATGGGTCCAATTAAAGTGGCAGAACTGGCTAGGTAAACCAAGGCAAAAGGCCACTTTCATGTCTCACACTCCTGTTCTGTGAGTGGTGGATAAGTCTTATCCAATCACATGGTACAACATGGCGCACGTTTCAGGAACCACAGGTATTTGCCTCCTCCAGCAGGACTCAGAGCAGATCCCACTATAGGCAAATATTAACAGATCATGTACTTTGAGTGGCTGGTGCAGTGTAACCTTGAAGCTTGGATCCCACTTTTATGAGAAGAGATAATAGGTGAGATGAGGGGATGGGAAAAGAAGCAAACACTCCAGTGCAAAGGAAGAGTAAAGTCTTGGGAACAGCAATGTGCAGGAACATCACTCTACCTTATGTGATCTTCATTTGTAGAGTGAGGGACTTGGGAGGGTCAAGAAACCCAAGATTATTTATTGAATGATAATTATTGTCTTTAGTGAAGATAATCACTAATTCAGTAATGAGTAGGTTTAGTCTTCTGGAATTTGAAAAGCAGAATACACAGGGTGTTGAAAAATGTTTGCAGAAATGCTACCTCTAGATTTAAGGATTAGCTCAATCTGCCAAGAACAGCATAGGGTGGCACAGCTGGGAAGCACAGTGCTGCCATCGGACACCTGTTAGTGAGGATATTGGTAATTAGCATTTATTCCCTATGACGGTAGACAGACACATGTCTTAGTCCTTCAAAGACCTCATTAAACATCAAACCAAATTGGAAGGGGTTATTAGCAAATCAAAGAGTTCAATAAACACAGGAGGAAATTATCTGGTAAGTATTGATGGACAACAGATAAAACTTCAGCCTCACATACAGATAGAGTTCACTGTATAGAGGAAGGAGTCACATTTTCAGGCAGGGCTCCACGTGGGACCAATACAATGGAAGCCAGAGCTCAATGGAACAAAGATTAGAGATAGACTGATGGAATAATTTCTCTGCACATATCCACTTGCCTTGTGGAAGGAAGGAAAAAAGAAACTGTCTTTATCTAACGAATTAAAACAAATTATCTAGGGAGGACAGGAGCCTTTATTGTAAGGACTTGTGTTTTCAAGTAAAAGCTGCCAAATGTGGGTATCTGGGAAACCCTCTGGACAAAGGCTCCCAGTATTGTACCCTAGGGAGAGCTGGCAGTCAAGAGTCCAGGCAAGGACTTTCAAGGTGGCACGCATTTGTAGTTCCACCACGTGGAACCCTGAGGCAAGAGGACCATCGACTTGAGTCCAGACTGGGGAACTTAGCAAGAATTTGTCTCAAAACAGATTGGGGAAGAACCAGTCCTAGCCCAGGTCCAGGGAGTGTGTGGGAGAGCTACTGGCAGGATATATTACTGGTCCCAGCCCAGGCACAGCGTGGGTAAGACCCTCTTCCATCCCCTTGGGATGCCCCCCACCACTCCACAGAACCTCGCCCACCCCGACCACCGAGTAGGAATTTCTGTCATGTTCCGGAAACCCCCAGACCCAGTCCTAGAACAGGCCCAGTGAGTGTGTGGGAGAGCTGCCTCTCCCCCATACTCCATCTTGTCCCCTCCAGGCTCAGCTCAGTCCTAGCATACAGGCCTGGGTGAAACCCTGCAGCTGCAATCCCAGAAGAGAGTGTAGAGGATAGAACCACCCAGCTAGTCCAGGAGCAGAAAATCTTGCCAGAGGGGCACAACAGGTTCACCCCAAAGGGCAGCAGCAGGAAGGAGCTGAGCACAGCAGCCAAACCCA
>NW_004524595.1:1945662-1947464 GCF_000260255.1 Octodon degus | reverse complement strand
GACAAAGCCAAGCCTACACAGGCTACTGAAAGATGTTCTAGAGAGGGACCAAAATGATCAGAACTCCACGAATGAGATCAGAAGCAACCAACTAAATAGGGCAAGCAACTAAACACAGGAGAAAAAGGAGTAAACGACAACAGGAAAATAACATGTCAAGCATAAGTCAATATATCTCAATTCTAACCATCAATGTAAATGGACTCAATACACCAATTAAGAGAAATAGACTGGCACAGTGGATTAGGAAATAAAATTCAAAAATATGCTGTATACAAAAAACACATTTAACTCATAAAGACATTCATAGGCTGAAAGTTAAAGGATGGAACACAATACTACATGCCCCAGCACCTAAGAAAAAGCAGGGGTAGCAATCCTATTCTCAGACAGTCTCAACGTCAAACCAACAATGATCATGTGAAATAAAGAAGGCCACTATATTCTGGTTAGGGGAAAAATTCAAGAGGAAGAGGTAACACTCATAAATATGTATGCACCAAACACGGGAGTACCCAACTATATAAAGTAAATCTTAATGAACATGAAAAATCTAATATCTAATACCACAATTTTAACAGGAGACCTTAACACCCCCTTATCTTCAAAAGATAGGCCAACCAGACAAAAACTTAGCAAAGAAATAACAGAACTGAACCAGAGCTTGAAACAAATGGACTTGGTGGACATATACACAGTGTTCTACCCAAACACAGATGAATACACATATTTCTCCGCTGCACATGGGTCATTTTCTAAAATAAACCACATACTGGTCCGTAGGTCATGCTTAAGTATATGTAAGAAAACAGAAAATATCCCATGCACATTATCTGACCACAGTGCAATGAAACTGGTAATAAATGACAAAAGAAACCAGAAAAAAAAAAAACCTTAAATACATGGAAATTAAATGACACCCTACTCAGCAACCAATGGGTCACAGATGAAATTAAACAAGAAATTCAACAATATCTACAATTGAATGAAAATTCAAGCACAACTTGTCATAATATATGGGATAGGATGAAAGCAGTTCTCATAGGGAAATTCATAGCTGTGAACTCACACATTAGGAAAACAGAATGGGAACAAATACATACCCTAATGCTGCACCTTCAACAATGAGAAAAGGAAGAGCAAACCAAACCCAGAGCCAAAAGGCGAGAGGAAATCATAAAGATTAGAGCAGAAATTAATTCAATTGAGATGAAGAAAATAATTCAAAGAATTAAAAAAGCAAAAAGATGGTTCTTTGAAAGATTAAATAAAATTGATAAGCCCCTGGCTAAACTCATCAAAAAGAGGAAAGAAAAAATTCAAATACAAGCAATAAGGAATGAAAAGGGAGTAATTACCACAGACCCAGTGGAAATTCAGAAGATTGCCAATAGCTACTTTGAGAATCTTTACTCTCACAGAATAGAAGACACAGGAGAAATGGACAGATTCCTAGAAAGGTACAAATTACCACAACTAAATCAAAAAGATATAACCACTCTCAATAGCCCAATAACAACCAACGAAATACGAGATATAATTAGAAATCTACCAGCAAAGAAAAGTCCAGGTTCGGATGGATTCACAGCTGAATTCTACAAGACATTCACAGAAGATGTAGTCCCTATACTCCTCAAACTCTTCCATGAAATTGAAAAGAAAGCAATCCTCCCAAAATCATTCCTGGAGTCAAGTATTATACTGATACCAAAACCAGGGAAAGACACAACTAAGAAAGAGAACTACAGGCCGATCTCTCTCATGAACATAGATGCCAAAATCCTCAGTAAAATCCTAGCAAA
>NW_004524595.1:1936439-1937753 GCF_000260255.1 Octodon degus | reverse complement strand
ACATCTTGTACAGCAATTAACCACTAGGAAGAATGTATGCAATGTGTTAATTATTGAAACTGTCCTACCAATTTGGTTTGAAACTATCTCATTACTATTTTTTCTCAATAAAATTATGGAAAAACATAAATAAAATAAAAAATGAATAAAAGTTAAAGAAAAGAAAAAGAATATCTACACAGAATGACCAGGATTTGTAAAGAAGTAAACAGTACCAGCAAGGAAGAAAGAAACTAAAACTAAATAGAGTCATGGCTAGCAATCCTATAAAGAAACTAATAAAACTTCTCATCAGCAAAACTGAATAATAGGGTATAATGGAAGTATCTCACAAGTTGAGGAAACTAGAATTTTATAACCAGGGTAATTTGTTAATCAAGTTAGAAGAAAGACAAAAGTATTTGATACATATAAAAAGTTCAGGAAGTATATATTGTCTGTATCTGCTTTTTAAATGTTATTTTAGGATATACTTTAACAAAATTGGGTAAGGAAACATGTAAAATTTAAATATGGAAAGAAGTTGTAGAATTGAAGAGAGAAGTATGATATTCAGCAAAAATAGACTCAATCTAGGAATCAATATCCAAAATTCCTAGGATGACAGCAAGGACACAGGCTTAGGAAGACCAGGGTGGAAGAGACTGAGCCTTCCTAGGAAGAAATTCTAAAAGATCAAAATGGAACAAAAAACAAACAACTATAAGGAACAAAAATCCCTAGAGCGGAAAGAAGAGCTGGAGAAGAGGCAGAATAGAGTAGAGTTTGAAAGCACTTAAGGAATGTGAAAAAGCACGAAAAACATGGACATAAATAAGGGAAAGCACTTGGATACCCCGAGGAAAACAAAAAGCTCTCAAGAAACTTATGGTCCAGATAGAAAGCAGCTGGTACAATACTGAACACAAGATCATTTTCCCTAAGAAAGAAATGAGATGGGCTCTGAACAACAAAGAGGTTGAAGGGTAAAAGGAACAAGGTGAAAGGATAGTTTCTTCCTTTCACAAGAATAAGGTAAAGCAATCCATAGTCTCTTCTTAGGAAGACCAGGCACAAGAAAAGCAAAGCTCAAATATGAAATTGACTTTAAAAAAAAATCATGACTTTGAGCAACTGGTAGCAGATAAGCAAGAATAATCTTTGGAAGTTTTTCTTTGAGTTGCACAAAACACACTGTAATTGTAAAATTATAATTGGAGCACAGCAATTAATTGGCTAATTAATTGGCTGTGCAGTAAACAGTCCATACCTCACCATGGTAGCATAAAATCTTTGTATTGATTTTTACATTTAAAACAATGTAGAGTCCATGCC
>NW_004524595.1:1910129-1936339 GCF_000260255.1 Octodon degus | reverse complement strand
TATTTCCAAAATATAATGTATAGACTCCTAAATCCAGTAGTACAGAAATTCAACCTATTCAACCCATAGGAAGGGAGTGGGGAAGTACAAGGAGGAAGGGGCTTTGCTGCTTTTGTTTAATGAAGTGGGAGTCAAGAGATCCATCCTTTCCTGCATTCATGAAGCACAGAGGTTTAAGTGCAATTTAAAAGGTTTAAGTACAATTTCATGCTGGCATAAGATACAGAAGTTTAAGCACCACTTCAAAGCTGAAGGAACAGAAAGAAGTAAGTAGCATCATTCTTCAGAGGAATGAAAGGAGAAGATGGGTCTAAATAAGCTAAACCCACACCCATCAGAGGAGGAGGTCAGCTGATACCAATCCAGGCTGAGAGTGGTAACTGTGCCATTTAACATGTGGTAGGAGCCAGACTAGATCCAGGAAGAGAATATGACTGCATCAGAGGAGGAGGGCTAAGTTTAAGGATGGATGAGTGGGATGGGTTGGGTACAGGGTCGGACCCTGGAGGACACAGCAAGTCCATTTGAGATGATGTGCATATATTATATATTTTAAAGATTATTTATAAAATGTTATTAAATATATTAAAATCAAAATGTTCATATTTCTGATTTTTGACTAACAAGCAGGATAGTTGTGTGTTATCCATGGGAAGCCTATCCAGAGCAATGAATATTATTCTTGACTGAATCATTTTTGTTATCTTATATATTTGCTCTCCTTTTCTCTCTCTGAAATGGGTTTACCAGAACCTCTCCAGAGAACATCATAAGCTCTGCTTCCTTGCTGCCTTTAAGTGAACAGGTTTTCTCTGCCAGATCCTTCCACCAGCCCACTTGTGCCTGAGCTCAGGACCACACAAGGATGGAGACATCTAAAATGAACCATGCTGGCGGAGCTACACCCTGCCCCCATATGAGAAAGCAGAGACTGGGCCAGAGAAGTGGCCCCCATAGGACTGGAAGACCCCTCCCTTTAGAGGCATGCCTCTCCCCCCAGAGGAGCAAGGCACAGGGAAACATAGGCAAGGGAAAGCCAACAACCCATCCTGAATGATGATAATAGCTGGCGAGAGAAGGGAGCAACCAGATCCTATAGTGGAGGATGTAAGTTCAACAACCCACTCAAAGCCCTGCCCTGTGGCCTCCATCCAGCAGAGGACAGAGCACAGATCACGCTCCTGCCACCAACAGGAACAAGGACATCCCTTCACTTGTTTGGTAACCACAGTCTAGGGGGCAAGAACAGAGGGGCTTCTTTTACAGGGAGTCACTTCCAAAATTCACAAGTCCTAAAGCTAGACATAGAAAATCATGACTGGCTCAATCCCAAGACTGCAGATATTGCAAAGAAAATACTCATTCAGTGACACAGGATTTTTATTTTTTTTTATACAATCTTTTATGATTTTTTTAAAACTATTTTTTTTTCTTTCCTTCATCAAATTTTGGAGAAGTTTGGAGGTTTTCTCCACTCTCATTTCTTATTTTCCTACCCAACATTTTCTCTTCTTTTATTCTTTTGTTCTTATTCTGTTGATTTTCTTCTTTTTCTTGACCATTCTTTCCAGCAGCTGTTCTCTATCACTATTCATGTCCTCTTACTTCTCTCTAGGATCCTCTATCTTTCTTTTCTCTCCTCCTGCTCATATATCATCAATGAATTTTTTTCAGATTTTGCTTTCTCATTCTCTTGTTCCCAACCCACTCCAGCTTTACTAGTAAAATTATGCTAAGCTTTATGATGCTCTAGATGGATATGAAGTTTTGCACTATTGTTGCTGAATACTACTGTGCTATTGTTGGCAGAAGAAAAGTTGTTCCATTTAGCAAATATTTATGGTAGACCAATAACAGGTCAATTTTTTTGTCTTAGTAGTCTTACTAGAAGTATAGATCTCTTCTGTGGACAAGGGTGGCTACTTTATTAGTTCTTAAGGCTTGTCAATATTGTTTGTATTGATGCTGATTTTATTATTACAGCCAAAATGAGAGAGCTGTTAATTGGGTTTTTTAAGATGCCAATATGTGGCTTTCCACAGGGTTATTAATAATACTAAGGTCCATGACTAGAAAACTGGGCACTGGGCCAAATGGGCTGCAATCTTCCATCTCAAGTAAATGGAAGTGCTTGATTGGGGGACAGAGACAAAGGCTAGTAATTAGTCATGCCCAGATGACACCACTGAGAATGGGACATTAAAGGTCTCCATGCTAGGAAAAAAAGTTTTCTTATAAAACCAATCCACAATCATCAACACAAAATCAAACAAGCAAATTGACAACATAGAGACAGGTGATGAGAAGCTAAAAAAAAAAAAAAAATGCCTCCAAAAAACTTCTAACTGCTCCAAAGATAGTCCATGGGGCATTGAGTAGGGAAGAAACCTAAAGCTACACACCCAAGGTACTAGACATGATATCAGGGGAGATTAGACAAGCATATCAATAAGGCATTTGGCAAGCTCACAGAAGATTTAAGTAATAAAACATTGGATCAAATAAAATTATTGGTGCGTCTAAATAAGGCATTAACAAAAAATAGAAGAATGAAATAAAACAATGCTAAACATGCATGAGCAGCATAGAAAAGAATTATAATCCATTAAATATTACCAAATAGAATTTCAAGAGATAAACAGAATTCTGTCAAAAGTATAAGCAGCAGTAGTAACCAACGTTAGGACAGAGAGTCAAAGCTAGAGGACAGGGCTATTGTCATTGAGCAAGGAATGAGAGACACATTTACAGGAACACAAAAAACAGGACCAGTAGCTCCTAGATGATACAAAGAGAATTAACACTTGGAGAAAAGTGTTTCAAACCCTAAAAGAAGACCATATCCAACCCAGGCTGGCATAGCCTGCAAAATCATCTTTCAAAACTGATGGAGAAATAAGATAGTTTCATGATTAAGAGCACCTAGAAAAATTCATGACTAAAAAACTGGTACTCCAAAACATCCTCAAGGAAGCCCTAGGAAGACACAAGGAAGTGAAAAGTGACAAAAGGGAGAGAAGTGAAATAACAGGGAAAGATAGGAAATTAGTAACAAGAAAATAACACAATGACAGGAATAAGTCAATATCAGTAATAACCTGCAGTGTGAAATGTCTCAGTTCCCCAGTTAAAGGACAAAGACGAAAAATGGATCAAGAAACAAAACCTAATGTTACACTGTATACAAAAACAAACAAATAAGCAAACAAATCTAACCCTAAAAGAAACTCATACACTAAAAATGAAAGTATCAAAAACAAGATTATGCAGCAAGATCCCTGAAGATCCCTACTTCATATAACAAGATCCCTGAAGTAAAACAAATGTGGCTCTCCTACATTCAGAAAAAGTGGATTTCAAGCCAAAACAGATCAAAAGAGGCAAAGAAGGGCACTACACATTGGTTAAGGGAACAATAGAACAGGAAGAAATAACAATTATTATCATATGTTCACTGAACGAGGGTACACCCAGCTTCATAGAACAAGTACTATTGAACATAAAAGATCAGATAAACATAAGCACAATAATAATGGGGGCCTCAATGCCCCACTATCAAAAATAGAACACCCAGAAAAAAATCAACAAAAAAAATTAAAGTTGAACCAAATTTTCAAATAAGTGGACTTAGTAGATAACTATAGAGCATTCCACCCAACAAAACTGAACACATATTTATCTCAGCAACATACAGAACTTTCTCAAAACTAAACCACATACTAGTCAATAAAAAAACTTAAGTAGAAGAAGAATTGAAACATTAACAGATCACAGCATGACAGACTTAGATCAATGACAAAAGAAATATGTCAATGCAGGCCAAGTAAACAATATACTCTCAACTGAACAAGGGGTTTCAGAAAGACTCAAGAAAAAATAGAAGTTTCTTTGAACTAAATGATATCTCCAGTATAACCATACCAGAACTTATAGGACATAATGAAAGAGTTCTGAGAGGGAAATTTATAACTATGAATGCCCACATCACAAAAATAGAGTGACTCTAAGAATAATCTAATAATGTACCTCAAGATTCTAGAAAAACAAGAATAATCCAAACTCAAAGTGAATACAAAGGGGAAAATTCAAAATATCAGGGCAGAAATCAATGAGACTGAAACAAACAAATAAACAAAAGAACCCAAATGATTAACGAATTTAGAGCTGGTGAGATAGCGCAGTGGCACAAGCTCCTGCCTGGCAAGTGTCATGTATCTTACATAATTTTACTAAAATTTAGTTATTTCACAGAATTTTTCTTAACTTGATTTTGTTTGATGTTTCCTTGTGATTAGATGGACATCTACTTTTGGCTGAAATGCTATATAAATATTGAATTCTCTTGATTGCTTTAATTCCTTCTAATATCTTCAATCTGTTATTGAAAATTAGTGAATTTTGAATAGTTACTGTATTTTTCAATCCTAGAGATTTCATTTGGTTCTTTTCATAGCTTCCTTTTCTCTATTGAGATTTTCCTATTTGTTGAGTTATTTCTAGCACATTTTCATTTAAATCTTTGGACAAAATTTCTTTTAATTATTTGAGTTTATTTTCAGTAAATAGTACAGTATGAAGTCTTGTTGCCTAATTCAAAATTCTATAACAAAATTTGGACAGAGCCTTTGTCCTGAGTGACATCTCCAGCTTTTTCACAGGGTTGGGGGTAATCACTCTAACTTTCTAAGTAAACTAGGCTTGAGCTTGCCATCCTCCTGCCTCAGTCTCCCAGAGTGCTGTGATTGCATAAGACACGTGCCACCATTCCCAGCCACTTGTTGGCTAAATTCAGTGTCTGGGCCCAGGCAGAGCTCCTCTGATGATGAGGAAATCTGAGTTCCCATCAGGAAAGCTAATGTAACAAGCTTCTCCAGGAGACTATGCCACGCACCATCCTCCCCTTTGGAGCCAGGAAGTGATGCCCAGGGCGAGGACCAATGCTCCTGCAAAGTGAACTGTAGCCATTCTCAGCAACAACAAGGTCTCAAGCTCCCCCAGTGACAAGAACAGTCAAGTTCACCAGGAAAGCCAGCATGACAGGGTCACCCAGCAGAACAGCCCAAGAGGATCAGCAGCTTCCAACAGTTTCAACAGCTTCTCTACCAGCTTCCCTAACAGTCTTCTTCAGGTTGTTTGTTTGTTTGGGGTTTTTGTTTTGTTTTGTTTTGTTTGGTATCAGGGATCGAACTCACGACCTTGCTCTTGCCAGGCAGATGCTTATGCTCCTGAGCTATATCCCCAGCCCTAAATGGAGCTTTATCTTTTTTCTCTTTCATTCTTTTTCTTTTCTTGTTTTTTTTTTCTTTTTCAGTTCTGCCTCTTATGCTGCTGGCAACCATCCTTAGGTGGGCCTCCCACACCCAGTACCATACTAGTTCAGTTTAGCTGAGTGTAACAAGTTGACCACCCATTGGCAATCCACCACACTTACGTTTGCTATTTTATAAACCTGTCTTTCTAGGGATAACACAACTTAATGGACACCTACAATTTATGTTCAGATTGATCTCTAATACCTTGATTCTCTAAGGCATCCTTCTTCTACTTTGCTATATATAGGTTGGGAAATAGTCAAAGTTTAGCTAATTCTTAAATTAACTAATTCTTTGACTTTAACTTCCTACTGCATTCTCTGGGTCTCTCCTGGAGATATCCACAGTTCCATGGTCAGTCAGAGTTCAGTGGCAAGATTATGGAGCACTATTGTGATTCCAAGTTCTAGGACCTCTCTGTTAAATAGCTGAATTGTCAAACACTTGCATCCGTTTGCTCTGGGACTGCAACCTTAGGTTAGCAGGGATGTAGGTTTTCGCTGTTCATTTCCTACTGAGTTTGCTACTTTTACTAATAACATCCTGGGGTTTTGCCCTCTTCTTCATATCAAGTATAAATCGTTTAGTGGCAAACCTGGTATTCTTCCCAAGCAATTCTACAATGGTAAAATTACAAACCTGACAGATTTATAGGACCAATAATGAAATTGGGAGGGGAAATGATAACACCCCAGAAAGTACTTTGCAGACTGTGATACCCAAAACTTGAGCAGTTTTTCATGGATAAATGCTTCTCCACTTTTCATCAGCTTCTAGTTCATTTCTGGATCACTAAAATAACTTTTACTCGTTTCTATAATTATTTAGAAGAGGATATGCCAGCTCTTGATGCCCATCCAGTGAGAAGTGCCACTATTATTCTGGCACATTTTATTTCCTGTGTATTTTATTGATGTAATTTTTATCATTTACTATATGGCCATGTAAGGACCTTATTATTTGTTTAAAAAGTTACTTTTCTGATGGAACAAGGGATGTGATCCAGAGCTTCACACTGAGATACCTTGCTAGCCCTTTTTATTTTGAGATAAGGTCTTGCTAAATTGCTGTAGGATACCTTGAGTTTGCAGTTCCCTAGCTGGTATTACTGGCATGTACCAGCAGGCTCACTAAAATATTTATCTTTGGTCTAGGCTTCCTTCGGCATATACTACCTTTTTATATGCATTTGGTTTCTGAACTATTTTATTTGTTAGTCTGACTGTGTGTCCCTCTTGAACTGTTTTCCATGTCTGACACTTTGTGGCATGTTTTCATATCTCTTGGGATGCATGTAGTCCCCGCTTCACTCCTCCACATTCAGCTATTTCTTTTCACTCTACACAGATACTCTTGCATGTTCTTTCTCCAGGTGAACGTTTAGTATCATCTGGCCTAGCATCAAGGAAAAAGAAAATTACTTTATAGGTTTTACTGAGGTTACATTATGTTCATAAATTAACTTCTGCAGAACCAACGCATTGATGACACTGAAATGGTCCATCCCCGAGCAAGAGTTGTGCAAGCCTGTGTCTCCCTCAAGTGTCTTCATCATGTAGGACTTGCACTTTTCTCATTCAGATCATTCTAGCACAGTTTGCTTTCACTGTTTATAAAGGATCATGGGTGTCACAGGCAGCTAAACCTGGAAACATCCTGACTTTTTCACTTCTTTAGCATAAAGTATAGCTTTAACCTCTCTGAGCATCAGTCTATTCACCCGGGAAGTGGGAATGATGATACCTACCTCTAAGGGACATTGTCTGAATAACTGAGATCATTTTTATAAAATAATCTCCATACAGCCAGCCCCGCCCCCGGGGTACACAGAGACAGCCAGTGAGACTGGGTGTGGTGGAGCGTGCCTGTAATCCCAGGGCTTGGGAGGCTGTAAACAGGAGGACCAGTGTGAGTCCAATCTGTGTAGTGAGACCCTGTAGACCCTGTACTAAAATACATTAAAAAAAAAATAACCTCCATACAAAATTTTCACCACCGTGCCTTTTTATGAAGTCACTGCTGATTCTTGGACTTCTGGTGTTTCCTTGTATGTATCTCAGAGTCCTTTTCTATCCTCACAGCTCTGTTGCAGGATCTTGCACTGAAGCCTTGTCAGTAAGTCGTTGGGAGTAAGACTGGTGAGTAAACAATAAAGCATCGAGGCTCACTTATTCTTTTGAGAGTAGCATCTACTCAAATGTGTGGGCTGTGCTTGCTTTTCGGGTCCTCGGTCATGAACTATCCTTCCCGTTTTAGGAGTATTTCCTTGGCAGTGAAGTTCAGGTTCTGAAGCAGACCATCTCCCCTCCATTTCCAAGCCCCATGATGTTGGGAAAGGAAGAAATCCCATCCGGTCTTCAGCACCGTTCATCCACCGCTCCCCATTCCCTCGCTATCTCATCAAGCAGGCTCTGCCCGCTCGTCTCTCTATTTTCTCTCCATAAAGATGAAATAATCACTGTTAATGCCAGGTAAGGTGCTTTGAGATCCCAAGATGAAAAGATTCAGGCCCACAAACATGCATTTGGCAACCGCTTGATGGGCACATCGCGAACCTTTCAATCAGCACTCGGCAGCTCTGCTGTCCTGCTCCCCCTCAAAGGCAACAGACCACGTGGAGAGCCGGGGACACGCTGCCTTTAAAGACACCAAATGTCCTATTTTCAGAAAACAGCCTGTTTGTTTCTGAGGCAGCCCTTGGCTGCTGCTCCAGATTCCCTGAGCCAAACAGAACCTCCCAGAGCAGCTGGAGGATGCAGGTGCTTCCCAGCTCCTCCAGATCCACACCTGGGGCGAGAACAGAGACCGCTCCCGCTCAGGGCCTTGGCTTGCCTCGGCTGCCTCCTCACCTCCACTGGAAGCCAAAGCCCTGTTCTCTAAGATCCACCCTCGACCCCACAGCTTTAGATTTGGCAGTGTAACGGGGGTGCCTTCCTCTGGTTGCTGGTTTGCATGGTCTGTTTTTTTGGCAGTAGAATCCTCTCGCAAATTCAGCTGTCTCCTGTAACCCACACTCTGTGACAAATGGCAGTAAAACAATTCCAGATACAAGGGAGTCATGGCTGCAGAACCCTGTGGATTTACAACCAGCCCTTCTACCACACTCCTTTGAGAGGACCGAGTCACAACCACAGAGCCCTGGGGCTCCTTGCAACATTATCTGAAACTTAAATATATATATATATATCTGAAACTTAATCAAAGACAAAAGGAACATAAGCGCCGGCCAAATAGTTCAGCAGGGGGCTGGAGAGATGGCTCAGTGGTCTAAAGCACCTATTTGGAACAAGCTTGGAAAAGCACAGGGACCGCGGTTGTGGGCTGAGCTGGCCACGCATACACACACTAAATAAATGTTAAAAAAAAAAATAGTTCAGCAGATTAAAGTGCCTGCTTAGACAGATGCAGGGGCAGGGGGTTCAGTCCCTGGCACCACAAACTGTGCCAGCACTACGCCTGGGGCATATTGAGATGGGGATTGGGACTGGGCATGGTGGCGCATACCTGTTATCCCAGCACTTGGGAGGTTGTAAACAGGAGGATCACTAGGAGTCCCATCGATATAGTGAGACCCTGTAGACCATGTACTAAATACAAAAAAAGAAAAAAGGGACATAAAGCAGCTTTATATGTGAGGTTTAAAAAGAAAAGAAAAATGAGATTGTAGCAGCAGATAACATTCTCAACAAAAACTTACAATAAAAAAGGAGCATTTAGACTTTTGAGATGGTCAGAAGCCACAGACTTAGAACCCAAAATCCTCTCCACCCTTGATTCAGTGTGATCTTGGGGGTAACCTGAGTTCCCCAGACTTCAGTTCTTGAAGTGAAAGTTAATGGCATTCACCCATCCCTTTGGGTCTTTCCAAGCAGCCATTGGCAAAGCCCTTTCTTCCTCCAACAGCATCCTATCAAGAATAATGGGAACTGATGACAAAATGTATGTGGCGCATAAAATCCATGTTTTGCAATATTTTAAGTGAGTGAGAATGTGATCCCAATTATAACTATATTTAAAATAATTATTCATTCACATATAATCCTGTTCTTTTATTGGAGTTTAAACCTGTTCCTGCAATTAATTAAAGCTTCTATGTTTTATAACTTTCTATACGATGCATTTATTACCTTTGCTTTGCAATCCATCCCCACTAAAACTTGTTCAAGGCAACTCTGGCATTTTTTAGGACATGATTTTTAAGTGGTATCTGAGTGCAAATCACATTAGCACATCGAAATTAAATTGTTTTTATTTTAATGGATAGTGTCAAACAGATAAACACCCACTCTGAATTTTTAGCAATAAAGAAAGTGGTATTAAAAATATCAATACAACAGCATGCTTAAAATCTAAAATTTAGAGAAAGTTGGGGACATACATTGGGGTTTTGCCTCCTAAAATTATTTTCATCTTAAAACTGGTATGGAGGCTTCTGGATTTAGTAAAAAGCAAAAAAGTTAGTGCATTCCACAGAGAAGATAGCCCACAGACAGAAGATGGAGTCCGACTAGAAAACTGGCTGTACAAAAGGGCTCTCCTTTCTTTCCTTTAAGTTCCCCTTTATACATGTTTGGAAACTGGTTCTTTCAGCTTGGCTCTGTTAGTTATGCAGCTCATTCTCATGGCTGCTCACACCAAGCAGAACATTTACACAACTGTCTCTTGTCATTTCTTTCTCACAATAATCCCGGGACCTTTGAGCAACAATCGTCTTTACATTTGTTCCTCTGAGGAGGAAACAGGCTTCGAGGAGAACTTGTTGCTCACTCTGTGTGGCCCATTGGGTCTCTGGAATTCCCTGCACTTCCCTGTTCATTGTTCCATTGCTGACGTACTGGGCCCCAGAGCAAGTCAATCTGTAAGGGATAGTGCCCCTCAGGGCCACTGGCTCCCTCAGAAGGTCACTGACTCTCTCTCTCCACTGCCTGATTCACTGAGCAACAGCAGATGCTTCACTCATCTTGTCTAGGCCTCCACCCCTTGTGCCATACACTAGGGATAAATGTACCTGGCTCATGGCCACCAGAGAGCTCAACTTAATGTATAACAAGTGGCAGATTGTTTCCAAGAGGACAAGTTTATTTCCTTGTGTCTTATGGGTCTGTGAAGGTGCCCTCTTTCGGTGCTTAACTCTTGGGAGTCACAGTTCTTTAAAGCAATCCCAGACGTCCAGGGACAGCCTAGCACAGGACCACCTATCTTCCTGAGGAGAGCAAGTACAGCTCTTGTGCTACCTTTGGGGACCTTCCAAGGAAGCTGCTTCCAAGGGGGCTTTCCTGCCCTGTCAAGCTGGTTCTACCTGAAGCTCCCCAGCTCTATTATAGGTCACCTTTTTCCCTGCTCCCACATTATGGCCTGTCTTGGTAAGGGGTCATCAAAGACAGGAGGAAGCTGCAGCCACAGGTTGAAGATGTGAGAGTCAGTCCCTTCTCTGGCCTCTTGGTGAAGAGGGCATGGGGTAGAACAAGCACATCCCAGCAGCAGGTGCTTCCAAGTCCTGACCCCAGGGCCCTCGCTCCTTCTTCCTGATACCTGAGACACACAGATTAGGCAAGTTCTGGCTTGAGCTATCTGCAGTGCTGATGGTACTAGCCATGCTGGACCCTGTGCTTTTGCAGGAGATAGGCAGAAACCCTTCATTGGATGAGGGTGGGGTTACATAGGGAGAGGGACCTTGTGCCACACAGTTCGTTTTCACACTTGCCTCTGAGCATGTTAGAGACCTGAAATGTACAAGACCAGATACTCAGGGTAGGAGAGGCATTGACTGAATGGCCCCTTCATTTTCATAACGGCTCTGAGAAGAAACTAGAAATATAGATGACTGCCTGTGGGTTGGGCCTCAGAGACAGATCCCACACTGAGTTATGGGTCAGCTGCAGAGAGCCCCAGTCCTGGGGATTTCCTCCTCTTCAACTCTCTACCATGTTGTGCAGGAGCTGGCACTGACTGTGAGACATTAACCCATTTGGTGAGGGTTTTGTTTAATCTTTATCACAATTGTGCACAGTCAGAGACCACTGTAAGGACAAAAGACACAAACTGCTGAACCTTTAAGCTGTTACTTATTTAAAGCATAATTTATGCTTTTTTCTGAGATCAAGACCTAAAAGAAGTTTTGTTTCATGGTTTCTAAAACCTATGAATCTTTACTTGTCCCTATAGATGCCCAACAAGTAACTGAAAGAAATATGAACTTTGAACTTTATTTTTTAAAATTAATTAATTAACTTATTTATTTGATACTGGGTCACACTTCACAGTTCAGACTCATTGTGATCCTTCTGTCTCAGCCTCCCCAGCACTGGGATTACAGGAGTATGCCACCACACCAGGTTTCAGGGCTGGCACCATGTGCCCAGGGTTCTAGGGCTGGAACAGCATGCAGTACTGGGTATCAAGCTCAAGCCCTTGCACTTGCCAGGCAGGTGCTTAGACTGCCGAGCTATCTCCCCAGCCCTGACTTTGATTTTTGTGCCCTCTATTACCTGAAAGCTTTCAGTATAGTTATGTTAATCATTTAGCATTTTGGGGTATTTTTTGTACCAAAAATAGAGAGAGGAACTTGCAATGCTAATGGCACTAGCCACACTGGACTCTGAGCTGCTGCAGGAGTTGTGCTCTTGAGGCAGGCACTGTGCCACTGAGCTATATCCCCAGCTTCATTAAGAGCCTTAAAGTCAGCAAAACAAGGCTCATTAGCCCCAGATTTCCTTAGCCTTTCTCATTGTCAAGACTGAGGACATCAGGGTAAGAGTAACTAACCTTCAGAATTCACATCTGAGCACTGGTTTTACAATGTCTAGTTCCACACTCCCATCTGCATCAATGCTTAGCAGTCTCCAGCCATTGTCCTAACCTGCAGTCACCTGTGTCCCAGGAAAAGGGGAGCCACAGGCAGGGACTGCCACAAACAAAGACAATCATTTCATTGGAATCAAACTTCCCCTCACATCCTGAGGATTTCTCCGTAGCTACAAACAGAGGCTGGTAGAATAATCACTTTGAGCCCAGCCAACCAGAAACCCCTAAAGCTGGTCTCTTTGTGAGTAGATGGGTCTGATCTTCCTTGGCAGAGTGTGGTCTTCCAGCTGCACAAGCTACAATCTTTGCCCTGTTTTTAATTTTCATTTATTAAAGGGCCTAACCTGATCTTGCTTAGCTCCTTAAACTAAAATACCTTCCCATTTTCTATTATTTTCTAAATTAAAACTTTCTCATGCAATTTTTTGTTTTAATCCCCCTTATCACTAAAGCAAAGTCCCATACCAGCTGGTGACAGCTGTGTGATGTAGGAACAATGAAGAAACTGAGGCTCGTTCATGCAAGTGCCCGTGAGCCATAAGTGGAGCAAAGGGGAGCCAGGGTCGGGCTCTGGTGTGGAAGCCTGCACTGCCAGCCAGCAGGCTGCTCAGAGCTGCCTCACGGCATGAGCCACTTTTGCTAAATGAAGTCCGGGGCTCTTTTAAGGGGGAAAGAAAAAGATAGACCTATGCTTCCTCTGTACTGGACATTTGGGGCTGGGAAAATGGCTCAGTAGAGTAAGTGCTTCCCTCGTAAGTGCAAGGGCCTTAGTTAAATCCCTGGTCCCACCAAAAAAAAAAAAAAAAAAAAAAAAAAAAAAAAAAAAAAAACAGTACTGGACATTTAGTGCTCATTACATCACACTCTTCATGAGACCCTAGGAAGTAAATACCCCTGTCCCCGGTTTACAGCTCAAAACACTGAGGCCCAAGGATGGCAAAAGACTTGTTCCAGCTACTAACTGAGATCTGAGGCCAGATCCACCTAACTCAGGTATCTGCACTCTTCTCCTGAGCTGAGTATTATTTGTGCTTCTTGATCCACATTCAGATTCTTCTAGCACAAATACTGACAAGACAAGAGACCCTGGAGGATGGCATGGGATAGAAGGAAAACAAATTCATGAGTTCAGAGAAGGCTCCAACATTACAGAGAAGCTTCTACAGATTTTCTTCAAATCCTAGGAACTGCTGAACCATGTTTTGAGAATCTTCGGGTTCAAGGATATTAACATTGCAATTTTAAGCTATAAAGTCACATGTTATTCTAAAAGTTCCCTAGACCAAGAAAAGTAGCTTAGAGTCCCAATAACTTTCTGAGTGACTTCACATAAGCCAGTGACCCTCTCAGGGCCTCAGTTTCCTGACAAGACCTCCTACTCTCTATTCTCTGATCTCACACTCAGAAATCTGCCTTAGCCCATGAGAGTGGCTCCCAGGAGAGGGACCTGACATGACTGTGAAGCAGGTTGTGGACAGTACATTAGGTACACAAAGGAGAGCTCCACCAGGTACCATTTCTCACTCAATATGAGCAAGCAGCAGAAAAAGTGTGTGGAATGCCAGTCCCACTGGGAATGACCCAAGCACCTATTATTGGTGGTCCCAGGGGAGTATAAGTGAAGGACCAGACTGCTTCAGAGCTGCTCATCAGGTAGGTGACGCAGAGGAAGTGTCATTTGTGTTGGATCTTCAAAGACAAGGAGAGTTTCCCACTGGACAGAGAACACATTTTATTCAGATGGTCTTCACCAGTCCTGTGCTAGGCTTGCCCTGGGTGTCAAGACAGTTGAGTCCCCCTGCAACATCTTCAAAGAAGGCCTGAGCATTGCTATCCTTACCAGGGTCCCAGTTCACAATGAAGCCAGTCAGAGTCTTTTAATACCCAGGAAAGATGAGTTGCTGGGGCCTGCTGGGAGCAGGGAACAGTCTCTTTCCTTTAACAACTCCTTCTAGAAACTCCAAGACCTCATTCTGTCATGCTTTGTTTCTTGCTTAGACCTGCCCAGCCTTGTCCAGTCTTGCCCCACCCTGCTTTTCTCTGCCCTGTTCTAGCCAGCCCTAGATGCCCTGGCTAGTTCTGCCCTGGCCTTCCTAGTCCTGCCAAACCATGCCCATTTCCTATGGCTTCTTCCCAGTGCTGCTCACATCTGCGCTTCATTATTCCCAGTCCTGTCTGCTCCTGCCTGACTTTGCTTTGTCCAGCTAAGCCCTGCTCCATAAAAATCCTGTACTTCTCAATGCCTGGCCAGTTTGATCTCACATAGCTGGCTCTGCCTGTCCACTGCTGCCTGGCCTAGCATTGCACTGCCTTGCCAGTCCTGACCAAACTATTTTTCTGTCTTGTGCCACTCTGCATGGGTCAAAGGAAGAAACACCCACTATCATAGCTAGATCGAGAACATTGCTGAGGACTTGATCATTTGATTAACTCTCTTAGTGGAAAGTGTTGGAAAAAGGTTCTCTCTGGACTCAGTAATAAATACTATGCTTCTTTCAGTCTTTTAGAATATTTGTACCTTGGGGTATTGTGGCTTGATAATTTTCACTGGAGAATCTCAAAAAAAAAAAAAAAAAGGAGGCATGAAATACATGACATACCTTTACAAGAGTGGAAACCTTGGTGATGTGCACTTTTGGACCAGTCTGTCCCCTTATAGGATGAACACTTTTTTTCTCTGATCCTCCCCCTTAAGGTTAATTTATTTGCCCTTGTAAGCTACCCTGAATGCTTTTCAGGAAGAAGTTGATCACAAACAATGGGCCATCAAATTCACACTTTGCACTGTTATTTAGGTAGGGGCCCTAAACTCTTTCCCACACCTAAACTCGGCAGTGTAAAAGCTTCCCAATGGCCTGTTGTGTTCCCTTCCACACTCAGTAGCTGCATAAGAGTCGGCTTCCCAGGCGAGGGAAGAACTCACTCAACAGTGAGCAACTGGGCCCAAGAGTAAGAACAACCTCGAAAGTGCTTTACAAGGTGGATGTACTTGCTTTGGGGAATTTAAATAGAGTCAGGTTTTTAAAAGATCTACAAAAGATAAAACGATTGACAGCTTCAGCCTTCTTACATGCAAGGAGCACAAAGTGAGTATCTTCAGGCAGGGGAACGGAGGAGTCAAACAGATACAGGAGAAAATACACACACACACACACACACACACACACACACACCTTGCTCCAAACAGTGGATAAAATGTACACTTCTGTATCAACATCATCATTATCAAAAAGGAACAGAGTCCATGGGGATCCCACTATAGGAGGAGTCTGAGGCTACCAAAGGGAAAAAACACAATTTTTCCCCCTAACAGACCTCTCATTCTGGCTGGAGAAAGAAGTCAGGAAAATAAAAGAAAAATATAGTATAAAATTGTCTCAGGGAGTCCAAATGGCAGTGGGGAGCCACATGGAAGCTTTTTATCCAGGAAGCTTTAGGAGCTTCCTCTGCTCTCACGCCAAGAATGGGCAGAAGTGTGTTGACACTGGCATAGGGGGGAGCAAGCTCTCCTGCACTCTCACAGCGGTCTGGGATCCCATGGCAAGGTGGTGACAGAAAGGAAGTGAGGAGTGCCAACTGCCAGAGGCATAACAGGAGGAGCTTTCATCACACGTGCTCTGATCTACCTAGGTCCAATTATGCAGCTGGAGGAGGAGAAGGGAGCAGAAGGGAGGCAAGTGGAGAGGTGGGGAAGGGTCAAGAAGAGAGAGATGGGGACAGGAGGGCAGGGGAGGGAAGGCCAGGAGGGGAGAAACAACCTCAAATGAGCAGCCTCACCAGCCCACTCCTTCTCCATGCACCAAAAGGTAGACAGCCACGTTGTTCTTTTGGTGTCTGCTCTGGGCTCTCTGTGTCCCCCAGAGTGAGAAGCTCTCATGGCACAACTGAAAGTCTGATGTGTAGAGGTCTTTTATACCTGGGTCCCTACATCCATGACTCTTCACGAGAGTTATATGTGTTGTACTTTATGAGCACATAAAGTGAGCTGAGGACCCTTCAGGAGAAACTGATTGTCCCTACTCTACCTTCTCCACTTCAGACTTTGGAGCCCCACCCCTGAGTGATGCAACTAATAGAGCTAGGGGCCATTCTGAGGAATACATGGCTAAAGAGGAGAAGGCAAGTGTAAGAATGAGCCACAAGTTGTGATCTGGGGTGACTGAAAGAGTCATTGAAAGAATCACAGAGGCCCAGAGCTGTAGCTAGCTTTGAGGAAATGTTGGCTAGTCTCCTTCTTTCTGGACTTCATGTCATGACAGGTGTCATTTTTCAGCCCAAAGCTCCAATCCTCCTTCTCCACCTGAACTTCTGCCTGTCTCATATAATTCAGGCTAACCCCCTGGGAAACTTCAAAACAGCTTTTTTTTTTTTAAAGGCTGCGGATGTAGTTCAGTATAAAGGTCATGGGCTTGGTCCCCAGTACCACCACAAAAATATAGAAAAAGTAAAAGAGAATTCCAGTTAATCCAGAAATTTCCTCGATGAGTCAGTGGAAAGGATTCATGTTAGTAACTCTTTACAGCTGAGCAAATATCTTTTCAATATTCTAAGTGAGAATCTGGGAAGTCAAGTATGAAGTACTTCTGCCACATCCCCAAGTGCTGCAGTCATCTTGCAAAACATTGTGTGTGTTGGAGCTGCAAGCCCTAACAGCTGCATTGTCTGGAGGACACCATTTCCACTTAAAACAACGATGAATAAACTATGCCTATTCAGACTCATCTATTCGGCAGACACTGTCAAAACCAAGCAGAGATTGTCATTTCTAGGAAAACACCTGACAATACGTGCAGTTAATGATGCAATCTGAGCTTTTAAGACAAAATTAGAATTTTGTAAACACGTTGTATCACTCCTTTTCAGTCTATGATAGGTCCCCACTTCCCATCTCTCCTTTTGCCTCATATTGAGCAAGCTGACAGGCAAACCTAAGTCTGCTCTCCCTGGTACCAAAAGGTTAAACCACACAAACCTTATCCACTTATGGTAACATTACTCTGCTCTTGCCTTTTGACCACAATAAAACTCAAAGCCACTGTTCCCTTTACTTTACTCATTTCAGACTGGCTTGAGTGTTGTCTTGGTTACTTTTCTCTTGTTGCTGGGACAAAATACCTGACATCAAAAATTAATGAAGAAAAGATGTATTGAGCTCACAGATAGTGGAGGTTTCAGTCCATGCTTAGCTGGCTCCAAGGCAGAGGGGCATGTGGCAGAGGGAAGCAGTACATGGCACTGAAAAACAACAAAGAGAAAATGGAGGAGCAGAAGCTGTAGCAGCTAGCAAGCTTCTCTCCCTTCCTTATATTGTATTCAGGCTATCTGCCCCAGGGCAAGCATAGCACTCACATCCATAATCCCAGCATTGGATCGTGAATTAATCATAATTTCTAAAAGCCTACCCCAATGACTGCCTAAGGCTTTGAGGGACAACTAGACATAAACCATAACAAGTGCCTTCCTTACTCTTTCTAGAAAATCTCAATACACATGTAACAAATTTTTCATATCCTTTTGGTGTGTTTGTGACATCATCATTCTTGACATCCAAGCCAACTTCAGAAGGGGTTGGTTCCACCCTCTATATCAAGGACAAGACAGTAGGCACCATGAGCAGGATGTCTATGCAGTGGCCACAGCCTAGGGCTCTCCCCTAGCCTCTGGGTTGCCAACAACCCCAGTGTTGGTGGCAGTGCAACCTGGAGCCACTGCCTGCTGCCATGCACTCCCTGAGCTGCACTGTACCCTGCTAGCAAGCTCATGCTCTCAGCCCTGCTAACTTAGACTATATTTGCCAAAGCCTCTGCTGTAGAGTTAACTGGCCTAAATCAGAAGCTTCAATGATTCCTATGGGATTGCTACTCTGGGTAGTGTGTCATGGCAAGCACCTACCCATGTGTCTCAGATTGCAGAGTTGTCTTGCTTCCAGCTGAGACCCACTGACTCAAGAGTCAGGAAGGGACTTCTGCCCTCTGTGTGTTATGTGTGCACCCACCACATGCCGACTCTGGGCTATAGAGCATGCAGGTGTGCGCTGGTGTCTGATCATGTGAACAGGAACAAGTAGTATGGTATGTGGAGGTATAAGCCCCAAGGCCACTTGGTTCACCAGGACTCTACGAGGCTTAAAGTGCCTCAGTTGCTACTGGTGCTTTGCTTATGTCACAAAAATAGCTGTGATCTTTAGCACTGTAATGCAGGAAATGCCAATGCTCCAAGGCACAGAATGTTATGCCTTAAATATGAGGTGTCTCCTCAGGATTCATATTGAAGGATTGATTCCCAAAGCAACAATGTTCAGAGGTAACGCCTAAAGAAGTAATTGGATCATGAGGATGCTGACCTTATCAATGGGTTAATCTATTGACAAGTTTATAACTGAATGGTCTTATTAAGAGGTGAGATCCAGTTAAAGGAAATAGATCGACTGGGGATTTTTTTTTTTTTTTTTTTTTTTTTGCGGAACCGGGGATTGAACTCATACTCTTGCACTTGTCAGGGAAGAGCTTATTCTACTAAGCCATCTCCCCAGCCCTTGGGGAATGTTTTTGAATGCTATCTTTTATTTCCAATCCCCTCTTCTCTCTTCTCTCCTCTCCCCTCCTCTTCTCTTCTCTCTTTCTCTCTGCTTCCCTGCTCTCTCCTTCCCCCTCTTCCCCTTCTCCCTCCCCTCCCTTTCTTCCCCTCCTCTATCTCCTCCCCTCTTTCCCTCCCTTGTCTTTCCTCCTCCCCTCCCCTTTTCTCCTCCTCACCCTTCCTTGCTCTGTCTCTTTCCCACTAACTCACCTGGCTATACCAAGTGAGCAGCTTTCCTTCACCATGTCCTTTACCATGATGTCTTTACTTTGCAACCATGGACTCAACCATCTGAAACCTTGAACCAAACAAAACCCTTTTTTCTTTAAGCTGTTTATGTCAGGTATTTTACCCCAGTGACAGAAAGGTGACTAAATATACTGACCCTAGTGGAAAGTAAACCAGAATGATTCCCCTCAGTTTTCCCCAAGGCACTAAGAAAAGTACAGATGTATTAGAAAATTGAAGAGGCCAGAAAGATAGCTTAGTATAATAAGCACTTGCCTGTTAAGCACAAGAGCCTGAGTTCAATCCCCAGTTCTGAAAAAAAAAGAAAGAAAAAAAGAAAAAAGAAAAAAAAAAAGAAAGAAAGAAAAAGAAAATTGAAGAACTGGTGTCCAATGGCTCTGGCTTCCACCATTTAACAACATGCTAAATGGCCAGTCCAATATCACCAGGAGTAGGGATCCCTACAGCTTCAAAGTAGGTGGTACTACAGGGTAAGGACATTAAGAGGGAGGGTGAAACTCCTGACCCTGATGAAACTGAGGTTCCTTGAAACTTACAATAAGACAGAAACAAAACTTCTTTGAAGAGTTTCTCATAACTACTCAAAAACTTTATTCAAGTAAGAGAAACAAGTGGAAATAGAATCTGTTATTTGCTTTTTTGTTTGTTTTGTTTTTTGTATTTTAGGGAAGGGTCTCAGGGTGTTCAGGGTCTCACTACTAGATAAGACTCATAGTGATCCACTTGTTTGCAGCCTCCCAAGAGCTGGAATTACAGGCATGCGCCACCACGCCCAAGTTCAGTTGCCATGTCAGCATGCCCCAGGGGCAAGGCCAGCACGGAAGCCCCGGGGATTGAACTCCTGGCCCCTGTGCCTTCTTGCAGGTGCTTTAATCTGCTGAGCTATTTGGCTGGCCCTACAATCTGTTATTTGGACTGACTGAAAATTTGCTAAAAAGAATTTATTGAACAAGAAGATGAGCTAGAGTCCAACTGGCCCTTACCCCTCTGCAACACTAGCTCAGAATTAACTTTAATACCTGTTGAGATGAGCCAATTGGTAGAGAAGTCTTGTGACTCTAAAGTCAATAAGTTAGTTTAAAAACATTCAGTCTATTGAAATTTGCCCATTATACATGCCCTCTGCAACATACTAGAGCTCATTTCCCTGCCTTTCTTCTCATGCACTAGGTACTCATGACATGGGAAAAATCACAGTCCACTACTATCATTGTAAATGCTCAGCTGTTCACTAGCTGAAAACCTAGGGGGGGAACACTGGCATGGTGCAATGCACTTAGTATTTTGCTGAATATTCCAATGGTCCAGAGGCCCTTTCTAGCCCCAGTCTGGCCTTTTGATGTTGGCACAAGGCTATTATTTTTAAGAAGTGCAATCTCAAACTATTAGGCAATTTGACCTCCTTCCCCTTATTCACCAGGCTATGACTACTAAGCAAGCATTAAATAGCTTAGAGTTATCAGTTGCTAATGAGGAACAAGATGAATCTCCAATAAATGTTCAGCTGTGAAAGAAACAATGCAGAAAGTAAGAATTACTGAGGAGGCAGTCACCTTTATAAGGATGTCTAGGTACTCACTTCTCCCAATCTAAAATCCTTATGAAGAGGCCTACCACTGGAGAATCCAATGATCTGAGTCTCACAAATCTCTTCATATTGGGCAGAACCCTTAAAGATTTAGAAGCGTGATTCCAGCTCAGTGTGGGGAAGCCAAAGTCACCCCACATCCAATGCACAGAGAGGTAGCTCCAGGCCTTCTCAACTCCCCCTCAGGAGCCCACCAGTTAACATCCTGATTTTAGGTAGTGGCACAAGCCTGTGAGGGCCCCAGTACTGTACAGGGCCACCATCCACCCTATGGTGACAAGCTCCCATTAGCTCTTTGTCAATTCATTGATTTCTTTATAGTTGGCAAGTCTCCATGGCCTTAGTCAACTCTAGGGTCAAGTTAGAACTATACTTTGGATTCCATCAAAGTTAACAAAGGTGGCGCAGAACTTTAGGGTGAATAGGAGATATGAATGCTGAAGTAGTAGGTCTAACCTCATCTTAAGCATCAGAACTATTACCTCGCCTAAGTTCCCCATGATCAGAGAACTCAGTACTTCCCATAGTTGGCCCAGGCACCCTGAATCAGTAAGTAAACAAACTGGAACCAAACTGAGTTTTTGCTACTTGCATCTGGTTTCTCAACATGTGATTCTATAGACCAGTGATGTTGAGCCTTTTGGAGTTTTCAAGGATAAGAAACAGCATGCCTTTGTACCATAGCTTCACCACCACTACAATAGACTTTTGCAACATCTCCTACTTCTACCTGCTTAAAATAGTTATAGTCAAAATAGATAATCAATGTTATAAGTCAAAATATATTTTAAAATAAAACCTACAAAACGAAGAGCCATTATATAAGACTTCCTAAAGCACACTGTCTCATTCTTCAGCAGCCCTATTTGGCCAGTGTATCAAGCTGATGGAAATAAACAATACTAAGAGTAGTGCACTACACTCTCAGCATCCTTCCACCCTCAATAAGGTTCTCATGCCTGGTATTATTGACATGACTGACCCCATCTAATAGTAACTGGGAAGTATTTTGTTGTTATAGATTTCGCTAATATGTTCTTTTCCATGATTATTTTGATGGTCTGTCATTCACAATTCACTTTAACCTCTGACGAGATAAAATCATCTATCACTTGCCTCCTCATGGAATATATATATATATATATATATATATATTTTTTTTTTTTTCCCAGAACCAGGGATTGAACTCAGGCTCTTGCACTTGCCAGGGAAGCGCTTATTCCACTGACCCATCTTCACGGCCCCTCATGGAGTATTTCAACAGATCTGTCATTGTCATCATAGCTCTTGCAGGCAGTATCTTAACCACTTTCCTCTCCTACAGGTATATTATTCTGATGGCATTCTCCTCCAAGGATATTTTAAGGATATGCTCACACATGATATAAAATTATGTGCTACAGAGCTTTACCAACTGGGGCTAAGCCATTGCACCTGAAAAGATTCAAGACTCAGCCTCTTCAGCAGAATTTCTGGGCATTATTTTGTCTCTTAAAGGATGACCATACACAACGCAGGAAGGAATCAATTCCTCACATTATTGGCATCCACAGCTTTAGAGCAGGCCCAGCATTTATTGGTTCTATTTGGGTTTTAGAAGAAATTTATCCCTCATGTGTAAATTTTACTTAAAGCTATTTATGTTAATCCTCACAAATCAGCCTACTTTGAATGAGTCTACAAGCTATCCAAATGTATCAGGCAACCTCACTGATACCCACAGGGACACCTGCACTGTAGAGGCACTAACAAGCTCCTCTCATGCTTCTGGAATCCTGAACCACCTGTGATAGCAACAAGTGCATGAAGACCCTCAGCTCTGTATTAAACACCCATACAGCCACAACTCCTGTCTGTGTGCTGAGGTCCTCTCGAGAAGAATGGAAGCTTCCACTGCTTCCTAGCCCAGAAGCACCAGTCCTTGCCCAGCTGCCCAGATGTCATGGAGACAGCAGCATGGGCTCAGGATGGTCAGAGAGACTTCTTTTTTGAAAGTGGAAAGGGTATTGAAAGCTAGAATCAAAACTAGGTCGTCTGGCATGCCCTCCATACAGGAGAAAATGACTACCCTTGTCCTCAATCCCTTGTCAGATACAATGGTACCAAAGGACAGCACCCTTCTTCCAAACCCACTGGTGAGCCCCTTGAAATCAACTGAGTGATTAGGAAAGGAATTCTGTATACTGTATGGATGGCAATGCCTCTATCACACTTGATAGAGCCCACTGAGAGCTGCTGCTTTCCACCTCCTGGATAGGACATCCGTCACATCAAGGATTGCACACAAAGTCAGTGTGACCAGCCAGGTCTCCAGTCTTAGTACTAGAGAATTCCCTGGTCAGCAACCAGGCTCATTTTTTTATGATGTTGAGCAAACACTAATGATAAGGTCATCTGGTACAATCAACAATTACAAAACTTTCTTATCCAAAGTTGTTACCCTCTGAGGTTAAAAAAAATAAAATAAAATAAAATAAAAAACTTCAGAAAAATTTCACTTCATAAATATTGGAAATATAAATCAAAGACACATGCATCCCTCTAATGTCACATTACAAAGCTTCAACAAATACTTATCACTCCCCTTGGAGTTCCAGGCATTATTGATAGCAACCAAGGCACTCCTCTTGCTTCTCATAATACATAATTGTAAACTTATGACCATGTTTTCCATAAAGAGCTAATTAATTTATTCTTCAGTTATCCACTGAGCACCTTTCATAGGCAGGAGCGAGGTTAGGTTTTGGTGATCCAATAATGCACAAGGTGCACAGAGCTCTTGTCTGCTATGAGCTCACAATGACAAAGGAAAACAAATGCAAACGCATGTGCAGATAAAGGGAAGGACAGTATATGAAGGGAAAACAGAGATGGACAGCCTGGGAGCCGAAGAATGAATAGAAGGAGCCATGTTTAGATCCAAGAGAGAAAACTGCATTAGACATGCAAGAAAGACTATGGCCTTCTCCAAGAAATGAAAGATGTTCACCAGGATTAGCATTTAGAATGTTAACAGTGGTAAAAGTTGAATAAACAGCAACCTCTCAAGGTACTTCAAATAGAGCAAACCTAATAGACTTAGAACCACTATGGAAGGGTTGAGAAGATATACAGAAGACAGTATAGCAACTCGGAGATTAGTAGCAGTAGGAAACTAGGGAGGAATAGGATCACCAGAGCCCTCCGAGAGCAGATATCAGACAGGAGCCACAACAGGGCGATATGGCAATGATTGCCTGATAGGAGCCACAGGAGAATCAGGAAATGCAGCTACTACTGGAAATGCCCTGCAAAGTAGAGGGGTGAGGAAAGAGCACTGCCTTTCTGTCCTTCATCTCTCACCAGTGCCATCGGTGTGCCAGGCCTAGGTAGATCCCCATGGCAATGGGATCATGGGATACTTTCCTTCAGGGGCCAGCTTTACTGCAATACAGAGCAGAGAAGAGGAAGGGGAAAATCAGAGGGCATACAGGAAAATGACTAGTACAGAAACCTGGGTAAGTCATTGAAAATATAGCCAGCATTCACCTGGGTCTTGTAGGTTCTGTATCCTAAAAGAAAAATAGGGTCCAGTCCTATCCTAGGACGGGTGAGTGTGTGAGAGAGCTCACCGGTACCCTGCGCTGGCAGGACCTACCACTAGACCCAGCCCAGGTGCAGCGTGGGTGAGACCCTTTTCCACCCCCTTGGGACGCCCCTCACCAATCCACAGCACCTCCTCACACCCCACCCACCGAGCAAGAATTTCTGCCACGTTCCGGGAACCCCCAGAACCAGTCCTAGCCCAGGCCTGGTGAGTGTGTGGGAGAGCTGCCTCTCCTCCCTACTCCACCTTGTCCCCTCCAGGCTCAGCTCAGATCTGGCATACCTGTCTGGGGTGAAAACCTGAAGCTGCAATCCCTGAAGAGAGTGTAGAGGATAGAACCACCCAGCTAGTCCAGGAACTGAAAATTTTGCCAGAGGGGCAGAACAGGTTCAC
The DNA here is from genome assembly GCF_000260255.1 of Octodon degus. Lineage (NCBI taxonomy): Eukaryota > Metazoa > Chordata > Mammalia > Rodentia > Octodontidae > Octodon > Octodon degus. The sequence continues at coordinate 1,911,831 of NW_004524595.1, read as the reverse complement.
CCCAAAGGGCAGCAGCAAGAAGGAGCAGAGCATAACAGCCAGACCCAAGCCAGGCACAGCTGGATAAATCCAAACTTTGTAGATCTACACCTGAACTTCAGTATGTGCTAAGGTTATAACTACAACGAAGATCTACAACAAAGGTCAGCAGACAGTGCTACACGAAATGACGAGAAGGAACAAAATGCAACCTCATAATCCAAGCCCACCTGTAACAAGTGCAGAAGACACTAACACAGAACAAATTGGGAATCACACAGCTGAAAGCAATGAATCAATGGCTTCTGAAATAAAGAAACAGCTGCAGAAAGGTATAGAGGAACTCACATTGGAAATAAAAAAGAAATCCCTGAATTAATAACATCTGCAGTAAAGAATCAAATGCAGAAACATATGGAGAAAATCCAATGCTTACCCAGAACAAGTGTAGAGGACACTAGCTTGGATCAAATACATGAATTAAGAGCATAGACAGTAAATAAGCAACAGTAGAAAGTTGTAGAGGAACTCAGAGCACAATTCTTTTCTGAAATAAAAAAGAATTATCAGAACTCATAGCATCTGAAGTAAAGAAGCAACTACAGAAACATAGGGAGGAAGCCCAATCTGGAAAAAACACTGCAGTAAAAGAATTTATAACTGCTTCTAAAGAAGACATTGATTAAAAAAATAGAGAAGATTAGAAAAATGACAGATTCCTTGAATGAGCAATACAGGAAAGAAATAGACTGCATGAAGCAGAGTCAAAGAGATATAGAGGAAATTAAACTCTCAATCACAGGCTTGTAAAACCGTTTAAGTGAATGTGAAGACGGAGTTTCAGATCTTGAAGACACTGGTGCAGCTAGTGAACAGGTAAGAAAGGATCTCTTAAAAATGAGGATGCAGGAAAGAATAATCCATCACCTGCAAGATGATGCAAAGATGAACAATGTGAGACTAATAGGCATCAATGAGAAAGAAGGAGTCAATACAAAGGACATTTAAAAAATATGGGCAGAAGTAATAGCAGAAAACTTTCCAAATATGAGGAAACAATCTGACATTCAGGTAAGTGAAGCAAATAGAACGCCAAGTAACCTCAACACAATGAAAAACACACCAAGACATATGATAGTCAAGATCACAGAAAATCAGCACAAGAATAATATACTAAAGTCGCTAGAGAAAAGAAGTAGATCACATTCAAAGGAAAACCTATCAGAATTATGGCTGACTTCTCTTCACAAACCATGAAGGCAAGAAGAGAATGGAGCAGAGTACGTAAGTCCGCTATGAAAACAAATTCCAGGCTAGACTACTAGACCCTGCAAAACTCTCTTTCAAGTTTGATGGAGAGGTGAAATACTTTCATGACAAAGAGCAGCTGAAGAATTTCATGATGACAAAACCAAGCCTACACAGGCTACTGAAAGATGTTCTAGAGACGGACCAAAATGATCAGAACTCTACAAATGAGAGCAGACCAACTAAATAGGGCAAGCAATTAAATACAGGAGAAAAAGGAGTAAATGAAAACAGGTAAATAACATGTCAATTGTAAGTCAATACATCTCAGTGCTAACAATCAACATAAAAGGACTCAATTCACCAATTAAGAGGAATAGACTGGCACAGTGGATTAGGAAACAAAATCCAACAATATGCTGTATACAAGAAACACATTTAACTCATAAAGACATTCATAGGCTGAAAGTCAACG
>NW_004524595.1:1908427-1909724 GCF_000260255.1 Octodon degus | reverse complement strand
GAAAACAGAAATTATCCCATGCACATTATCTCACCACAACACAATGAAACTGGAAATAAATGACAAAAGAAACCAGAAAAAAATCTTAAATACATGGAAATTAAATGACACCCTATTCAGCAACCAATGAGTCACAGATGAAATTAAACAAGAAATTCAACAATATCTACAATTCAATGAAAATTCAAGCAGAATTTATCGTAATTTATGGGATACGATGAAAGCAGTTTTCAGGGAAATTCGTAGCTGTGACCTCACACATTAGGAAAACAGAATGGGAACAAATAAATACCCTAATTCTGCACCTTTAACAACTAGAAAAGGAAGAGCAAGCCAAACCCAGAACCCAAAGACACGAGGAAATCGTAAAGATTAGAGCAGAAGATAATTCAATTGAGATGAAGAAAACAATTCAAAGAATTAAAAAAGCAAAAAGCTGGTTCTTTGAAAGATTAAATAAAATCGATAAGCCCCTAGCTAACCTCATCAAACAGAGGAAAGAAAAAATTCAAATACAAGCAATAAGGAATGAAAAGGGTGCAATTACCACAGACCCAGTGGAAATTCAGAAGATTGTCAATAGCTACTTTGAGAATCTTTACTCTAACAGAATAGAAGAAACAGAAGAAATGGACAGATTCCTAGAAAGGTACAAATTACCACAACCGAATCGACAAGATATAACCACTCTCAATAGCCCAATAACAGCCAATGAAATATGAGATGTAATTAAAAACCTACCAGAAAAGAAAAGGCCAGGTCCAGATGGATTGAGCTGAATTCTACAAGACATTTACAGAAGATGTAGTCCCTATACTCCTCAAACTCTTCCATAAAGTTGAAAAGGAAGCAATCCTCCCAAAATCATTCCTGGAGGCAAGTATTATACTGATACCAAAACCAGGGAAAGACACAAGTATGAAAGAGAACTACAGGCCAATCACCCTCATGAACATAGATGCCAAAATCCTCAATAAAATCCTAGCAAACAGAATAGAGCAAATCATCAAGAAGATCATAAACCATGACCAGATAGGATTCATCCCAGGGATGCAAGGATGGTTCAATATTCGAAAATCTATTAATGTAATTCTATGAATGTAATACACTATATCAATAGAGCAAAAAATAAAAACCAATTCATCATCTCAATTGATGCAGAAAAAGCTTTTGACAAAGTCCAACACTCATTCATGTTCAAAGTCCTACAGAAAATCGGAATAGATGGCCTCTACTTCAATCTGGTAAAAGTCATTTATGAAAACCCAATGGCTATCATAACCCTAAATGGGGAAAA